>NC_071506.1:119975900-120278930 GCF_027887155.1 Malaclemys terrapin pileata | reverse complement strand
GGTGGGATACCTCAGCCATCCCCACCTTGCACTTCTCCGGTTTTACGGTCAGCCCAGCCTTCTGGAGTCGGTTCAGCACTTGTCTAACCTGGGATATGTGGTCCTCCCAGGTCTGGCTAAAGACACAGATGTCATCGATATACGCCAGGGCAAAACTCTCCATCCCCCTCAGTAGCTGATCCACCAGGCGCTGGAAGGTGGCCGGCGCTCCCTTGAGGCCGAAGGGCAGGGTCAGGAACTCATAGAGCCCCAGAGGGGTGACAAAGGCCGATTTCAGCCTGGCATCTGCATCCAGCGGCACTTGCCAATAGCCCTTTGTAAGATCCATGGTGGTAAGGTACCGAGCACCTCCCAGCTTGTCTAGGAGCTCGTCCGGCCTGGGCATGGGGTAGGCATCGGCTACAGTGATGGCATTGAGCTTCCGATAGTCCACACAGAACCGGATCGACCCATCCTTTTTGGGGACCAGCACCACCGGCGAGGCCCAAGGGCTGGAAGACGGCTGGATCACCCCCAAAGCCAGCATGTCATTGACCTCTCTTTCCAGGTCCTGAGCAGTTTTCCCTGTGGCTCGGAAGGGGGAGCATTTTATAGGCGGGTGCGATCCTGTCTGCACCCGGTGGACAGTCAGATTAGTGCGTCCAGGCTGGTTGGAAAACAGCTGTTGGTACAGATGCAGCACCCCTCCGATCTCAGCTCGCTGGGCAGGGGTTAGCCGATCAGAGAGGGGAATTGCTTCCAGGGGGAAGCCAACTCTTGTCCCAGGGAATAGATCTACTAAAGGGTCATCTCCCTGCCCCTCCCACTGTCCACACACGGCCAACACCATATTCCCCCTGTCATAATATGGCTTCATCATATTCACATGGTACACCCGGTGGTGGTGTGCCCGGTTCGACAGCTCCACCACATAGTTTACCTCGTTTAGTTGCTTGACAACCTTGAAGGGCCCTTCCCAGGCGGCCTGGAGTTTGTTTTTCCTCACGGGGATGAGGACCATCACCTGATCCCCAGTGGCGAAGGCGCGGGCCCGTGCTGTGCGGTCATACCAGACCTTCTGCTTCCTCTGGGCTCTGGCCAGATTCTCCCTGGCCAGGCCCATGAGCTCGGCAAGTCGTTCCCGGAAGGTCAGGACATACTCCACCACCGACTCTCCGTCAGGAGTGGCCTTCCCCTCCCATTCGTCTCTCATCAGGTCCAGGGGCCCCCTTACCCGCCTTCCATATAGCAGTTCGAAAGGCGAAAACCCGGTAGACTCCTGGGGTACCTCCCTGTACGCAAACAGCAGGTGAGGTAAGTACTTGTCCCAGTCCTGCGGGTGCTGATTCATAAATGTTTTCAGCATCATTTTTAGCGTCCCATTGAACCTCTCCACCAGCCCGTTGGATTGGGGGTGATATGCTGAGGCCCAGTTGTGCCGGACCCCACATCTCTCCCACAAGCACCGGAGTAGGGCCGACATGAAGTTGGACCCTTGGTCCATCAAGACTTCCTTGGGGAACCCCACTCGGCTGAAAATGGTCAGCAGCGCATCCACCACAGTGTCTGCTTCAATGGACGATAAGGGCACTGCCTCGGGGTAGCGGGTGGCGAAATCTACCACCACCAGGATGTATTTCTTCCCAGACCGGGTCGTCTTGCTGAGAGGTCCCACTATGTCCATGGCCACCTTCTGGAAAGGCTCCTCTATGATGGGCAAAGGTCTCAATGCTGCCTTCCCCTTGTCCCGGGCCTTCCCCACCCTCTGGCAGGGGTCACAGGATCGGCAGTACTGCCGGACGTTGGTGAAGACCCCGGGCCAGTAGAAGTTCTGTAGCAGCCTCTGCCTGGTGCGCCGGATCCCCTGGTGCCCTGCGAGAGGGATGTCATGGGCCAGGTACAGTAGCTTGTGGCGAAACTTCTGGGGAACCACCAGCTGCCTCCTGATCCCCCACGACTCCACTTCCCCCGGGGGAGCCCACTCTCGGTACAGGAACCCCTTCTCCCACAGGAACCTCTCCTTGCATCCTCTCCTCATGGTCTGTACCACACTGAGGTCAGCCAGGCCCCTTAGCTTCCGCAGGGAGGGGTCCTTCTGCAACTCGGCCTGGAACTCGGCGGCTGGGGAAGGGATGGGGACCTGCTCCCTCTCGTCGGCTGGGTCGGAAGCCCCAGCCACCCCGCGGCCTGTCCTTGGGTGTTCCCTCCCCACCCGGGAAGGGTTCGGTGCCTCCGGTGGGACATCCTTCCCAAGGTCAGGGCGTAGTGCCCCTCGCCGGCTCTGGCTACGGGTCACGACTAAGGTGGTCTGGGGGCTGCTTGGCCAGTCCTCTAGGTCCCCCCCCATCAACACCTCAGTGGGCAAATGGTGGTGCACTCCCACGTCCTTGGGGCCCTCCTTGGCCCCCCATTTCAGGTATACCCTCGCTACGGGAACCTTGAATGGGGTCCCGCCCACCCCGGTCAGGGTCAGGAAGGTGTTGGGCACCACCCGATCTGGGGCCACCACCTCGGGCCGGGCCAGTGTCACCTCTGCGCCCGTGTCCCAGTATCCATAAACTTTCTTCCCATCCACCTCCAGGGGAACAAGGCACTCGCTCCGCAGGGACAGCCCCGCGCCAACCCTGTAAACGGAGAACTTTGAATCCGGAGCATCTGGCCCCCCAGAGAAGCTGGCCGGGGGCCCTTCTCTCTCTTGAGCAGTTGATAAGCTGCCAGCCCCTCTTGCGTGGGAAGCCTGCCCCTCGTCCGTCTGGGCCTCTACCAAGTTAACCCAGTGCGGGTTCGGTCTGCTCAGTCTGTCTTTGAGCTTGGGGCACTGGGCCCGAACGTGGCCTCTTCGGCCGCAGTAATAGCAGCTCATGTCCCGTGGGTCCCCTCGAGCCGGTCGGTTGTCCCTGATGCTGGGCATTCCCCGTGGGAGGGGATTCCCCATATTCCCCCTTTGGGAGGTCCCAGGGTGACTCTCTCTCTGCATCGCGGCGGGCCTGTTCCTTTGGGGCTCCTCCCTGCCACCCCCTGACCGGCTCTTTACAAACTCATCAGCCAGCTGCCCGGCGTGTCGCGGGTTCTCTGGCTTTCTGTCCACCAACCACAGCCTCAGGTCGGATGGGCACCGCTCATACAGTTGCTCCAGTACCAGCAGTTTAATCAGGTCCTCCTTCGTCTGGGCCCCACCAGCCCACTTGCTGGCGTATCTTTCCATGCGGACGGCTAGTTGCAGATATGAGATCTCAGGGGTTTTATCTTGACTCCGGAACCTTTCCCGGTACATCTCAGGAGTCAGCCCAAACTCACGTAGCAGGGCCTTTTTGAATAGTTCGTAGTCCCCTTTCTCTGCCTCTCCCAGTTGGCGGTACAATGCCACGGCTTTGGGGTCCAGTAAGGGGGTAAGGACCCGGAGTCTGTCCGCGGGATCAACCCGGTGCAGCTCGCAGGCCGTCTCAAAGGCCTCCAGGAAGTCATCCATGTCCTCCCCCTCCTTGTATGGGGCCATGATGCACTTATCAAAGCTCCGTGCAGTCCTGGGTCCCCCCTCGCTCACCGCAGCCGGGGGTTCGCTGCCCTTCAATCTCGCCAGTTCCAGGTCATGCTGACGCTGTCTCTCATTCTCCTGTCTCTGTCTCTCTTCATGCTGACGCTGTCTCTCATTCTCCTGTCTCTGTCTCTCTTTCTCCTCCCGTTCATGCTGACGCTGTCTCTCTTCACGCTGATGCTGTCTCTCTTTCTCCTCCCGTTCATGCTGTCTCTGTTGTTCACGATCCTCCGGCTCTCTCAGTTTTAGCTCTTTCTCCCATTCCAGCCAATTCCGCTCCACGGATGCCGAACGTCGCCGGGAGGATCCTCTGCTGGCCGGCGAGCTTCGCCGGGAGGGTCCCCTGCTGGCCGGGGGGGCCACGGCGCCTTCGGTATTTGCTGGGCTCCTCCCCACCCTTCCCCTAGGCATAGGAAGGAGGGGTCTCGGGAAGCCCTCAGCAGTCGGCTGACCACTCCCAGCTGGGACAGACACTGGTGCCTGCGCTGCATTTGCCAGGCTGCTTCCCTGAGACACAGGGATCAGTTCATTCGCGCGATCTTCCGCCTCTAGCTGGGCAATGAGCTGTTCTTTGGTGAGCCTCCCAATGCGCAGCCGCCTCTGCTTGCACAGCTCCACCAGGTCGCTCTTAAGCCGCTTGGCATACATCTTTCTGCTGGCCACTCACCGGCCTGTGTGCTCACAGCTCCCCACAGTTCCCAGGGGGCCCCCTAGTGTGCCAGCCCTTCTCGAGGTCACCGCCTCTCTGCCAGGGTCGAGCTGCAGACTCCTCCGCCCCTGGGACCACTCGCTGCGATCCCCCCGGGGGACCCTGTTACTACAAAAGTCCTTCTCGCTGGTCACACACTCCCAGGGGTAATAACCGTCTCTCTCCCACTCTTCAGCAGGCCTGGTCCCCGTCAATCCCCCTTCGTTTTACTGCTCCCCAGTCACTTACTGCAGGAAGCGCCGTCCACGGGGTGCAGTAGATCCCACCGCTGCCACCAGTTGTTGCGGAGTGTGGGGGAGTTAGGGCCCTGCACCCCTCTTCCCGAGATTCACTGCAACTCTCAACCAGCCAGTAAAGCAGAAGGTTTATTTAAGGACAGGAACACCGTCTCAAGCAGAGCGTGTAGGTACGACCAGACCCCCTCAATTAGGTCCCTCTGGGAGGTTCAGGGAGCTTAGACCCCAGCTTGGGGTTCCCTGCGTTGCACCACCCAGCCCCAACCGAAACTAAAACTCCAAGCCCCTCCCGCTGCTCCTCTCCTTTGTCCAGTCTCCCGGGCAGAAGGTGTTAATTCTCCCCACCCCCGTTCCTGGCTCAGGTTACAGCTCAGGTAGCTTCCTTCAAGGGAAGTCCCACATCCCCACTGCAACCCCCCTGCAACATTCCCAGGTCAAATCTGCCCTGCTCCCTGCTCCGTCACAATCATACTTCAGGGAAGGCCTATGTGGTGTCCCAGGTTTTTCTTCCATATTAACCAGGAGCCACCACTCATATGCTCCTATTTCTTTTTATGTACATATGACCATTGCCATAGTTCAGTAAACTATTGTGCAGTGACATCGTTGTTCTTGAGTAAAAATAATACTAATATAGTTAATTTCTTCCTGTTACTCTCCTAACTTCATTAAGTTAAATTTCATATATACTGATGCCCTCTCATACAAGTTTATCTTAACTGCTCTTCCAGTTGCAATGAATATCAATGTGTGCTTTAATAAAAAGGGTTTATACTGACTAGGTTTGACCTAAATAGGAAGTCGTAGGTGCTTCATTTGAAAACTTCTTATCTGGTTGATTGCCCTAAACGCCATCTTGAGAAATTGTTTCAATACTATGCAAATAGTAAAAGCTGCCTTCTTTCCATGCAGAACACAAATATAGAAATTAAATAATAAATGACACACAAAAAGCTACATAAAAAATGAACGTTGCAAAGTCAAGCTCTCAAAAGTTAGGAAATGTCAGAACGAAGGTTGCCTGTGGCAGAATTAAAATTGTCTGTGCAAACTGAATACACCTGTTTATGCTTAGGAATTATGATACAGTCTTTAATTTCATGATCACATACTATTTTGCCACAGGATTCTGCCTCATTCAGTGCGCAGGATTGGTGGTGCCCCCTGAATGAGCAGCTATTAAATATATTGTTTACTTCCTCACTATTCACTGTGTGGCCCAATGCCTTGTTTACTGTACAGCACTCAAACCAATTCTTCAATCCTCTGCATTCTAGGCAGGCTCCTTCCTCCTTTTCTTCTAGGCTGCCCAGGCACCATAAGAGAGAGCACAGAAGAAAAATAGTCTTTTGCTCTTAGTTTTTGTTCCTGGTGGCACAGCAGTCCCTGGCAGTTGGAAGGAGCAAATTATGGGGAAAGTCCTGCCCAGTCCCTGTTGTCCTGGGATGGAACATTCTCTGTGAAAATGGAATATTCAGAGAATGTAGTTGCCAAACTCTAACAAGTGTACTGAGCACATGAAAACAGATTTTCAGAGGTTCATAAATTGCCCAAACTTAGGTGATTTTTCTTATGGAAATTGCATAATGGTGATCCTGCCCCCCTTGCCAAATTTTAAGTTCTTGCTCCAAACCACGGAGATGCTAGAGCATCTCAATGAAATCATGGTACGAATTTTTTTAACCATGTATTTTTATCCAGGCTTTTTATCAGAAATGGTGGAGACTTTTTAGCTGAAACTTCAATCAGAGGCAGATAGCCAGTATGGGGACTTTCAGCCTGAACATTTAAAGTTCTGGTAAAGTTATAGGCGACTGAAAAGAGGGTCATTATCTAAGATTTATACAGCAAGTACAATTCATATGGGACAGAGTGGGCACTGTTTTGCAGGCCCAAAATTGAATCTGTGGGATTTTCTGACTGCAAAATCTTGCTGCTTTATGGATCTGAACCAGGAGAATAGGTATTCTACTATTAATTAAAATAAGGTGTACAGAATGTGGATGGTTATGTTTTTCTTTCCATGCCTGAAAAAAATGCTGCCATTGTAGTAAATAAGACCTGAGCACTCAGCACCAATGAAAATCAGATCATTTTTATTTAGGAGTCTAAATATGAATTGAGTTGCCTAACTTGACGCACCCAAGTTTGAACATTGTGGCCTAAGGTCTTTTAAAGGAAACAATGAAATTGCTACTCTGACACTTGATTTAGCTTGGTGAGAAATCAGGCTTACACTATACTTTACTCTAGGATGTGAGGAACAGAGTCCATTATTAGTTCCAAAGTACAAATTATTTGGTGAGAATAATCATGATATCATTTGGGAATGATGAATGTGTGACTATTTGGACACCAGTCCCTACTAGAGTACTTGAAGTTGAAAGTAATGTTGAAAGTTATTAGAAAGGTAGATTCCTCAAGATTTGCTATTGAGCCTTGCATTTCATGTGTAACCTAGCAATCTCAGTAATTTAAGCATTGAGCACCTGTTCCTCAAACTGATTGTTATAAATAATTAGGCAGGCATAATGATTGTTAACAAGTGGGATTTTCAGAAACAACTTGCTCTCCTTAATCAGTTAGGTGCTTTTGAACATCTCACCGAACGTCTTTTTGCTGTAACTCTTTTAACTAATGACTGCCAATTTCTTCCCTGTCTCTTCCCTGATTCCTCATTTCCTTGACATTTAGGCCACCCAGAATGAAACAGCAGGGGTGGTTCTACTAGGAATCTAATTTACTAACTCAAAGATGACCTAAGGAGTACTACCCACTTTCAATTGCATGGAGTAGCAACAGAACATTTTCCTCCCTTATGGAAGCCTCAGGTGAATTTAAGAATTAGAGTATCTTTCAAAGTTCTGGAACATAGCACGTCTCCTCCTAGACCTCACAAGTTAGCTCAGAGTCTCTATTAGGAATTCAAGAGGTGCCACTAGTTTTGGTTATTATAAAGGAGGCTGTTGACATTGATAATTTCCCAAGTGTCTTTGAAGTGAGGTTCTTTGGTATAGATAACATTTGCAGTCTTGTGGCCTGCCATCTTTAGCTATCATTTAGTTGGACCATGCAGTGGTTAAAGTAGATAAAAACAGGAGATGGTGGTTATGATGCATCTCAAAGTTGTTAAGTAGCATCATCTTGTGTTGATGGGATGCACCATGCAAAAGATAATAGGGGACCAAAGGAGAAATTTATCTGAATGGAATTTCTGACCCCAAACACTAAGCTCATAGCCAGCCAAGTAAGAATGTATATGTGCATCTGTTGTGCATAGAGTTGAGGAGGAGGGTTTTTGGTGAGCCCTTACCTCACTCCCATAAATGCCATCATTTGGAATTGACCAGGACCAAGGGAACACATTGAAATATTTAATGCAATTTCCTGCATTTGAGGACATTTTTATATAGCTCACACCCCTCCTCCTCCGGCTGAATAAATCTACTCCTCCAGAGGCAAGTTATGTTTTATTAAAATAACAAATATAAATCAACCAAAAGCTTGTCTCTCCCCAGACTTGAAGAAGAGCTTTGTGTGGCTCGAAAGCATGTCTTTCTCACCAACAGAAGTTGGTCCAATAAAAGATATTACTTCACCCACTTTGTCTCTCTAATATCCTGGGGCTGACATAGCTACCACTACATTGCATACAAGTATACACCAAAATAAGGCGACCCTTCTCCTATCTCTAAAAATAATGGACTCCTCTTCATCCACCACCTACACAATCGTGTTCTCTGACATCTGTATTAAATATGAATGTGCCATTTATTGCAGTACTTTGGCACTAGACTTTCTACACAAAGAAGTGGTGAGTTATGGCAGTTAGGGCTTGCCTATACATAGTTTTTGCACTGATTTAACTAAATTGGTAGAAAAACTGATTTGCTTAAGTTGGCGCAACCCCCTACTATGGCTGCACTCATAATGGTATAAAGGTATTTGTATTTGTATAGGTTCTTTCAGTAAATTAACAATCCCTCAGTGCAGTTGCAGGATTAATGCATTCCCACTTTTGGTCCAACACACAAATTTTTAAATGCAGGTATATCACTACAGTGCAGTTGGGGGCAATTCATCTCTTAAAAATATGTTATGAATACATAGGCAAAACATATTTTTCTCACTGTGGAGAACTATTTTAATTAACACCTGATAATTGCTTTTTTTTAACTTCACCCTGCTTCCATATTTCCATAACCATGAGTTTTGCAACAAGCAGAGAAGGTTCTGCCCAAAATGAAAAGAAGTAATACAGAGTTTACTAGAAGAGCACTAGTCCCCTCTTGTTGCATGGCATTGTATTGCCACACAGATACCTCTGCTAGTCTAGGTATTCTATGTCTATAGTATTTTCACAGTTATAGAAGATACTGGAGGAATTCTCAGTGAATGCAAAATTAACTGTTTGTTTTATAAAGCCATCTGGACACAGATTGATAGCCTGAAACAGATTGAGGTTCTGCCTAGCTCTGTATCTCCCTCACTTGTTAAGACTGCCTGTGGTGTAAAAGGTCATCACACAGTGTCCATAAATTCTGGCCCGGGCTGCACAGTTAGGGACTGTAGAGTGGAATCATTTTGAAAATGAATGAAAAACTCAGTGTTGATATTCATCAATATGTTTCTGTTGGAAGAGCTGTTTGTGTTACTTTGTAAAAGTGCTACATCCCAAAAGACTAAGTGGCAGTTTTGGAACTCTTCTCCACAGCTGTTTTAAAGAAATTTTCATCGGTACAGTTTCCCTTCCCACTGAAATCACATTCACTGTGTTTTTAGGGTGTTCGGAGGGAGTGAATGGAGTTATTTACATCCCATTTTCCATATAACCACTTCTGATGACAGTCCCTTTTAAGTTTTTCAGGCTATCCATCCTATATTAACTTTTTTTTTTTTTTTGGTAAGAAAAGGCCTTTCGTGGTTTATAAATTTTTAATACAGGATGCTAACTGCCAGAAAAGTTTTGGAAGGCAACCAAAGATTTTAACCAGTCTCCCTAGCAGATGAAATGAGGTACAACACTGGTGCACCTGGAGACAGTGCCGCTTTCATTCCTCCATTTCAGAAGTATGACACCTCTGGCTTCAGCTTCAGAAAGTCAGGAATTTTCCTTTAAACTGGCTTCCTGGAAATAGAGTTCTGCGCTATTAATGGGTAATTTATCACACTATAGTCCTCAGCCTTGAGAAAATCTTTATTTTTTTAAAATGGGTGAAAAAACAAGGACTACTAAGCAGAGGTAAGAATCTTCAGATGGGGGTCTGACATCTTGGGCGGCTGGGGACATCATTAGTGGAGGCTAACCAGCAATAAAGAAGTCACCGACTTTGACATTTATGCTTTAGTATCAGACATCAGATTATTTCTGTGCATAATACTGCTGATTAGAGCTTGATGTTACAATCCTTACTCAATCTTCGCAGCATTTCCTCACACAAAGAGTTCCATTTACTGCAGTGTAGTCGCCTAGTGTGAGTGAATTCTACTTGAACTGAGTAAATATTACTTGATGTGACTGCAGTGAAACTCACCTGAGTAAATGCTACTCAGTATGAGTTAGGTTTGTAGGATCAGGCCATACAGGATTACATTCTTAGGACATTTTCTTAGTCAGTGTCTTCCATTATGAAGCAACAGAGGGTCCTGTGGCACCTTTGAGACTAACAGAAGTACTGGGAGCATAAGCTTTCGTGGGTAAGAACCTCACTTCTTCAGATGCAAGAAGTGAGGTTCTTACCCACAAAAGCTTATGCTCCCAGTACTTCTGTTAGTCTCAAAGGTGCCACAGGACCCTCTGTTGCTTTTTACAGATTCAGACTAACACGGCTACCCATCTGATACTGTCTTCCATTATAGACTTCTGGGAGCCAAGCATTTTCCAGAGTGAGGTACTCATTATGGCAAGCATCCTTTTGTAAAAAGTTATATTTTAAAAGCCTTTGGAGGGTCTCAGAAGCTACTTTATAACAAGTGCAGCCTTAAAGGAAGGTCCTCTGCGCGTCTTATAATGATGTGTCTTTGTATTTGCCTGTTCAAGCTAATTTGAGTTAATAAAGACACACAAGTTTGGAGAGGTTTCAGAGTAACAGCCGTGTTAGTCTGTATCCGCAAAAAGAACAGGAGTACTTGTGGCACCTTAGAGACTAACAAATTTATTAGTTTGGAGAGACCGAGCCAGTTGCGTTGAGAAAGGTTACCAGACACTATTTCTTATTTATTGAGGCTGTATGACATGTAGGGACTTTTCAATAAAAAAAAAAACCTCCTCCTGTCATTAGGTGGTTTCTAAAGATTCATCAGAGCACTCTGTTGATGATCACCTTTTAGTTTGTTTCAGGTACTTACTGTTGTGATTTATCACTACGGGCATCTATAGGATACCTTGTTGCCAGAGAGATTATGGAAAGGGAGGTCAGAATTCATAATTAACAGGTAATAAAGAAGTTGTATGCAGAGAGCCCTATGGGGCTATAAATTCCCTAGTCATACCTCATGAAGCTCAGTGCCAAAATTTTCTTGCTATATGCTCCTAACTCGTGTGAAGCAGTTTCCTTTTTAACCCTAAGTGGAGTTCCAGATGAGTTTTTTGGGTGGATCCCATGGGATCCATAAACATAAGTCACTTATGACACAGTATGTCACTTACTTTTAGGCATATGATTATTTCAACCCCTTACACTGAGATACTCTATATAACTATTGGTTTTTGAAATGAGTTGATGTGGATAAACCCCTTGCTCCATGTTGATCTGTTTTTGTTGTTGTTTGATTTTGGGGGGGGGGGGGGTGAGAGTATTGCTGAAATCTGTGAACTTTCAGTAAACAGCATGACTTTCTGAATCTGCTTCATAGCTTTCACGCTTTCTTTCTAGTCTTTCAGTTTCTGTAAGTTTATATTGTTCAGGGAGCCATTGCCATATATTGGAGCAGGAGCAGACATGCTTTAACCAAATCTATCTTTATGACACTCCTGTATATAGTAGTCTCTCAGCTCCTGCTCCAGAATAGACACATTTATATTTTTGGATAGTGGATCTCTTGTGCCTAAAAGCTTGAATGCATTTCTCATTTGAGACCCTAGAGTTCTCTATAACAAATTCAGTAAAGCATATGAGTGGCTTTTTCAGTGGTGTCTTTCTTTTGCATGAGGATAAAAGAAAACAGTTTTCTTTGTAAGTTACCTATAAAAGCTGTGACTGAGGAAAAAATGCCAGGGACATAAATTATACAAGTTACACAGATAAGGCTTTTAATATTATAGATGTTAATATAATTTCTCAGCAAACAACAACAACCCCCCCTCCAAAACTTGCAAAATGTACAGTACTTTCTCTATTAGAAGATGATAAAGGTAAAAAAAAAAAAAAAGACTACCTATTTCTATAAGGCTTTCTAATTATAATATTTTTTATTATTTATATAAGTTATTTATATAGCCTGGTGAATTTGTACAGTCCTTTATAAAGATAGGTTAAGATATGTTCCCTGTCCTGAATAGTTTGTAACTGAGGCTTCACAAAATGGACAAACACAAGCCAAGACACAGGGTAAGAACTGGAGGGAAAGAGGTAGTAGGGATTGCTGAAATAATTGGATTTTAAAGAGAGAAGAGGAATACTCTTCCAGGTATATAGGGCAGCATGATAAAAGGCACAGAACTGACACTGGGACAATGAGACTAAAAGAGCAGTAAGATGAAAGGTTTGGGAAGAATAAGGGGAAGTCAGCAGAAACTGAGAATAGAGCTCTATGTGAGGGCAGGATTATGAAGCGCGTAGTATGAATCCTTAAAAATATAAATCACATTTTCATTTTTGTCATTAAAAATGAATATTCGGAAAATTTTGACCTGCTCTAGCAAATAGTAATATACGTATGTGCATATGTATCTAAATACACACTGTATGTACTACAACCAACCAAAGCTATTATGTGTTATACTAGTTCAGAAACTTTAGCTGCTGTGCAGTGTCTTTTTGCTCCTTAAAAGCTGCATATTTTCCACTGGGGTTCTCCCTAATAATCTTGATAGTAACTGTGAACTCTAAACCTGATCTCCTGCTATTGAAGTCAATTGGGAGTAGGATCAGGCCCTATCTACCTACAGTGTGAGTTTCACAAAATAATGCCTATCTACACCAGTGAGGTTTTCTGCTCCTACTTTTTTCTGAGGTGTGGAAGGTGGAGGTCACAGTGGCCTGTGGCTGGTAAGCCAAAGCTACTTGCACTTGTATTATTTTTCTTAATATACACCCCTCCAAAACTGATCCATGTCAGAACTTAGGAACAGAAATGTCAGAAGGATTTGTGTTGCTTGCACAGATGACTAAGCAATGACAGGAATGTGTGGTGTCCACCATACGCGTGCTGCAAACTCATGAGTGGCAGATGTTGGTGTTTTGTTTGGGGAGGGTGGGAAAAATAAATCCTGTTTAAAAAAAAAAAAAGGAAAGAGAACAGTAAGCTATTGTGCTGGATATGGAAACTTTGGAGACACATTGTGTAAAACAATTTGGTATTGATGACAAGGCATTTTGTTCTATATATGATAAAATATAGAGACACCAGTCTTTCATGAATTATAGCATAACCCAACTCTGGCTTGCAGCCAGAGAAAATTGGAATCAGACTCTACTACTCAAACATTTCCTCTTGAGCTCTTGTTTATGATGTTTGGTGCCAGCAGCCATACATTTTTGTGCTGCTCTGTCTAGGCTTGTAATGAATAGGAAATATGAAATAACTAAACTGAAAGGATGTGGAGAGGGGGGAAAGAAGGAGGGGAACCCCCTTTGGAATAGTTCCTTCAGAAGAAAATAAGATAATGCCAGGAAGTTGGCATCTCAGTAGCACCACCAAGGGGTTGCTAGGCAATCACTGAAGATGAAGTGAATGGCTTATTAAGAAGAAACTGTTCTCTAGCTTTCTACTTGCTGATAGATCTTCACACTAGAAATACAAAGAGCAAATATTTTCCCATTTTACTGACTGGTAACTCTTGTAGATTCTCAGGATATCAGTATTTTTCTAACTACTTTGAGCCTGATCAAAATCCTATTGAACTCAATAAAAAAGTCTCCCATTGTGTTCAACTGGCTTTGGATCAGACCCCATCAGAGTTGGGATGGAGCATCTCTGAACCTGAGATTGAATGTTTAGAAGCAGATGGATACATCGATAACCAGACCTGCTGTGGCATATTGAATCATGTGGACTAATTTTTCCAAAATAATAGCCACAAAATTTCTATAGAAATGAACTGAGAATGTAACTTTGACAGGAGTTTGTGTGAGTTCAAGGGCGTGAACAAAATCATAACTCTAGCTTTCTAACCAGAAAATTACAAGTACTTTTATACTGTAAAAAAAAGGAGGAGGGGAAAACCCCTCTCCACTCCCAACTCCATATGAGTTTTTTATATTTCTTCCAAAATTTGTATGTCACTTTTCTACTCACCTGCAAAATTATATATGCAACTTTAAAGCCAGTTTTGACCCCTTTGTAAAAGGTCCTTTGTGTCAGTGCAGAAACAAGGATGGGAGGAAATGCAGGGGTATCTTGGAGGTAAACTTCTAATACATAAAAGTCCTTGGAAAGAATGCAGCATCAGTAGAACACCAAATATAGATAAGAAATAAAAATCTTTTTAGAGGACTATTAAATATTGTGAATTTTCACAGTTAATTAACACTAAGTTATTTAGCATAAGTGTTTCTGTTATTCTGTGGAAAATCTCCCAATGTTCACTAGCCTTCAGGCCAACACTGTCACCTGTGTGGTGTGTTAATATTCTGAGCTATAATATAAAACATATGGGAAATGGTGGCTTGCTCAAAACCTGC
Source organism: Malaclemys terrapin pileata (assembly GCF_027887155.1). Taxonomy (NCBI): domain Eukaryota; kingdom Metazoa; phylum Chordata; order Testudines; family Emydidae; genus Malaclemys; species Malaclemys terrapin. The sequence continues at coordinate 120,264,626 of NC_071506.1, read as the reverse complement.
AGAAGGGTTTCTCTTTACATGATGTTCATATGGGTGAGTTTCTTTGTTTCAACATCCATAAAACACAACCACTGCCAAAGTTGAAACAGTTAATCTCTTATAGGCTGGTTAGAAACTTGTCTACTGAGCAAATGTATATGCTTTTTTCACTAGAATACAGTATCACCTAGAGCTGATGAAAAGATGGCAAAAAGATTTGGTTTTGCCATTTTTTTCCCCATCAAATGCAACATTTTATTGAAAATGTTTATTGAAATTTCACAGTGCAGAAAATTTAAACATGTCATATCATTAAACCCCAGTTTATGAAATCAGAGAAAAAAGGTGATCATGAGTCAAATTTTGCTCTTTACTTGCAGTCTGGAAGACAACAGTTATTGGGGTTATTTTGGATGAAAACAGGTGTAAATAAGAGTAAAAAATTTGTCTCTTTCTTTAAAGCTAGTTTTTTTACCAATATTTAATGGGAAGGAGAAATCAAAAAAGCAGCAATGCTGAAAGAGACTTAGGACTGATGGCGCAATGTGTTAGGGTAGCAACAAAGGCCTGGTCTACACTACGGGGTTAGGTCTAATTTACGGGGTTAAGTCGATTTAAAAAAGATCACTGCAATTTTGGGCTGCATCTATTGGTGCATTACTTCTCAGGACAGGGAGACCCCTCTCTATATGGCTCTGGAACATTGCATTCAGTTCTGAGCATCTCATTACCAGAAGGATATTGACAAATGGTTGCAGGTTAGGTAAGAGTGACCAAAATACCGGAGGTTGGCGATGTGTTGATTGTAAGGATTGGTTTATGAGAACGGAATGAAGGAATTAAATGTGCATTGAATGGCTAAGCAAGACTCAGGTTGCAGGGTGAAACAGCCTACAAATACTGAAGGATATAAACACCCAGGATGGAAATTCATTATATATCGTAATAAAGTGAGGCATAGCTAGGAGTAATAGGATTAAATTAAGAAAGAGCTTTGAGAGCTGCTGATGAAAAGTGCTATATAAGAGCTAGGTATTATTATTATTCTATTAATAGAGTGCATTGATGGGAAAACCTTTCTAATTTTTGGTGATAGAATTACAATAATAATCCATATAATAGTGCTATGAAGGAAAATAGTGTCCCTGCCCCCAGGAGCTTAAAATTTATATAAGTTCATCATATAGGCTTATTAGTGTGTTTGTGCGGCTAAACTTTTAAACATACATACTAAGCTGATTTTATTACAGTACTCAGTAAATGACTGTTTTGATGTATTTCTCATGACATTTCCCTGGGTAAATATTATGAGAGATTTAAATGTTTAGTACGTGTGGCTTAGTGTATAGGTTAGACTTTAGAATTACTATCAGTGTAGCTGACCCCTCTTTTTATCATTTCCCTGCTCCCGCAAAAGAACATCCATTTTATAGAAGAACCTCATGACTGACATGCTTTGACTGAGACGTCCACCACAGCCGTCTTGGCTGGATGGGTGATGACATATAATGAACCATTGGTCTTTTGTGTGTAGAAGGAAAAAGCTCCAAAGTTAAAATTGTGAACCTCTGCACAGACATTTCAGCTGTGATGAATGGCTCTGCAAATCTGGCCATTTTGCAGATGGTGCAAACACCTCTGCTGGAATTTTGTAACTAACAGGGGCTTCTGCAGATGTGTAACTGTCAAGAGAATTTAGTTTATGTTTCTAGCAGAGATGAATGGAAGAACACTAGGGGCCTTAAACATAACTGTTCTTTACTGGAATCTCCATGATGCTCTTTGTTTCAGCATTCTTTTTAGTGATGCCTGGTGTATTATTCTTTCCATGAAATAGGGATCCCTAAGCTCTCTGTTTCCATTCACTTGCCTGCTTTTAAATCATTGCATCTTTTAAATCAATGCAGAGGAGGTACTGTTAACCATAACATATGATTGCAATCTCTCAATAATATCTGCTGTGTAAAGAGGAGATCTTAATCCAAGTTTCAGGGTCATGCCTGGGCTCACTTCAGGTTTCAGTCAGGGTGACAAGCTGCTGTCATGAGGGGGTTAATATACCTTGGAACCTTTCTTAAAAACCTATGATAACCTGAAAGCAAGTAAAAGCTCCTGAATCACTTTTCAGTGCATTATCAACACTAAATGTACATTAATTCTTAAATGACTAAAATAGGTTTCAGTGGAAAGCTTTTAAAAATCCATTTGTGAGTGGTTATGAGAGAGAGCTCAGACAATTAAAAATGGAGAGCATTTTAAACACTACAGGCAGAAAACAAAGTAAGTTTAAAATACTTAGCACTTTATATGTATAAAACCCTCTGCGCATGCTAACAATTCCTCACCATCCCCATTTAACATATGTGGAAACTGAGGCAGGGAAAGGAAATGATTTACCCACATCACAAAATAAGGCTTAGATCTTGCAAGTTGATCGATGTGGACAGACCCCTTGCTGCCTCCAAAGTTCCTCTGACTTCACATTAGTAGTGTAGCTAAACTGGGAGTGGAACCCCAACCCTGGGTTAATTCCTCTAGCCATATGCATCGCTGAACAGGGATTAGAACCTGGGGATTTCAGACTCCCAGTCATGTGATTCTTCCTCTACACCCCACACTGACTTTATGAAAAGTGAAAGCCCTCAGGAAAAGATTTGTGATAGTAGGGTTACCATACGTCTGGATTTTCCCGGACATGTCCGGCTTTTTGGGCCTCAAATCCCCGTCCGGGAGGAAATCCCAAAAAGCCGGACATGTCCGGGAAAATAGGGAGGGAGGGACCGGCGGTGCTCGGCCGGGGGCCAGAGCCGCTGGGGCCGGCAGTGCTCGGCCGGAGCCGCCGGGGCCGGCGGTGTGGGGCTGGAGCCGGCAGTGCGGGGCCGGGCCCGGCGGTGCTCAGCCGGGGGCGGCGGTGCGCTCGGCCGGGGGCTGGGGCCGGAGCTGCCGGGCCCGGAGCCGGCGGTGCGGGGCCCGGGGCCAGTGGTGTTTGGCCTGGGGCCGGCTGTGTTCGGCTGGGGGCCGGGCTGGGGCCGGCCAGGGGTGCTCGGCCAGGGGTGCTGGGCCGGGGCCAGGCCGGGAGTGCTCGGCCGGGGGCGGCGGTGCAGGGCCCGGGGCCGGCGGTGTTCGGCCAGGGGTTGGGCTGAGGCCGGCGGTGCGGAGCCGGGGGCTGGGGCCGGCCAGGGGTGCTGGGCCGGGGCCAAGCCGGGCGGTGCTCGGCTGGGGGCTGGGCCGGTGCCGGTGGTGCTTGGGGCTGGGGTCGGGGGCCGGCGGTGCGGGGCCTGAGCCAAGCCAGGCAAGAGACGCCGGGGCCAGAGCCGCGCCTCCTCGCGCCCCCCCGCCCCAGCTTGCCTGCTGCTTCAGGCTTCCCACGAATCAAATGTTCGCGGGAAGCAGGGGAGGGGGAGGGGCAGGGGGTGAAGCGTCCAGGGGAGGGGGCGGAGTTGGGGTGGGGCAGGGGGCGGGGAAGGGGCAGAGTTGGGGTGGGGGCGGGGCCCGTGGAGTGTCCTCTTTTTGGACACTTAAAATATGGTAACCCTAGTGATAGTAATATAATGACTGGTTTTAAGGGAGCCATTTACAGGTAGGCAATAAAAAGAATGGAACTAGCAATCATTGCTAGTGAACATCATTTTCTGAATTTTGTAGTCAGATCATTGTAAATGATAAGAGGCTTCATTGATGTTAAATTTAACTATGTTGGATAACACACAGTCTTAAACTAAAGCTCTGGTTATGGGGAAAAAGACTCTTTAAACTTTGGATTGCCTGTGTCTGATTGGGGTTGTGGTGATTGCCCAGTTTAAAGAAAAAGGCTGTGGCTTTCTATAATGTCTGCATACCAGTGTCTCTCTCACTTTCTCTTGTGTATTATTTGTATATCACATCTCTCTCTCTTGCTGTTTAATGCCGCCTTTGATAAGAGGTTTCTCAAGCAACTGCAGGTTTGAATCTGAAAAATTTACATTCAGCTATAAAAATTTCAAGAGCCCAAAGTTAGATTCCCCTTAAAGGCCCCTATTCTCTTCAGAACAGAGATCACATGGCATATTAGATGCACATTTCTGACAAGCAGTAACACTACTGCTAAAGTGCCTTTACCCATAGTGGCTTCTCAGATATCTTGTAGCCTTTACACTGTCAAATTCCATTTAAGTGCAAATAGTTCTATCCCTCCTCCCCACAGGTTTACGTCACTGAGCAGAGTGCATTTAGGTTGCTCAGCAAATGTCTGTCTCTATATCCATTTCACTTTAAAACAAGTAAAAAAAATGAACAGGAGTGTTTTCCTTTCTAAGTAATTCAGCTGTCTCATTACTTTGTGATAGTCAAATATATTTGGATGTTTTTCAAATAGCTTGAGCCTGATTTGCCAAACCCGGGTTTTGTGTCTGAGAAGACTGGATGTGGAGCTTTCTGAGCAGATATTGGCCTTAAATAGCTGACCATCAGAGTATTTTCTTCCCCTAACTAAACCAGCATAATGACCACCTCCAGTAGGACGAATTCTGCTACATCCAGGGTAAACTCCTTGGTCAAAATATTTGATCCGAGTGCTTTACAAAGCCAGGGGCTTGCTAATGAAGTGGAAACCACCCAAATTCCTCTTGCTGCAAGCAAACATGTCAGCTCCTCTGAAAGTTTTAACACGTTGGATGTGAAGTTTGCCTCCCTCGGTCAGAAAATAGATAAGTTGTTGACTGTGCAGGACAATGTCCTTCAGACGCTAAACAGTGTTTCCCAGGAAATGTGTTGCATTGAAAAAGACATTGAGATGTTAAAGGCAAAAGCAGCTGAACCTGGACCCACCACAGAAACAAGTGAAAAGCTAAATAACTCTGAAATGAAGGGGCTGTGCATAGAAATGACCAATACCCTTTCTGACATGAACAAGAGTGCAGAGCAGCAAGCTAAAAGATTAGATGGAATGGAACAAATAGTGCTGGGGTTACAGGAGCTTATAGGGTTTGTGGCTGAGAAGTTTAAAACTTGTAAAATCACGGATTTAATTCTCAAAAACAAAGCTCCTCCTAAGCTTGTCAAGGTTGGCAGTTACTTCAAGAAATATAAGGTTGGAAACAATTCCAGAATGAAGACTTTCTCAGACAAAAGGGATACGGGCACGTCCAGCAACAGAAACGAAAAGGTGAGACCAGGTTTGCTTTTCATTTTGCTGAGGACCATTAAATTGTATGGTTGTATTTTGCTTTGCGCTCAGTATTTTAATTTATTTAACCTTAACACAACCAAACCTGTATGCTTTAATACTGAACTGTATTAGACCAAACTGAGCAACTTTTAATGAAAATGAGTCAGAAAATCTGGGTGATGGTAACTGCGGTCATTTTCTGTAATGCTCTATTTACAGCAGGGGTTCTCAAACTGGGGGTCAGGACCGAGGTTATTACATGGGGGGGGGCCACGAGCTGTCAGCCTCCACCCTAAACCCCACTTTGCATCCTGCATTTATAATGGTGTTAAATATATTAAAAAGTGTTTTTAATTTATAAGGGGGGGGTCGCACTCAGAGGTTTGCTATGTGAAAGGGGTCACCCGTACAATAGTTTGAAAACTACTGATTTACAGTTGCCTTGTGTTAGAAAACATAGTTAGGGGCCCAATTCTGTTCCCATTGAAGTCAATACAAACTTGATATTGACTTCAATGGGAGCAGGATCTGGCCAGGGATTTTGCTATGATATTCTCTGGGTTTATAAGTGTTTGGGAAAAGCAGTTCAGTGAAGATCTTATGTGGCCTGATTCAAAGCTCATTGAAGTTGATGGAAAAACTCTCACTTGCTTCAGTGGGCTTGGGATAAGTCCCACACAAGTCACTTAATTACATGTATTTTGGTGCAGTACTTATACGCTCCTGCTGACTTCCAGGGGAGTTTTACCTGAGTAAGGATTCCAGGTCTTGGCCCTAAGAAGGTTAGGTTCACTGTAAATGGAACTTTATTTTGTATAAAATCCCCTGAAATAAAACTTTTTACTCCTCTTCACTGGAAATGGTTTTGCTAGGTTTTCCATGAGCCTGATGTAAAGCCCATTGGAATCTATGAAACAACTTCCATTAACAATAATGGGCCTTGGATCACTCCTGTAAGCTTGTTTCATTGGGCTTAGATTGGGTAACATTGATATTCGCCTCTTAAGTTTAGATGATTTATAAAATTGTTTTGACAAGTTATTTTCAATATTAACTACAATACAATGAATTAAAAGGGGTGTTCCTAAATCCTTTGCTACTTTATTTTTCATTTTGTTTAAAGATGTAAACTTTTTAGGGTTTCAGACATTAGACGACCCATTCTTCAATATCACAAGCTTTTTAGCAAAGGAAAAAAAATGTGTGAAGTTATTAACAGGAAATGGTGCTACTTGTATTGAGAAGTACCCCATATTACTTCAGAATGTCCCCTGAGTGGCTAACCAGATGCCTGGCTATCTTTAAACAGCTCTACTTCCTGGTTAAATAAGTAGTGCTGGAACCAACGTATGTAACTTAGTAGAGGCTAATGGAGTCTGAATGGCAACAGAGGAACAGCTCATAAAGCTCTTTCTTCCAGTCAATTCGTCCAATTCTCCCCGGTGTCATTGTGCAAACTTGTTTTCAGAGAACATCCATAACTGGATGGAAAAACTACTGCTGTATAAAATAATGAAACGACAAATGATATTTTTACAGGCAGGATCTTTTTGACAGTTAGATTGGACTGACCTCATTAAATAAAGAAATTCTAATAAACAAAAAAGGCTTTCACCTTGGTACTGTCACCTTCATTAATGAGATGTATGCTGGTTGGGTGGTAAAAATGTTACATATTTATAGTATCCAAGTTTTATTTTTAACTTTTTTTTAATGTGTAAAACACCATGATACAAAGCTAGACACATGGGGCCTGATTGTCCTCATACTAGTGTAAACCAAGAGTAAAACTGCATAGATGCCAGTGGAATTACACACTTGTGTAACATTGTTGTAAGTAAGAACAGAATCAGTTCCATGATGCTAATGAAGTGTGGTAAGACCCCTAGGGCCTGGTCAGAATCAGGGCCCCATGGTGCCAAATGCTGTAGAAATATAGAGTAAGAGAAAGGATGAGAGAGTATTGGCCTTTATTGATGAATTCATGGAGGCATGCCAGGCATAAGGGAAGACGACCCAGAGATGGGTGTGAGAGAAGATGACAAATGGGCAAGTGAGACTGGCATCCTTGGCAGATTGAGTGAAATGAGACGTAAAGACACAAAGAGAGGAGGGAGGACACGTAGAGAGAGGAAGAGTTGCTAAAGGCCTTGAAGGGGTGGAAAAGAAGCTTGAACTGGATGCAATAAGATGGGGGAGCCAGTAAAGGGATCCAGTGAGCGGAGTGATGTGGTCAGAGTGAGGACTAGGAAGATGAGCCAACAGCCAGGGTTTCAGTGGAGTGGATGGGGCACGGAGTGTGTTAGGGACAACAGAAAGGAGGAGGTTATGAGGGCCTGAATAAGAGCATTAGCTGTGTGGAGAGAGAGAGAGAGAGAGAAAAAAAAGCTTGGTCTCTTAAAATGTTTTGGGGGAGGAGTGGAGGTATTTGGACATTGTCTGGATGTGTGGGGCAAGAGAGAGAGAGGATAACCTCCCCGGCTAGAGGCCTGAGGAACAGGGTGGATGCGCAAGAAGCTTGGAAGGAAAGATAAGAGTTCTGGTTTGGCCATACTAAGTTGATGTTGCTGATGAGATACTCAGAAGATGTCACAAGGACAGGCTGAAATTTGGAAATAAGTGGATGGATATTTTAGAACATTGAAAATTCCCAATAAACTAAGTTCTGAAGCCTTTACTCAGACTTTTGTCACTCTCCCCCAGGCAGAGATCTCTGTTTTGCTTGCCCCACCATAACCAGAGGAAGGAGAGTTGGGGGAGGCAGAGGGGCAAGACCACCCCACCATCACTATTTCACTTCCAAGTATTTAAGAGAAGCCCCTGCTTGGAAGAGATTCTACTCCTGTTCCAACAAAGCCTTCTCAATGAGCGTCATCCCCAACTCTCAGCTGCACTGTTTACCCAATATCCGTCAGCAGCACTCCCCCTTGCCAGAAAGAGAAGGAGCAAAAAGTCAAATAACTCTGTCCCATCAGGCTCTCCCTGTTCACCAAGCACCACCTCCTTCCCTCGCTCCCACACTTAGTCTTCAGACTGACTCACTGACATTAATTGGCATCAATAGGGGTTTGTCTAGAATAAGGACTGAGTGAGCACTTCTGGATTTGCCCTGATGATGATATTACATTTAATATCTTTTTTGGTTTTTTTATATATATATATTGGCTTGTTGTTACCTTATTCTGTGTGTGTGCATGATTGATTATAAAAGGATCATCATGTGAAATTATCAAACAACCCAGTGAACAATAGTGGAACTTAATACACACATATTCATCCCAGACTTTTAATTTAGCTCTCTGCTACGTATAGTGGGACTTAGTAAAAGATCCTTCAGCTGGGTTTATACATTTCTTTTGCTGAGCCTGTTGCTTTAGGGCTGCCAATTATTGATTTGGGGGGCAAATAGAATCTCCTCTTCCCTAGGGAGGACCACAGTGTGTTTGCTGCAGAATGAATGCACAAGTTAGGTCTTAAAATGTTCTTGCAAAAACAAAGAGAAGATTTTCCAAAAAAGAGGGGTGGTGGGATGGGGGATTAAATAACTCCTTACACTCACACATGCCCACTGTTATGCCTTATAAAGATATCTGTGGAATAGCAGCAGAGATATTATATGCATTCCAAGTGAAATTCAGCCCTTGGCAGAGGGCTTGTGTACTGTAGAGATCCTGCAGTTTCCCCTAAGTGAAGGAAGTGTCAGAGCAGCCAGGTGAGTGGCAGTGATGAGGTGTCTCTTTAGCCTGGTCTTCATCAGCTCTGAATAGTCCAGATTAGGCAGGCTGCACTGGGAATTGGACCAAGAAAGGCAAATCTTACATGAACCAACAGGCCAGAAGCCACTCATTCTCAACAGGCTGAACATTGTTTTACTAGGGCGATATATCACTTTTTCATGGTCCTCAGACCTTTTTCCTCTTCCAAAATGGCTGCTAAATTTACCACCATGAACCGGAATAAACATTTACAAACCCCTGGGAACCCAAACCACACTGGGGGCTGCAGTGACATCCAAGTATTGAGACAACCAGGTTCATTTTGAATCCAGACCTTTATAAACTTCTACGTGTGTGAGCCCAGTCTGATAGATGAAAGCAGAGAACCCACTGCGAAGTGAACTGGGCAGGGAACCCAAGGTTCTAGTTACCATGAATTTGTTAGGAAACATATTGGGTTGTGAAAAAATGAATGTAGTGGTGAAATGCATTAATGGCTTGATAGTGGGGCTGCTGAGCTGTGCCACAGTGTTTGTCAATAGGGATAAGGCTGAAGCATATAAGAGGAGAAAAAAGTCAGCAGAACTCAGACATAATTAGATACATATTGTAGGACTATTTCTAGTCTAGGTCTATGGTTTTAAATGAAATGGAAAGGGAAAGAATTTGGATGCTGCACTGATGGGGGCCATGTAGGAACCTCGAGAAACAGATAGAGTGATAAAAATTATAGGAGAAAAATAATGAGCAAAGAAGTATCACCAATGCTATGGGTTATGCTTTATTTTTCACAACATATCTAGATAAAAACACTTCTCTTGTCATTCATCATTTAATTTAAGTCATGCCCTGACTGGCTGAAATTACTTGTAGGAAAAATAGATATATCTCTCTACTCTTTGAGCAGAGGGGAAGAATTATCTTGAACAGAACAAATGACTGTCTCAAAGATCCTTGGATCTAGGAAAATAGACAACTTAGTTATAGACACAAGCAAGTTATTCCTTTGCATGGAAGCAGACTAGGGGAATGAAAACTCCATAAGGGGAACTTCTTGGAGTTTCCTCAAAACTCTTCCTTCAGGGTTGGAGACGACCCCTTTTTTCTACCACAAAAGTAAGAGGATCCGGGCCACAAGCTTCAGATCTGGCTGTGTCTCCACACCAGCTTCAAGGCCCCCAGTAACATTGCTTGACTCCATGTCCTGAGGCCATCCTCAGAATCCCCCCTTAAAGTCTTCTCAGCATAGAAAATGGCTCTGTGGGAAATTTAATACAGACCCAGGCTGTATTAATTTTTCTGCTGAATCTCTGCAGGTTGGTAGGAGGACAATGTGTGGCTCCTAGCAGTTTCTCCATGCAACACACTGAGAATGAGTAAGCTGGTCTTAAATGTGAGAAGAGATAGATTATGAGCTTATTTCCCTAGGTTTTTGTGATGCATTGCTATGCAATAATTTACAGCACATTAAGAAAATGGACACCATTTTGGGGGTCCATTATGACTCTTCCTCAAGCCTAGAATGACCTTCTGAGATGAGAGGCAGCTGGGAACGGGTGATGAAAGGAGACAGGTTATGTCAGGAGAGTGGGCAGATGGAAAAGAGAGGGCTCCTGGAAGTGAGGAGATAGGGGCAGGATGGACTTGGGCTAGGCAAGAGTCCTGATCTGCTCCCCCTCGCAGGTGTGGGAAATCCTCCTTTAGCAGGCCACCAGCTTTTAGAAATTAACCAGTTCTCAGGTGACAGCCCACCTGGGAGTGAGCTAGTTCTGTATGTGTAATGTATAATACATATGAATGTTTCGTTCAATATTTCCGTCTTTCTTTGTATTGTCAATGCAATTTCAGTTAATTGCTGGGTCTCTACCATGCTGGCTTTCAATGACGAGAGTAGTTTCTTTGAGTTAAATTAATTTGGTGTCATTCTGGCACCATCCTTCGTCCTGCACAAACACACTACTGATGAGGAGCAAAGACTGGCTGTGCAGCAGCCCAGGTGGACCCTGGGGCCATTCCAAGCACATTCCATTCAGCGTTCTGTTGCCCCCATGGTGAGGTGCTGCAGGAAACAGTGTGTCTACATAGGGAAAATAAAGAATCCCTTTATCCCAGATCTTTAAAAAGAAACAAACAAACAAAAAACCCTTTGCTTATAAAATAAAGTGTGTTATTAGGAAGCCAGCTTGTGTGTGGAAATCCAGTTAAAAGGGAATCATCAAAGATGTAGGGGATGGTTTTGAAGTCTGTAACCATTTGGAAAAGTCCCTACAGCAAGCTTTCTCCTAAAACAGCCCATGAAGAAGTCTGGACATACCTGCCATGCATGACAATGCATGCTTGACTCAGATGAATCAGTAAAGCTGAGAAATGTCTTCTAACATGGCCAGCTGCTTAATTGCTCTTGTAGCAAAAGATTGCCTGAAGTGGTCTGATAGATGAAACTCAATGTTATTTATACTACAGTAAGAAAATGGCCACTATTGCTTGGCCTTCAAGATGGATCTCTTCTCCTCCATCCTCTCTAACATCAGCTGTGACAAAGTTGCAGTCCACAGGGGAAAATAAGCCCTTTTGTAGAGAATTCTGGAGTACTGTACAGAGCAAATTCTTCATGATGTGATTTAGGTGCACATGCAGTTGGTGGGCCTGTGTAAATAGTGATATACCAAGGTGTTTGTAATAAAGGTCTGACATGCAGAAATGATGGTCATAGATTGATTTTATTTCCTAGTCCCAGTTACCTGACGTAGGCGAGGGTTACACATGGTTAATACTCTGGTCATAGCAAAGCTCAGTATCCACTGATCCCAGTGGCTGCTGTTTCTGTGCTATTGCATGTACTCCAGAGCCATTGGAAGTATGTTCATCAACTACTTTTAAAATCTACCTACAGATGACTGCTCTCTGAAATGATAGTGACTAGTGTTCATGGTGAATATAAAAATGTTTAAAAGCGGTTCTTCATCATTATTGTTATTACTACAAACAAGTTGTGTTGTGCTTCTTTTAATATATCAGAGTGCATGTTACAGACTACAGACTCAGATTGTTAGCCCGGATGCCTACATGGAATAAGAGGGCATAAAGAACCCCCTTACTACCATATGTAGGCTACTCACTTTGCTAGAGATCCTCCCTCGCAGAGGAGGGAAGGGAAGGGAAGGGAGAAGAGCAGTTGCCATTGGATCGCTCCTCCCTCTCCCATACAGGTGGATGGGAAGTGGGCAGGCAGGAGCAGGAAGTGGACAGAGCCTTGGCTTCACTCATCACCCAATATAGCTGAGCCTGTGCATTGGCAGAGGTAAGCTGTGGAAGAAAAAGGCTGGTTCAGCTTTTTTCCAGCAAAGGGGAAGTCATGACTGAACTGTGACTCTCAACCCCATCCCTGGAGCAGTGTAGCTATCCACTGCCCTTTATGAGAGCTGTCTTGCAAAGTGCCAGTTCCACCCTGCATGTTTCTAAATTAGATTTTCACAGTAAAATAGTCTTTACATACAGTATTTTAGATCCAACTGTTAGTTTTGCATGTTGAAAAATTTACTAAGAGTCCGTATTTTCCTTTAGGCTGTCTTTGATCCCCCATCCTGATTGCTACCCTCTTTCTTGAGTTATTGGGGCTATATTTAGGCATGATTCCAGCTGTGGTTTTACTGTGACGGTATTAGAAGTGCACTGCATTGCTGAACTAATATCTTTAATAACAAGTGAGGAGCATCATTTTAGTCTTGAGGGACTGCGATATATTGGTTTACTCATATATATTTGATGTTTCTGTCTCTTGATTTTTTGTTCTTTAAGTTTGAGTACAGTGAAGTGCATTCAAAGATTTCCTGGTATGTGATGGGTGGCTTGATGCAAATTTCCTTGCAGCAATATCTGCCTAGTAAATTCTGTTTGTTATTGCCAAGTTATTTCAGGGCTGTTGGCCACATATGCATTCTCATGTATATCCAGTAAGGAATCATACTTTACATTCTTTGATGTGACTGAATAGATGTTCTGACTTGAAATTAGCGTATACAGAATAATTATTTATTTTAGAGTGCTCTCAGGACTATAAAGAACGTGGAAGAGAGAAGATTTCCGCATCTAGGTGCTTACAGCCTCTGTAGACAAGCAATAAATAATTATTCAGTTACACTGAGTGCTATCAGAAATGGAAGCAGATTCACCATATGACAGTGGGTGTGTTTTGTTTCATGTATATAATAAGTATCAGAATTTCATTCACTGGTCATTTAACACTGCCTGTCTTTGCAGACAAAAAGTGCTTTGAGGAGGGAAATGGAAGTGGAGAGAGTGGATTTCAGCTGTTCCAGGATAGGTAGAGAGTTATGGAGTCAAATACTTTCTCAGGAAAAGAAGGCATCACATATGTTCTGATTCCAAAAGTTAGTATATTGAGGATTCAGTCACATACAACAAGTTGTTACATATAGAATTATGTACATGTAGAGAGCCTACATACCGGTGCTTATGTAGCAAATCCATGACATAACACTGGGTGATAAAGACTTGCTCAAGTACTCAATGTCATCACGTAGATCAAGTAACTCAATCATGTCTATTCATGGATAATGTTCAGCTCTTACATAAAAGCTGGATATCTAATCCTAATAAATCTATGTGAACTATCTTGGACATCCCTAATACAGACACTAATGACGTCTATCCGTTACTGTTATTAGGAAGTATCTCCAACAGTTGGAGATGGGACACTAGATGGGTAGAATTCTGAGTCACTACAGAGAATTCTTTCCAAGGTGTCTGGCTGGTGGGTCTTGCCCGCATACTCAGGGTCTAATACTGATGGCCATATTTGGGGTTGAGAAGGAATTTTTCCCCTGATCAGATTAGCAGAGACCCTGGGGGTTTCTCCTTTCTCTGCAGCATGGGACATGGGTCGCTTGCTGCTCAGGCAGTACCCGGGGCCAGCCGCACCAGCTGCTGCTCAGGTGGTCCCCAGCTAAGTTCCCTGTAAGCCGTGGAGCAGCCTATTTAGTGCCACGCAGGTGCTCAGGGAACCCGCCCAGCTGGGACCTGCCATGACCGGGGGAGAGGCGCCCACCCCGGCCCCAACTCAGCCCCAGCTCAGGCCTGCCACTGCTGGGACACCACTCCCCTGGCCCCAACTCAGCCCCAGGAGGAGTCCTCTCTCCCTGCTGTAGCCCCAGGGCAGCCTGCATCCCAAATCCCACATCCCCGGCCCCTCTCCAGAGCCCGTACCCAGCCAGAGCCCTCACCCCTTCCCCTTCCCCCTCCCACAGCTCTGAGCCCCTATCCCCAGAGCCCGCACCCCAGCCAGAGCTGTCACACCCCTGCATCCCAACCCTCTGCCCCAGCTCTGAGCCCCCTCCCACATTCTGAACCCCTCGGCCCCATCACCTCCATGTTGTTGCACATAACAAAATTCATTCCGCATTCTGGCCCTGGAACTGCCTGAGGAGCAGCTGGTGCAGCTGGCCCTGGGGACCAACGGAGCAGCAGTCCCTGTAGCGGTCCCCGGGTGGCCGGAGCAGCTGCTGCTCGGCAGCCCCCCCAGCAGCTGGTGCTGCTGGCCCTGCCCCCCCAGACCCCCTTCCCCGCAGCAGCAGCCCCTCAGCTCCCCTCCAGCAATGGCTCCCCAAGATTTAGTCAGGGGTGTTTATAATATAAGTCATGGACAGGTCTCGGCCATGAATTTTTGTTTATTGCCTGTGACCTGTCCATGACTTTCACTAAAAATACCTGTGACTAAATTGTAGCCTGAGTAATGGGCCTACTACAGAAGTGAGTGGGTGAGGTTCTGTGGCCTGCAATATGCAAGAGGTCAGACTGGATGATCATGATCATCCCTTCTGACCTCAAAGTCTATAGGCCTATGAGTCAATGAATAGAAAATGTACTTGTGCATATGCAAATTTCTTTATACTGCAACCTGAATGGGAGCAAACTGAAGCAATGAAATAGTACCTTTTGGCATCAAAAGAAATGTGATGGAGTCACAAAGGAGATCTAACTAAAACCTTAGGGCTGCTTCATGAAACCATTCATTATAAGGTTGCCTGCAGTGGGAAGAAAATCAAAGGGTTTTATTAGGTGAATAAAAAAAGTTGAAAGTTAGATAGAAAAACATTCCAAAGTTAGCCCTGGTGCAGTATAAAGAAAGAATTTAAGTACAGCACAGCTCATTAAAAAGGAGTCAGATGTTCATAAAAAGTATTACATTAATTTCTGACTGAATCTGAAATTGCTTTAAAATACATTATATTTATATCTTTTATGATTGCTTAACGTCTAATTACTACGATTTTTTTCATCACGTAGTTTCTAATGCGACTCTGAATAGTTTCTGAAAATAGTCTTATGCATCATTCCATACTGTAGGTTTATAAAGAGTCTTTATTCTAATACCATGTTATTCTGCTGCTGTTGCCATCACCTCTGCTCTTACTCTCTGTGTTACATGGAGTCTGAACATGGTGGATGTTGGAAGCACAAGTTTATGCTTGGAAAATGTTTTGGTTTTTTTTGACTGCATAACCCCAGCTTGTGTTCGTGCACACACCTTTTTGCTTGTGCATATTTTTAGGCACACAAAATATAACCTTTAATATTTCCCTTCGGGGCAATTCTGGATGAAGAATGAATACAGCATTGGAAGCTTTGGCCTCCTGTGGAGTGGGGGGGGACGACGACAGGTGATGCTGTAAACCTCATTGTGCATATGAAATTCTTTTTTTTAAATTGTGTGTATAATTTCCATGACAGTCTGAGACGCTTTAGACTGTAGAAACCCAAGACTAAAAAAATTGTTTCCTATAATTTTAGAAATTGTGAGAGAAGAAATCACCCAAATGAAAGGCTAAAACCTCCCTGTAAGGCTTTGGATTAAAGGGATCCCTAGAAGCACTCGTAACAGCTCTGGAAGCAGTATCTCATGGGGGCAAATAGAATCCGTAGGTATCCATAGTACAGTAGCAATTACATTTTGGGTATTGCAGAGGAATGAGTTGTGCTTTTAGGGTGACATTTTCAAAGGAGTCTAACGGAGTTAGATGGTCAGATCCTATTGCAATTCAAAGAGAATTGGTCGGTTAATTTCCTCTCCTAAGAAAATCCCAGTGTTAAGGCATTGCTCTGCCTTCGGGTGCAGAGGAGTCATACTCCCAATAGGAACTTGTGCCGCAGAAAAGTGCAGGGCCTCCTGCAGATCCCACAGAATACAGCCACTAGTCCTAGGGCTGCCAACTTCGTAATATTTAAAAACTGAGCACACCTGTTGGAGTCTCCCCTGCCCCGCCTCTTACCCCTGAGGCCCCACCCCTACCTCTTTCCCCAAGGCCCTGCCCTGCCCCTTGCCCCTGAGGCCCTGCCCCCCATTTGCTCTTCTTTCCCCTTCCCTCTGTCACTCGCTACTTTTCGCCTCTCCCCCCATTGCCTGCAGAGCCAGGATTGGGAGCTGCAGCCGCCTGATGCGGGTAGGAGCTTAGATTCATAGATTCTAGGACTGGAAGGGACCTCGAGAGGTCATCGAGTCCAGTCCCCTGCCCTCATGGGAGGACCAAATACTGTCTAGACCATCCCTGATAGACATTTATCTAACCTACTCTTAAATATCTCCAGAGATGGAGATTCCACAACCTCCCTAGGCAACTTATTCCAGTGTTTAACCACCCTGACAGTTAGGAACTTTTTCCTAATGTCCAACCTAGACCTCCCTTGCTGCAGTTTAAGCCCATTGCTTCTTATTCTATCCTGAGAGGCTAAGGTGAACAAGTTTTCTCCCTCCTCCTTCTGACACCCTTTTAGATACCTGAAAACTGCTATCATGTCCCCTCTCAGTCTTCTTTTTTCCAAACTAAACAAACCCAATTCTTTCAGCCTTCCTTCATAGGTCATGTTCTCAAGACCTTTAATCATTCTTGTTGCTCTTCTCTGGACCCTTTCCAATTTCTCCACATCTTTCTTGAAATGCCGTGCCCAGAACTGGACACAATACTCCAGCTGAGGCCTAACTAGCGCAGAGTAGAGTGGAAGAATGACTTCTTGTGTCTTGCTCACAACACACCTGTTAATACATCCCAGAATCATGTTTGCTTTTTTTGCAACAGCATCACACTGTTGACTCATATTTAGCTTGTGGTCCACTATAACCCCTAGATCCCTTTCTGCCGTACTCCTTCCTAGACAGTCTCTTCCCATTCTGTATGTGTGCAACTGATTGTTCCTTCCTAAGTGGAGCACTTTGCATTTGTCTTTATTAAACTTCATCCTGTTTATCTCAGACCAATTTGTTCAGATCGTTTTGAATGATGACCCTATCCTCCAAAGCAGTTGCAATCCCTCCCAGTTTGGTATCATCTGCAAACTTAATAAGAGTACTTTCTATGCCAATATCTAAGTCGTTGATGAAGATACTGAACAGAGCCGGTCCCAAAACAGATCCCTGCGGAACCCCACTTGTTATACCTTTCCAGCAGGATTGGGAACCATTAATAACTACTCTCTGAGTACAGTTATCCAGCCAGTTTTGCACCCACCTTATAGTAGCCCCATTGTATTTGCCTAGTTTATTGATAAAAATATCATGCAAGACTGTATCAAATGCCTTACTAAAGTCTAGGTATACCACATCCACCGCTTCTCCCTTATCCACAAGACTCGTTATCCTATAAAAGAAAGCTATCAGATTGGTTTGACATGATTTGTTCTTTACAAATCCATGCTGGCTATTCCCTATCACCTTACCACCTTCCAAGTGTTTGCAGATTATTTCCTTAATTACTTGCTCCATTATCTTCCCTGTCACAGAAATTAAACTAACTGGTCTGTAGTTTCCTGGGTTGTTTTTATTTCCCTTTTTATAGATGGGCACTATATTTGCCCTTTTCCAGTCTTCTGGAATCTCTCCTGTCTCCTATGATTTTCCAAAGATAATAGCTAGAGGCTCAGATACCTCCTCTATTAGCTCCTTGAGTATTCTAGGATGCATTTCATCGGGCCCTGGTGACTTGCAGGCATGTAACTTTTCTAAGTGATTTTTAACTTGTTCTTTTTTTATTTTATCTTCTAAACCTACCCGCTTCCCATTAGCATTCACTATGTTAAGCATTCCTTCAGACTTCTCCGTGAAGACCGAAACAAAGAAGTCATCTCTGCCATTTCCAAGTTTCCTGTTACTGTTTCTCCCTCTTCACTGAGCAGTGGGCCTACCCTGTCCTTGGTCTTCCTCTTGCTTCTAATGTATTGATAAAAAGTCTTCTCGTTTCCCTTTATTCCTGTAGCTAGTTTGAGCTGGCCCTGGCCCTTTTCAACCAGACTTTCCAGTCAAAAACTGGTCCACCCTTTTTGAAGGACCCTCCGTCTACTCCCCCTGGTCCCAGCCAGCTCTACAGGAGCCAGGCACAATCTGGCCCTTTGAGAAAAAGCGATGACTGAAAGTTCATATTTTTACCCCTAAGCTAAGATTTGACAAGTCAAACAAGAGGCACAATTTATCTGTAATGGCAAAAACCTCAAGTGTACATCTTAAGTTCCCGTATATACTATGGGTACTCTCTGTCATACTTCCACTCTTGGCATTAATTGTACTTCATCCTAGTGGCCTTACCATGTGCCACTTATTGGTCATAAACAACCGATACTTACCGAGTCTGAAGGATGCAAGTAAATGCTTCAACCCATTTCATTTTGTACCCGCTGGATTAGTTTTTTCACTTAAATAAGCATGAGTGCCTCAACCCCTGCTAAACTATAGACATTCAAAAACTGTTTGAATAAATACTGTAGTGATTTATGGAGCTGTCAAGCAGTTGCAGATACTCGGCATCATCCACATTTCTACCAGGCAGATTTTCAAAAGCTGCCGTCCATTTTTCACACCTGCAGACTGCAAAAATATTTAGTGAGAAAGCACTGTATACCTGCAATTATTTTTGGATGCAGAAATGAAATTTGGCTCCATGTATAAAAAGTCCTTGGAGTCCACTTGCATGGTTATTTGCTCAGCTGACTATATTTGATTATAGTCAGTGTCCTCATCAACATTGCCAGGAGGGCATACTTACAGGAACCAGAGTGCATTAGTAATTGCATTAACTTCTTGGTCTAAGGTCACTGCAGAGCAGAAAACCAAAGCAAGCAATGACCCATTCTTTATGATCAGTTCAGAATTTAAATTCATGGAACATTCTTAGATTTAGGTTCATTGAGCATCTTAACTGACAAGGCTCCAGCTTGTTTTTTGAGGGGAGTTATGTGCTCAGATTTAAGCCCTCTTCATGTTATAGCTTGAATCCTGCTAGGAACAACTGTATTCAAAACAGTTGTCAGTCACAGTTCTTACAGCACAGATTCCTTGTCTGTTATGGATAGGAATTTTTTGTAATAGCCAGGCTAGCTGTAGATGCAAACTGCGTAGCTCACCATTTCCATCTCCTTTCATACGATTTCTTTTTTTTTTTTTTAATTTCTCTTTGTTTCCTGTCAAGTTCAGTATGCTTTGGATACAGTAGCTTTAGAGAGTACATGTAGTTTTCATTTGGTTCCTGTTATCTGTATAGTTCTATTTAGTACTGTATATTTTAAAAAAATCCTTTAAAGAAGCTACCAGGGAGTGTATATAGTTCTGGCATCAAGTTGTGCTCATTTTATTCCCATGAGTAAACAGCAGGATTACTTGCATGAATAAAGCAAGCAAGTTTAGGTGCCTGGACCAGTATACTCAGCAGAAATAGGTATCAAGCAATTTTAGTGGGTGATTCAAAGAGAGAGACAGAGACAGATTCTTCCCTAATCTGGAAGAAATTCTTCTGAAAGTTACTTGGAAGTATCTAATTGTTTACACCCTTTTGGACCCATTTCTATTATTAACAATATATATGTTTCATTTTTACTATGAAGAGGTTAGGAGGGAGCTAGAGGAAAATGGAATATTGATGAATCATTTATGTCACTTATTGTGATGTTACCATTTTACTAGTACATTACGAATATTTAAAGAAAAAGACAATGAACAAATTCCATTGATATATTATTACATAGCTATAAATGTAACAATAATACTTCCGTTTTATGGGAAGTCTGTTCAGTACAAAAGTCCTCTAGATGTCAGTATAACATTGTAGAATATAGACATAGTGTAGGCTACAAAGCTAAGATTATGGTTTTATATCCTTTGATTCCTGGTAACTGTTTTATCAGCTTGCAATAAATTATTAAAAATGCTGTTACCAGATGTTGTATGCAGTGTAGTTATAGCCATGTTAGTCTGAGGATACTAGCGAGACAAGGTGGGTGTGGTAATATATTTTATTGGACCAACTTCTGTTGGTGAAAGAGACAAGCTTTCGAGCCACACAGAGCTCTTCTTCGGGTCTGCTGAAGAAGACCTGAAGAAGAGCTCTGTGTGGCTTGGAAGCTTGTCTCTCTCATCTACAGAAGTTACCAGATGTTGTTTAACAGCACAAATCTATTTAAAATCTATCAGTAAGGCTATTACTGAATATTTTACCAGCACAATAAATATTAATTTTGTTTTAGACTAACCAACCTAATTTTTAAAAGCTGGTAAGTTATTTTTCTTGTGGATTATTTGTCAGCTCATGAGGCTTGATTCTGATTTTTTCTATGCTAGTTTTACATTAGTGTAACTCCATTGATTTCAACCCAGGGAGTTACTCCTGATTTACATTGGTACAAACAGAATCAGGTCGATGGCACCTAAAACTGAATACTTCATGCATACTGTCAATAACACTTAAAGATGGATTTTGAATCAATTTGTGCAAAATGTTTGGTTTTGTTCAAAAGAAAGAATGCAGTTTTGCAAATAACAGTGCAATGTGAATGCTGTGCACAGGGACTAATGTATTGCTTGCATTCCTACAGGCCATCAGGGATCAGAAAGAAAAGGAGAAGTCATGTTTAAGTGCGAAGGGAACAAAGTTTATAAAAAAGAAGAAACCACCCGATTCCACAGGTTAGAGCTTTCACTCTGCATGGTGTCTCAGGGCCCAGTTTTGGAACCCTTCCTTACTCATATGAGTAGTCTGGCTGAAATAATTGGGGCTAATCTTGTGAACAAGTAAGTAAGAGTAACATGAGTAAGGGTTGCCCAATCAGCACCTAGACATTGAAGGGTCATTTACTCTATTACCGTCAGTGCATTATGTGTTGCCTTGCCTTTGTACATGGTCATAAACTTTCCAAGAAGGTGCTTTTGCTTGAATATTTTATTAAACTAGACTTAGTTCACCATGAGTTTAAATAAGAAAAATATCTGAAAGGGCTACATCTGAAGGCCAAGAATCTGTAGGTGCTTTATATAATGGGTTTTTTTTTTAAAAATTATACTTTGCTTGAAAGCTCATGACCATTACTATTGCTTAGAAAACATTTCCATTGACCTTGGAAAGTGGAGGAGAAAAGCAGGTGCCTACTCAGTAAGTAATGGAAATCATGGTAATTACATAAGTCCTTAGTTAATATGCTTGGTATTCTCTGATTGTTTCCAGAGGGAGCCAACCAAGAAAACCAGTCCTGCACTCACAAAGAAACGGTCCATATGCTCAATAAGGAAAATACTGAAAAGGCAAGTGCTTTTTTGGTTCAAAGAAGTTCTCCCAAATCTCAAGGGCCAAAGAACAAGGGAGAGGATTTAGCTTTGAAAAGTCAGAAGGAACACACAAAGAGCTATGTTCAAACATCCTTCAGTACAAGAAAGAGCCAAGGAGCAGAGGTTGCTGTGGATGACATTAACCAAAGGATAACAGGGCAAGATGAAGAGAAGGAAAGTGAATCCCTGGAAGGTGTGAAGAGGGCTGGTGGACAGCAAGTGCCTGAAGAAGAAAGGCAAGAGGAGGAAGAAGAAGAGGATGATGCTGGTCACTGTGAAGAAGAGGAGGAAGAATCAGCAACTGCATCCCAAAATGAACACAAGGCAGAGGATGATGAGGGTCCAGCAGAAAGCCAGGGACAAGATGCACGGCTTCAAAGGTAAGATTTAAAACCCAAAGCGTACATTAGCCTATTCTTAAAGACCCATATTCCAGAAAGCCATTTATTTCAAGCATTAAATCAAGTAAGTATATTAGCAATATTTATTTCAGAGCTATGTCATAAATCCAGCCCAATATCCAAACGAAAGTGGGTTTAACAGACTGGCTCTGTCTCCAGATTGACAACCTGCCACACATGACAAAACCGGTACTGTCTTACGTGTTTGCCATTTGCTCAGAAAGAAGGTCTGGAACAAAGAAAGGGCAGCTGGATAGTCAACAGTTCTTCATCTCTAAGAAGCATCCTCCCCTTCTGTCATGTTTATGTTCCACACCATGTAACTTGTGACCAAAGTAAGGTTAGAATAGAGAGTGTACTAGTTTGGAATTGCACTGCAATATCTAATAATACAAGTGGTAACATAAAACTGTGACACTTGCCCAGGGAACTAAATTGTTAATCTTGTTTACTCTGATTCTTCTGTGCTGCATTATTTATAGACCTTCAGAGATAAGTGGTTCACGCTCTCAAGGATCTTTATAAACAAAGAGAGTTCTCCCACTACTTTGAAGATGTGGTTGATAGTCAAATATGAAATCAGCAAAATTCAGGCCGTTGTTTCAGAAATAGGAAATTTGCTGCTGTCAGGTTTATTTTATTCTACAAAAGGAAGCTTACCCTAGTTAGTTACCATTATTACTTTACACAATAAAGCAAAAATAAATAAATGTTATTTAAATGCAGCCTGCCCCTGGAATTTCTCACCTTTAGTTCTGCGTTCATTCTGCTTTAAGTTTATACCAATGTAATGCAATGCTTTGTCTTGCAGGTGTAAAGGCAGTGAAAAAGGCACAGGAAGCAAACCATCAGGGACGTTCTCCCAGAACCCTGAGCAGACCTGCCAGCTTGAGCATAGAGGCAGCAGTAAGCGTCGAGTGAATGATGAAGGTCTAATCAAAGCTGACAACAAAAAGAGCAGGGTAGACGCAGAGAGTGCTGGTGACAAATGTAAACGTAAAGAGGCCATTAAAGCAAATACTCCACAAGACAAACCAAAGGCAGCTGATTCCACTGGTACAGAGAGTGATAATCAAGCAGAGGCATCTATAGAAGATTTGGTGACTGTAATTGGTAGGAAATAGCTTTTGCTTAAAAAAAAAAAGGCATATGTATCGTAACTATGAGCAAAACCATTTGTTCATACGGGCCAGAGCCCTAGTTGATGCAAATCAGTGTCACTCCATTTACTTCAATAGAGTTATGTTAAATTTTTTATCAGCTGAGGATCTGATCTGACCTTTGTTTTTAGAATATTCTGTTCTGAGAGTTGGAAAGTATAAAGTATCTTGGGAAAATCTGGCTGAAAGCAGTTGATACCACAGGTCAGACTAGAGGCTCGCACTGGTCCTTTCAGGCCTTAACACTTACGAAGTTAACATTTTTTAGCCCAGAAATGGTAATTTTTTGTGAGTCTTTCAGTCTCTCTTGGAAACCTGTTTTCTTGTGTTGTTATAATTTATACACTGGAAGTTTGCAGCTCTTCAGGGTCAAATCCTTGCTCAAGAGGAAGAGAACTTCTTTGCATGTTATAGGCCTCAGTAACATGCAAAGGCCCCTGTTTAAAGTCTGCAATTCAACCCCTGCAGAATCCAAAGTAGGTGGCAAAATTCCAGGAGCCCTGGCTTTCTGCAATGCCTTGACCGTGAACTAACTCACTGGCCATGTAAGTTATTAACACATTAAAAAAATCTGGGTACGCAGCTGGTGTCCTGGAAAAATGGACATGCCCTGTGAATAAGGACAATCCAGTCTTACATTAATGACCAGAGAATTCCTGCCATCTATATGCTGTCATGGGATTTCTTTTTTATCATTTTCACTGAAGTAATGAATGGTTTTAAAATTGCTCAAAAAGTTCCACATGCAGCATTCCAAACCAAAGAGATCATATAGAAACATCACCATTCTAGCCCTTCTTTCCCTTGGTAGAAATGTTTGTCACCTTGGTCAGCCAAAGGTCATTCCGAGGAATATAAATCAACAGACAAACAATGTGGGCATAAAACGAAAAACTTAGCACCCCACAAAAATCTAAACACAAATTTAGGGGTTAAGGGCTTGTCTACAATAGGGATTTTTGCATCAGTCAGGCTGCATGGTGCAGTGGATAGAGCACTAGAGTGCAACTCAGGTGACCTGGGTTTATGACCTACAGCAAGTGATTTCATCTTTGTGCCTCTCTTTCGCCTTTCAGCCTTCTGTCTGCCGTCTCTGTTTAGACTGTAAACTCTTCAGGGCAGGAACTTATAATATGTGTGTACAGTGCCTACCACTGTATTGTTGGAACCTCTAGATGCCACAGGGTAGCTTTGCATCTACGTAGCTTATGCCAGTGCAAACTCCCTAATGTAGATAAGCCCTAAACCTGGTCTTTAAGAACAATAGCCATGCAAAGGACAATGAAAAGCTGTACCGTTGAAGTGATAGAGGCTAGAGGCATTCTGCATTGGGTATGGCGGAGGCAGACAAATCGCGGAGGTGGGGCTAGAAGAGAACACACTGAACAATGGCTCTTACTACCCCTTTAAAAAGTTGCAGCAGGTACTCCCGTGTTGGTAACCTCTAGGCACTAGTAAATGTGTGAGAGAAAACATGGTGACACCCCCAATCTACTTGTTCATGCCCCATTGTGGGTATGAAGTAATGCTGGACAGCTATGTGCCCTCACCTGACTTGTGCGCCCAGTGTGCTGACACGTGAATTCTTGGTGCCTCCTGGATGGGGAGTGTCTTCAGTGGGGTGGCACAAATATAGTTGGTGCAGAATTTGGCAGTACGTTAGCAGAATGAATGATGCCTCACTAAAGAGGAAAGGCCACAGAACCACTGTAGGAACATGTGGACTGCATGTCTCCACAGTGGCCTTTTCAGCAGGCTCATAAAAGAATGCCTTTGGGGTAGAACGCAAGGACAGCCACTGGGTCCAATTCTACGAGGTTCCACTGGCCAAAACCTAGGTAACTGCAGTCTCACTGATGGAATACTCTGTGCCATAGTGGTAAGGGTGGGCTCATTTTCTTCTTGTCCCTTGGATAACTCCCTTACAAACATCACATTTACTCAGGCTATGCTCAGGGAATAAGATTTGTCCCTAAGTCCTAAAGAGACGCCCCCATGAGTAAAACTTGCCACCTGGTCATTAAATCTGTAGATCATTTTATTTATTAGGAAACAGGGTTTAATGTAAATAATAAATGGTGCATGTTGGTACTAACATGCCAGCTCTCTGTTTTGTCTTTTGTAGGTGATGGTCCTGCTCCTCCAGCGCCGTTTGATCACCGGATTGTCTCAGCAAAAAAGGCAGTGGTCAACAGTTATTATGAAGTCAACCGGAACGAAGTTCTGGGAGGGTAAGTGGAGCTAACACTGTCAACACAAAAATGAGTTTTCCTGAGCCACCGGGAAAATACAGCAACTAGCCTTGTAATGGAGGTTATGTTACAGTTGAATGGAAGCAGCATGCCTTGCTAAAGCCTAGCTCACAAAAGTGCTGTCTAATTGTAAATTGGAGATGGACTAAAATCAGCAGGCTGCTATTTTTGTGGGTTTTTGCGAAGGTCTTGGTGGCATCATGCTTCAGTTTATATTTGGTATGTAAACAATTTCCTGAGGCTGCAGCGTCAGTGCCAGATGGGAATTCTAGTGCATTCCAACACAGAGTTTTCTCCCAGGCATTCCCAGGCAGGCCACCACTTGCAAGAACACTGTAGAAGACCACAATACCAGGGGCTGGGCACCTCTGTGACAGTTCAGGTAGGGCTCTTGAGCCCTCCCCCTCCTTGTTTGTAAGAAGCTTTAAACATTACTGTTATTCCTTTAGTCCCAGAACTACAAGACCCAAGCCTCATTCCATTTTTCTTGGAAGAAGGTGGCAGGGGAGGCAGGGAAGGGACACAGTTGTGAAATTTTGCAAAATATTTTGGTTTTATGACATTTTGTGGAAACAAAATTATAGCTGTGATAGTGCCCAAATGACAGCTTAGTAGGCTCCATAGTCTGGACTGCTGTTTTGTAGTTACACTGAAAAAATGCTATTTTTTGTGTCCTACAGCAGTGGTTCAGATCACTGCAGCCTACCATAATGACAGTGCGGTGTTTGTGACTATTCACCATATTCTTTTAGAAAAGCAGGTGCTGAACTTGAACAGTAGTTTATTCTGCCCATCTAAGTTGCCTCCCAGTAAGAGGAAGTATTTGAAGATGATGTAACAGGAGCATGTTTCACATTTTGTTAAGAGAATTTTCAAAAGGAAAAAAACTAAGAATGTGTTAAGAATGGATTGGTTATAGTGTAGTTAGGGCAAGATTGTGACCCTTTTATTTACACCACAAATAGTCCCATTGGCTTCATTGGGGGTACTCATGTGACTAAGTGGGTCATAAACTGGCTTTCATTAATCAGTGAATATTAGTGAATCAAATAATGGATAGAGTAATAGCAATCAAAACTGAGTGTGATTTTGATGTACCTAACTGTATGGTAATAGGTGTTATTTGTGGGACAGAATAGTATTCCAAAGACTCAAATGTTGCATGATATGTACATCAGGATTTGCCAATGCTGGACGGAGAATAATCTGAAGTGTCTAAAATCCAGACTCCATGCTGGATTCCTTTCTCGTTGTTAACACCATATGGTGAAGGGGTTTTTCTTTTCCCCTTAGAGGGCGATTTGGTCAGGTGCACAAATGTGAAGAAAAAGCAACAGGTCTCAAGTTAGCAGCAAAAATTATAAAAGCCAGAGGTGCTAAAGAAAAGGTAAGCATAGGCTGCATGGCCCCCATCCATCAATACCACATGACCAGTCGGGTAATAGCTGGTTTGTAGAATCTTTTCCCTTCCCCTTCAGGACTGCAACCAGCTCATCAACCTCCTTTCAGTTTTTTCATCTTTTTATTTGTTATTTTTCACTTTTCCAACTTTTTCTCACGTCTTTTCATTTCTTCCCTTTTTTCTCCTTTGTTAATTTTCTTTACATTTTCTTAGTGAAAATGTTTGTCAACTTTTGACTTTGCATGTGTTCTCTGGCGTGCACTGCACACTCTGCTGCAATTAATTGCTTTCATCTTGTTGGACTTGGTAGCAAGGATGTTCTGGGCTTCAGTCACCAATGCATAAGAGTGGAGAGGGATTTGTCTGGCCATTCTGCAAACCTCAGGGCACTTCCCCCACTTCCATTTAATGAGGAAAATCAAGAAGGCATTATTGTGTGGCAGCTGTGTCATTACTAGTGCCTGCCTTTCTCCATTTTCCTCATCAGTCCTACCTCGCTGCCACCAAGGCCAAGAGCTCTCTCTCCTCACTGCTTCTCAATGTCACATCACCATATATGGCCTGTGCTAAACAGGAGGTCAGACCAAATGATCTAATGGTCCCTTCTGACCTTAAACATGTATGAATATTCCTGTCGCCACAACAGCCATCAAAGAAGAATGCTAGGGTTGGTGGGCAGAGGTGAGCATGTGGGAATGATGTATTTGCCCATGCCCCCAATTCATTAGGTGTCTGCTATAAAAGCCTCAAGTATAATATTCCTTATTCTTTTCACAGGAAGAAGTAAAGAATGAAATCAATGTCATGAACCAGTTGAACCACACAAACCTTATCCAGCTGTATGATGCCTTTGAATCCAAAAATGACATTGTTCTGGTCATGGAATAGTATGTATATCTCTCTCCTTCCCTTTTTTGCTCTTCCTTCTTTTCCTGAGGTTGCTGCATTCCATGTCCATTTCTCCTGAAACTAGAGGTGGAGCTTCTCAGGGGTGAAAAAAGCATATGAAAAAGTTTGAGTCACAGGTAGTGTGACCAGATGTCCCGATTTTATAGGGACCGTCCCGATTTTGGGGTCTTTTTCTTATATAGGCTCCTATTACCCCCCCACCCTCACCCCCTTTCCTGATTTTTCACATTTGCTGTCTGGTCACCCTAGTCACAGGAAACCATATTGAAAGAAAGAGTTTTCCTGAGTCATTCATAAACCTTGTTCAACACTGTCATGATGATTTAAGGCACCGTACTCGTTACACCATCACTCAAACGCCACAGAGAGAGAGAGCTTTAGATGAGAGCCACAGGATGTAGTTCTCTGTAATTTCCATTAGGTGGTATTGTCTGTCATCCATGAAAACGGGCCTGGTAAATTTCCATTTATGTGAGGGGAATGCACAGCCTTACCAGAGGACAAGAAATACATGCTGACTCTATGCCACTGAGGATTACCCTTACATTGAGCTGATCCTTTTGTGGCTGGTTAAATTATGTTGAGGGCCAGATTACATTGGTCGTGAAGCACAAAACAGCTGCACAGCACTGTAGAATCAGGTAGAGGTTGTCTAGACTCTAGAGGAAGCCAAAACTGGTGTATCATACACATGGAGGGGGGGTGGTAAAAGGTGCAAGTTCTATTGGCTTGGACTCTTCTGAACTTTCTTAGACTTAGGGCTTGTCTACACTACAGATATAGGCAGCTCATGCCCCCCCCCATTCAGGGAGGATAGCCCCCTGCCCTGCCTTTTCTGCTCAAGGCCCCGCCCTGCTCCGCCCCTTCTGACCCCCTCCCGACCCCCCGCTCATGCTGGCTGACCTACCAGTGCATCCCTGAATCCCGGCCAGCGCCTGGAGCATCCCTGAACCCCGGCTGGCCTGCCGGTTCCCAGAGCAGTCTGGAGGCCTCTGGGACCGGAGCTGCAGTAGGGAGCATTAGCGGAGGTTTGGGGAGGCTTAGCTTCCCCTGGCCTCCATTATCCGCCACCCATGACTACGCAGCCTTTACTGGTATAGCTATGCCAGCAGAGCCCTCTTGTCCAGACACAGCATAAAGTGGCAAAAAGACTTTTCCTACCTGCATAGCTACATCAGCTCCCACAACAACAGTATCTAGGCTGACAAAAGCACTCTTTTGTCAGCTCAGTTGCATCTATACTGGGGGATTTGCTGACGTCAGCTAGGGATGGGGAGAGGTTGATTTTTTTCACACTGCTAACCATCATATATATGGCGGCAAAACATCGTAGTCTACACTAAGCCTTTGATTTGCTTCTGAATTTGGCCTGCATACTTCAGAAATGGCAAAAGCTATAATTCTGCAAAACAAAAATATAGTGTTAAACTGAGGGTGTTCTAGAATTCTGGAAGAAATTTTAAAAATCTCCATTGTGAGTTGAGATGGGCTCACACTGGAATCTTGAATCCCAAATCTATTAAAGTCTGGGGTGGTTTGGATCTAGATCCAGGAGCCTGATTCTCAACTGCATTGCCTCAGCTTTATGCTGATATGACTTCGCTGATTTCACTGGCACAAAAACCATGTTAACACAGCAGAGAATTGAGCTCAGGTCCAAACTTTTAGATGTGGATTCATCTCAGATAGTTGGATCCAAGCTGGTAGACTGTATCCAGGCACCCTCAAACATGGGGACGTTCAAGTCGGGATGGATCTGAACCAGTTTGTAGGAGCCAACCCCACTGGGAACTGTAGGGAAATTCAGATCAGCATACAAACTTCATATTTTGGGTCCGTCTCTCTGTGCTCAGCTGTGAAAGCATCTCAGGAAAATGGTATTTTGGACCAGTCTCCAGTATATCTTCTGCATTAATTTCAAGGCATGAATTTGAACTCAGTGACTATTCTACCATTTTTCTCTCTGCAGTGTGGATGGAGGAGAATTATTTGACCGAATTATTGATGATAACTACAGTTTGACAGAGATGGATACCATCTTGTTCACAAAACAGATCTGTCAAGGGATTCAATACATGCATCAGATGTACATTCTTCATTTAGACCTGAAGGTACAGAACAAGAGGCATGCTTTATGCAATAGCAACTTGGCCTCTACCATAGAAATTAATTTCCCTAAGCGAAGGCACCTAAGGTTCTGTAGATTCCCATGGTATATCACGATCTCTGTTAAATCAGTGTAAATTTACTTTAACCACATTGACTTTCATTAAATCACTCTGGATTTTTACCTCTGTAAATGAGATCAGAATCTTGAGAAGATCTCATCAAGCCCCATGGTTTGAGCTTTCTGAGGATGATTTTCCAGCAAGTCAGCTATTGACTACAATATATTGCACTTCTGTGTCATCTTTCATCCATACATCTCAAGGCACCATGCAAACATTCATTCATTCAACCTGACAGTATCTCTGTGACAAAGGTAAACGTGATTATCCTCATTTTACCAGTGAGGAAAATGAAACACAAAGGGACTAAGTGGCTTGCCCAAAGTCATAAGATATGTCAAAGGCAATGAAAACCCAGTGTCCTATTCTAATGTCTAGACTGCACTGCCACTCATGAGCATGAACAGCATCAAGGTTAGTGACAAATTGTTTTTAAATATGAGGTAAAAATTAAATGAAATTAAAAGCACTGGTGGAATATTGCCTTTGACCAATTTAAAACAAGCTCTACTAGTGTGTGTATTTAAAAAAAAAAAAAAGCCGATGCTGCAAATTTTGGTCTAGCAGTATATATGCAGAGACCAGTTAATTTTTAATGGGTTAATTGGCAAGTACAAAACATCAGTATTTGTATAGGTGTGCCTAGTGAGGACACACATTTGCAGCAGATCTTTATCCCTCTCCATGGCCAAGTTTTTTGCTGAATAATAAACTTGTCAGTTATCTCTGTTGAGAGCAGGAATAAGAGAGAGACGCTTAAATGCCCTTAGTTTTATGACTAGCTATAAAACTTCCTAATGATCTGCCAGATTTACAACAAAGGAGAAGGAAACAACATGTTTGGAAGTTTGTTTTTCTTGGTTTGTAATTTGCTTAAATAACTGGAAATTAATATACTGTATCTTCAATGTTTTTAAAGCACAATATTGCATATTTGGATCTCTCAGACACTCGTGTAAGTCAGTTGCAATTCCAGAGCAAGTCCCTTTTTCTTTGTAAATATTCATAGCCTGGAAACCTATAATCAAGAAATCTGCTCTCTTAATTGAGATTAATTTCTTGGAGTTGGCACAGTTTTGGTGTGAACTCAAAATGCAGAAAAGGAGGCATGCTTACATCCAGAGAGTTCTCAACAGAAACTCTTCCAGGCACATAATGACCATCAATGGTGATTCTATCCAGTTCTCCTTGCTCATAGATTACTTTGTGATATGAAGGTGTTAAAATGGAAGAATTAATGAGACTCATCAGGGCCAGCGTCTGGGACACAGAAATTCCATTATGAGAAATACGTTTAAAAAAATCTGAAATGCAAAGTGAATTAGTAATGGTGACAATGGATAACTAATGTCTTAAGTGTTTAGGGCTGTTTTATTTCAAAGAGGACACCATCAGCAACA
Organism: Malaclemys terrapin pileata; assembly: GCF_027887155.1. NCBI lineage: Eukaryota > Metazoa > Chordata > Testudines > Emydidae > Malaclemys > Malaclemys terrapin. The sequence goes on along the minus strand of NC_071506.1, from coordinate 120,233,435 downwards.
AGACCAGGGTAGCTATAAAACTGCTGGCAGTGAACATAAGACTGCATTGTAGACATTTGTACTTCAAAGACAATGGGCCAGATTCTGCTCTCATTTCATCTGGTATAAATCTGGAGTAATTCCGTTGATGCTAATGGATTTATGCCAGTAAAACAGAGAGCGGAATCTGGCCCTATGAAAATCCAGAAGGATTTTAACCTATGAATCCCACCTCTAAATATCTGAGAAGACTGATTTGATTAGTATAATGTATCATCAGGCAATTGCTGCCAGAACAGCAGTGAACTCAGAAATCTGGGGCACAAAGATAAACTTCAAAGCACCGCAAAATCATTTGTAACATGTTCTGATGTCAGCTCATTAAGGGCTGTAAAATCACAGCGCCAACATCCTGAAGCCTGTTTGGAAGCTCCTTCCCCCTCCCACTAATGAGTCCTTTCTCTGAACTGCTGCATTATATCAAACTGAGATGCCATGGAGAAGAAAAAGCAGTACTGGCACAGAGTCCAAAACCTCAAATGCCACATGATTGCAGGAGGAAATACCCACAAAGTGAAACCTGCCCAAAGATGAAAGCAATGAGATGCTTATTTTATGCTTTGCGGTGTTTTTAGTTTTGATTCTACTACAATTCACTACAAGTCCAGTTTCTTTGTTATTTCTCTTAAAAGTGTGTTTTCTCTTTCCTCCTGGCAGCCCGAGAATATCCTGTGTGTGAATCGAGCTGCTTATCAAATAAAAATTATTGATTTTGGATTGGCAAGAAGGTATGTACGTGTAATCATGCTAATCCTAACACATGAATTAGGAAACAATCTCAAAAGTGCTATGCCTTTGGAAGGATGAAGCTGATGCATAATAGCTTCCTACCACCTTTGGAACAAGTTTAAGGTGGCTCTTTTAGTGAGGAGCATCCTTAAATTAAAGAATGGATAGCCGTAAGGTTTATTCACACAAGAATGTAGAGTAAAAAATGTTAGTTTAAAACCTATTTTCAGCTGGTATATCTAAAGAGGGTTGGCCATAATAGACCAGACCAATGGTCCATCTTGTCCAGTGTACTGTCTTCAAAGTTGTCTCCAGTACAGGCTGCGGGGGAGGGATAGCTCAGTGGTTTGAGCATTGGCCTGCTAAACCCAGGGTTGTGAGTTCAATCCTTGAGGGGGCCACTTAAGGATCTTGGGCAAAATCGGTACTTGGTCCTGCTAGTGAAGGCAGGGGGCTGGACTTTCAAGGTCTCTTCCAGCTCTATGAGATAGGTATATCTCCATTTAAAAAAAAAAAGTTGCTTCAAAGTAAAGGTGCAAGAAACCTGCAGTACACAATTATGGAGTAATTGGACTGAAGTCCTTATACTAAGACTAGATGTCTTTCTAAGAGACATGCTCAAGCTCTAGACAAGCTCATCCTCACCATGGGCTTGATGCAGGAATTACTGGTAGAAATTCTCTGGCTTGTCATGTGCAGAAGATCACATTATATTATCATACTGGCCCTTATGTCTACATCTACATTAGATACCTCTGGTGGTGTGTGTAATGTAGGTGTAACTATACACCTCAGTAAAAAGCGCACTATGTCCACACTGCAGTGTGTAGCGACATGTGTCAGTGAAAGGCTCTCGCAAAGGAGAGGAACTGGTGAAAGGCTTCGGCAGCTCCCCGCTGCTGGAGCCATGCACTGCAGTGAGGAAAGTCTCTGGCAGTAGGACATTACTCTGCTAAAAAACAGGAGGGAGACAGGGAGGCACGACTTGGCGTGTCTGTACTCTACTCGCCTAACCCAGGCCTCTCTAGCTACACTGCTGTTTTTATCTGCGCTAGCTGTGAAGTATGAAGATTTATCTCGCTTACAAAAACTTATTTTCATCCTTACTGTTGGACCTCTGATTGTTCTTGTTTTCCATATAAAAACTCTGGTCCTTTTCTGAATCCTACAACATTCTAAGCATCAATGTTAGAAGTTGTATTAGACGTGAAATGGGTATTGACTGTCCCTGTTTCCGTCATCCAGATATAAACCCAGAGAAAAACTTAAAGTGAACTTTGGCACTCCGGAATTCCTCGCTCCTGAAGTTGTGAACTATGACTTTGTCTCCTTTCCCACGGACATGTGGAGTGTAGGAGTCATTGCCTACATGCTGTAAGTAGGACTTGTATCTGTACTGTGCACACTGTAATTTATATTGACTTTCTGAAGCTTGCTATTAAACTGGAATATTGACAAAAGCTGTATCTGTTGCAAATTCATTTGCCCTTCTGAAGTCTTTATTCAGGGGAAATTCCTGTTGATTTCAATTCTCTCCTGACACATTGCACATCCTAAGTGAATATTTTTTACTCATTCTGTGCATGCACTTTCCATTGACTTCAGTAGGAATTCCGCATGCTAAATGAGTGCAGAATATGCATAGGGATCCACAATTTAGAGACGAGAACTGCTGTGCAGATCATAGAGTAACATTTTGCCCTTCAAACATGCATGATAATTTTTACTTGTTTTATTCAACCCCAACAAAGTTATAACAAGTTAAGGCCTAATCCTGCGAAGTGTTGAGTGCCCTACATTTTCATTGACTTCTGAGTGAGCTCAGCACTCAGTAACTCTCAAGACCAGGTCTTAATGGACAACAACTTGCTGCGAGGGGTTAGGAGCACAACCATGAACAATGAAACAATTCCAGAAAGAATATGACAAATCAAGAGTAGGAAGGAGGAACCACAGAAGAATTAACATAAGTAGATACTGGTAGTGAAGATGTCGATTATGCTATAGTGATAGTTAAGCACTGGAAAAGGTTAGACAAAGAGATTATGGAATCCCCATCATTGGCGGTTTTTAAGAACAGGTTACACAAACATCTGTTAAGGCTGGTCTTGGTTTACTTAATCCCACCACAGTGTGTGTGTGGGGGGGGGGGGGGGAGGATGGACTAAATGACCTCTTGAGCTCCCTTCCAACCATATATTACTATGATTCTGTGTTTTTCATATGCTATATAATATTCTTTAGGCTCAGTGGATTGTCTCCTTTTCTGGGTGACGATGACAATGAGACTCTCAACAATATCCTGGCTTGTAGCTGGGATTTCGAAAATGAGGAATTTCAAGATGTTTCTGAAGAAGCCAAAGACTTCCTCTCAAAGCTTCTAATCAAGGAAAAAAGGTATTCAGATTCCCACCATTCCATACCTTTGAAATGTACATTTGGTGTCATCACATTACAGAACACCAAAAATGCTCTGTCACTTGTACTGCTACACTTGATGATTACAGTAGCCATTGTGATTTTGTTATGCCTATGTAGAATATTGTTAAATTCCACACAGTGTCCTGAGATTACATGAATGCATTTTCACAGGAGTTAACACTTTAACATTAGCTAGGGCATAACTGTTGAATCCTAAGATCCCGTATGTATCACTTACTAGTGTTCTGTTTTCCCTTTAGCTGGAGAATGAGTGCAACTTCAGCCTTAAAACATCCTTGGTTATCAGACCATAAACTCCATTGCGGACTACACAAGCAGGTCTCCAAGTTTAAATATTCTTGTACTTTGCAGATCTGCCAGTGCTTTTTTGTTCTTGTTACCTCAATATTTGTTCTGAGATTCTCTTCTTCTGTACTTGAGTCTGTCTTGCTGCTGAATTATGTGTCATTGTGATATGTATACATTTGTTTGCTTTTGCTTATTTTTTAAGGCTGGCATGTTTCTCTGTGTGTTCCCTGGCTCTTGCATGTCTGTGAGAAGAAGTACTCGTGATGTTGGTTATTGTACATTGTTGAATGGATCGATTTGTTAGCAAAATAACAGACCGTTTACAACAAAGCATTAAACATTGGTTGTGCAAAGTTTGCAAACTTTCTTTCAGTTTCCAAACAAAGATGGGCAGGTGTGGCTTTTAAAATCCCTTCTGGTTCGCTTGAGGTCCTGCTTGAAATCTTTTAAAAAATCAATCCCGCCCGTTCCCTCCTGACACCTTCCCGCCTCCTAACAGAAGCTGGAATTCCTGCCAGGACACATCATTTACCTTAAACAGCCTTCTGGGGACCATCATACCCTCTCCAACTTCAGTGTGTTTGGGGCTGGCCAGCTCAGTGCTAATCTCAATAGGAGCATCCCTTACTTTGCTCTAAACGTTCCATTTGGCTGAAACAGGGTCATGTGATTTAAAGTAGTTTTTGATTATTACTCACTTAACTAGTCAGTAGGTTTTGGAGGTTAAAAGCTGTTGACTGTCTCATCACTGGGTGAGGCTGAGCCATGTGGTTTCATAACCCAAGTGCGTGCGTGGGGCGGCAAGCCGCAAGGGGTGCCCTGCCGGTCCCTACGAGGGCGGCAGTCAAGCTGCCTTCGGCGGCTTGCCTGCAGGAGGTCCGCCAGTCCCGCGGATTCGGCGGCAATTTGGCGGTGGATACGCCAAAGCCACGGCACCGGTGGACCTCCCGCAGGCATGCCGCCGAATCTGTGTTACCAGCGGACCTCCTGCAGGCATGCCACCGAAGGCAGCCTGCCTGCCGTGCTTGGGGTGGCAAAAAAGCTACAGCCGCTCCTACCCAAAACAGAAAAGCCTCAGAAGAGGATACCTGAGGCTGCCATACATTTAGGATTCAAAAGTTTGAGCCTTTAAAATGGATTCCTACATTTATGCAGCAGTTGGAGCACAATACATCTTTGTTCTGCTTTTCTTTAGGCTTGTTATCTGTATGTAAGCAACAAAAGTCATTAAAAGGGCGAAGAAAACAAAGCGGAAAAATGAAAGTAAATGTAATGTACTGAGTCTAGCGAATAGGTGTCAGTGGTGCTTTCTATTGAACAGAATCAGACCTGTTCAAAATCAGAACTGTCATTAGTAGGTCAGGGTCTCTTCCTTGAGCTCAACTGGTAGAGCCCTGTGCTCTTAAAGCAGGAGGATCTGAGTTCTTTTCCTGCCGCTCAAGTTTCCATTGTGACAACTAGAGCTGGTCAGAAAAAGGAAGAAATTCACAAACATTTTCTTTGTCATTTTTTCATTCGCATGGACATTTTCTGAGCTGCTCTAGAGACAAGTGTGCAGTCTCAGGGGTTCATGAGCTTTTTTCCAATACTTAGAAATATCCACAGATGCACAGGGAGGTGCCAAACACATTCTGATGGAAAACAAAATTTTAAAGTAAATACGAAGGGATAGAGGGAGAGTCAAAATTAAGAACGTTACACTTTTAGGTACACCTCTAGAGGGACATCAGGGTCAGTCGTGCCCCTATTGATATGGCTGCAGTGAAGCCATGGATATGGGGAGGAGGTTGTCATAGTGTAGAGCTGCATGAAACCTGGACCTCTTTATGAATGGCTGGATCCTATTGCCCCTTCTATGTTGGGGAAACCCCTTTCCTCAGTGGAGAACTTCACAGAGATTTCCTCTACTCTGACCTCCCTCCTGTAGTTTCTCTGTGCATACTCATACTTGTTTAAAAAGTAGCTGTACTAAATAGGCAGGTGTTGCAGTGTTTTGCTATTATATGCAGCACAGGTAAGAAGTGATGGAGCTCAACTAACTCTTCCAATAATGTCTCCTTTTTTCTAGAGGAAGTCTAAGTGCCACTCAGAGTCTCAAGCACCCGTGGCTCAATGACCTTTCCAAGAAAGCTGCCAAATGGAAGGTTTGTCTCAAGTTCCCTTGTTTCTCTTTAGAAATAAATGGTCCAACATCTATGGAAGATATCAGTGGAATACCAGAAACAGCCACAGTTAATATTGCTGGAAGATTTACTCACCAGCACCATCTGCACAACTGTTCGACAAGCAGTGTGTCACCGAAGCACCAAAACTATAGGCTTGCTCCATTGATTATGACCATTGCAACACTGTGAAAGGGCGGAACAGTGAGAAAAAAATCATAGTTTATATATGAAACTGCACATACAGCAAATTCAGTGAGTGAAATCCTGGCTCCCTTGAAGTCAATGGTAAAACTCCCATTGACTGTCCTAGAGCCAGGTTTTCACCCAGTGAATGTTCGGTGCTGGAAGCTTTTGGTTTCTTATATCATGGTTGTAAGTCTGGTTTAAAAAGGGATAGAAATATGCTTGTATAGTAATTTCTTAACAAAAGGCTATGGGCCATCTCCTCAGCTGGTGTAATCGGTGTAGCGCCATTGACTTTGATAGGACCAAGCTGATTTACTTGAGCTGAGGATCCAGCCTTAAATGAAGTTGTCCTGTGCTGTTGAGGAATCTGTATCAAACAACGCAGTTGAGACAAGACATTTCTGTCTCTTTCCTTTTTCCTGGATCACTGTCTTTGCACTTCCATTGACAAACACTTCATTACTGGTTCTTAGACTGGCGAGGTCGCTTCCCCTAAGGGGGCCAGGGCGACACAAGTCTGCTCTAATTTTCTGTCTCTGGTCTTTGGCTGAAGCATATTCACTCAGCCACTTCGAAATTTACTCAACCACTTTCTCAAATGGCAGAACACCTCCCTCCCCCCGCATACACCACTGCACCAATTCCCACAGCATCTCTTATGAACTACCACAGGACTGGTGCTTCCTTTGAAGCACTGTGGGAACCAGTGCAAATGATTTGGGGACATATCTGAGGATGACTGGTTGTGGGTCATGGTACGAAGAAAGCTGATAAGCCATGCATCATCATAACCACTTCCTTTTAGCATTTCACCATGAATAATGACTGAGATACCAAAATAAAAATGGTACCACTTTTCATTGTGTGCGCTAATTGTTAAGGTTATTACCATCCATCTGTTAAGAGACAGTCTGTAATTGATGTTTGCTTTTGTTTCCAATGTGTTTTGTAAAAAAAAAAAGATCGCTGTTCAGAGGGGCTGAAAAAATCTTAGTCTATTATGATTCACTGTCACTTGCTTTTGATATCTCCTTTCCTGAGCTGCCAAAGCCACATGGTTTCTTAGTATGCTAAGGCAGTCACACCAAATATTGGGGAGGGACACGTTGGACCCTCTTTGTACTGATCCTCACGTCACGGGAGCAATGCCAATTTACATCCACTGAGGTTCTGTCCCATCTGGGCAACAGCCACACATTGAAAAATATTTTTATTTTTTATTACAAGAAAGCAATTATCTGTCTGAAGAAAAAATCAAGTTTGAGATAACCTTGATTATTGATGGCCAGTCCAGTGAAAAAGAAAAGAGAATGTTCAAATACACTTTTTAAAGCTTCGTAAATAGTAGCTAACTTATAGTCTATTTTACAGGGGGAGATAGTTTAAAAAAATGAGTTTTTAATTTACTCCAGAAGTGGACTCAGTCATTACTGTGTTTTGTTTTTAGAACACAACCATTGGGGTTGCCTCATTTAATCCATGATGATATATTCATGTGACAATTGATTTAAACATGGTGTGATAAATGTCTGATGTGATTGTACAAGCAAATGGAGATAATCACATACTCCCATCCCATATGACAGTAGTGACAAAATGACAGCATTGTTGCATTTCATGAGAGACCTCCTGAATTTTTTTCATTAAACAAAGAGACCTAGTCCTTTTTATGTTGTAAATAGCATTAAATGATCTCTCACAATCTGAGATGCAGGGGGGAGAGGGACTCTTTGTAAGCAGTCAGATTCTGCATTGCTTTCTCTCTCACACACAAAGAAACCACCCTGTGATTTTCCTAGGGAATTGAACTAAATAATTATATTAAAAGTATATTGCTGAATTAACTAGATTCTTGGTTTGTTTATTTGCAGAAAAGCTGCTGTGTTGTTACTGCTGGTAAGAGATTTGGAGATATCAGCAGTTCTGGTGCTTTGACCTTGTGATGACTTGAGGCTTTTACTAAGTGGACCAACACCACTTTAGCTGCAGGAAAAGTCCCAGCATTACTGAGCTACTTTTTCTTGCTTCAGCTTTCAAAAGAGGAAAACAACTACAGTTCACAGAAAGGTGTCTCTGCCAGAACACCATGTAATTCGTGTCTGAGATTGCTATGCTAGTTTGAGTTCAGAATATTATCTGTCTTGTCTTTGTTTTCTTGATTTAGCTAGTGAGAGATCTTTGGGGTTTAAATAGCATTGACTCTTTCTCATCTCAGCCCAGCAAGCAGACGATCTCTGCATTACAACGGTAATTGGAGTTCTATTTGAGATTGAAACCTCAAATTGCTTTTAAAAAACAGCTGGCTGCACATTTAAAACTGATTATTCTCTGACAGTGGAGCCAACAAGGACTAACCCCACTAAAGTTAAAGAAGCTATGCCAATGTATTAACATTCTCATAGACAAGCTGTCAGTGTACGTAGGATGCCTTTAGACTAGAATATGCTGCATACAGGACTGCCTTTGGTGTTTCCTAGCATATCACATTGGTACTGTTTTAAATTCAGTTGGGTTAATAACATACAAGAGGATATTTTGTTATTAGGACACCCAGATTCTCATCTCTAGTGTAAATGGGGGGAGGGATAGCTCAGTGGTTTGAGCATTGGCCTGCTAAACCCAGGGTTGTGAGTTCAATTCTTGAGGGGGCTGTTTAGGGATCTGGGGCAAAAATCTGTTTGGGGATTGGTCCTGCTTTGAGCAGGGGGTTGGACTAGATGACCTCCTGAGGTCCCTTCCAACCCTGATATTCTATCTATTCTATGCAGAATTAAGCCCTGACTTGAGTAGAGAACAACTTCAAATCAGTTACTTTGGATTTATGCCAATAAATGGCTAACTCCATTGACAACGATGGAATTACACTGATGCAAAACTAGTTTGTGAGAGGAGTATCAACCCCCTAATCCTCACAACCCAGAGTGTCCTGTTTGCTTCTAGGAAATGGCTTATTTAAAAGCTCTAAAAAAAAAATCAAAATATTTTCTATTGCTTCTCCGGATTCCAAGCTGTTTTGATACATGGCTAGAAGAGGGGACTGGGAGTCAGGCTACCTGTACTCTATTCCCAACACTGTGTGACCATGGCTAGTCACCTAAACAGCCTGAATCTCAGTTGTCCCATCTGTAAAATGGAGATAATGATTTATTTTTGCATAGTGCTTTTTGTATTAAAGACTAGATAAATCCAAAGTATCATTATTATTTTACTTTACTATGCTGACATATTGTTGTGGCTTTGGATTTTTTTTTTTTTTTTTTTTTGACTAATCAGTTTCTAATTAAGCAACATGTCAACACAGCCCAGTATATTTTTCTTGAAATAATGGCATGTCATGTCTTGTTACAAGGCAGAAAGGTAAAGGCCAACTCAATTTAGCATTAGAATGGTAATAATTCCCACATAATGACTGTCATATCTTTGCCCTTATGAAGTGATGTTTGTATATAAAATTTCAAGGAAAGAGTCAGATGAATACATTTATTGGACAGCATGCATGTGACATCCTTGACAGCCAATTACAGAAATCCAATTTTGTCCAGAGTTCAAAAGGTGTTTTAGATTGTGTGTGTACATCTATATATATAGGCTCTTAATGAAAGCTAGTGTGCTGTATTGCATGTTGCAAATACTTGCATATCTATAGCAACATTACTACCACAGTACAATAAAGGAAGAACCAAGAAAGCACTGTCCCATTTTGACTGCTCCTACCTCCTGTTTAAAATCTTAGGGCCAAATCTTTAGGCCCAATTAAAGGATTAGAAAGCATACCTTATACTTACAGTGATAGTGTCTAGACCTCAATCTGGTTAGCCTTAAAAGAAGGTTAGTGGGTCACTTGATTACAGTCTGTAAGTATCTATATAGGGAACAAATATTTAACAATGGGCTCTTCAGACTGGCAGAGAAAGGTATAACACAACCCAGTGGCTGGAAATTGAAGCTAGACAGATTCAGATGGGAAATAAGGCATAATTTTTTAACAATGAGAGTAATTAACCATTGGAACAATTTCCCAAGGGACATGGAATCCATCGCTGACCATTTTTAAATCACAATTGGATGCTTTTCTAAATGATCTACTCTAGGAATTATTTTGGAGCTATTCTGTGGTCTATGCTATATAGGAGGTCAGACTAGATGATCAAAACGGCTCCTTCTGGACTTGGAATCTGTGAATCAATCATCATACCTAGTCCTAACTCAAATAAACTCCCACTGGCATCAATGGGAGTTTGTCTGTGAAAGTAATGAATAAAATCTAAGCAAGGGAAATCAGGATTTGACCTGTCAGCTGCTTATTATCAGTCACTGTTGTCCTTTGTCTGTGTGAAATAAGTGTGAAAGCTACTAGAACACCTTTTGATAAAGCTAGAATTCATATGCTGTGTTACTGTTCTGACTACACGCAAGATCCTCGATACTGCTCACTGTTTGTATGATAAACAACTCAGTGATCAGACTAAAAGCAGCAGGCTAAAACTGGAATGATGAAATTTCACTTACACAGTTCAGGGCCAGTATTTTGTTGTTTTTTCCTTAGTGGTTTTTATGTAACTTGCATGTAATTTTGAATCTTGATAATTATATTAAAATAACTGTGTGACTATAGTCTTACAACCACTACCTGCTTTAATATGAAATTCAGCTGATGGCATTTGGTGTTTCTGGGAAATAAAGAAGATGCATACACTTCAGTAATAATTAAGAGCTAGATAGTTCCTTAAAGAAATAGACCAGTATTAGCAGGGTGTAGAGGGATTGCACTTAGTCGGAGTCAGCCACGATTCCTCCAGTGATGATAGGGGACTGTGGTCTCTACTACGCTCTTTTACAGGGAACAGAGTTCACTACCACCACCTCCTCTTTTGGGCACGCACACAAACACACATGAAAGCTGTGGGACCCCAACATTCTCCACCCTCTTTGGGAGGCTAGTACCACTGTCAACATCAGTCTAAAACATTTTTGGAGCTCCATGGTTGGCTTGGCTCTAAACCAGGGGTTCTTAAACTTCAGTGCACCGCATCCCTGTTCTGACAACAAAATTATTACATGATCCTGAGTGGGGGGAGAAGGGACCGGAGCCCAAGCCCCACTGTCCTGGGTGGGGGGAGAGCAGGTGGAGCCCAAAGATCCCAGCTCTGGGTCCCAGCCAGTCTAATGCTGGCCCTGGCGACCCCATTAAAATGGAGTCCCAACCCACAGTTTGAGAACTGCTGCTCTAAACCATTTAAGGGTGCAAGGTAGGGGAGAGGAGCACTTTTTGTTCTCTCCTTCATTTGTGCACGTGCGCAGGGCCAGATCCAGCATGGCCCCTAATATTGTAAATATATTCCAGGGACTTGACTTTCACTCAGATGCTAAAATACAAGGTAAAGGCCAGATTCTAAAGTCTTGGCTACGCTAGCGTTTATTTTTAAATTTCCTACTGTGGCACTGTCAGCAGTGCACCTCCCTCAGTTGTGGCAATGGTGGAAGCTGTGTTGTAGTCAGGCTGTTAACATCTGATGGGGTTTTAACCAAAGATCATCTAGATCTGCTATCAGTGCAAATAGATGACATGTATTTTATCTCACCTGCTGTTGATTTTACATTAGTACTCCTATTGCTGATGAAGCTGCACCAGCAACGGAACACCAACGTGAAATATGAAGGAAAATGGTAGTGTAGCCTAAATCACTGATCTGCTATTATGTTCATGTATGCAAATGGAGTAATGGATTTATTTATTTATACTTAATGTATCTTGCAATGAGCACCATATATTGCAGATTAGGATCCAACCCAAAGCACGATTGCAGATTCACCTTCAAAGACCATAACTTCCATGGCTGCCCAGAGGATTCAGGGGGCCTGGGGCAAAGCAATTTCGGAGGCCCCTTCCATAAAAAAAAGTTGCAATACTATAGAATGCTATATTCTCGTGGGGTCCCCTATGGGGCCAGGGGCCTGGGGCAAATTGCCCCACTTGCCCCCCGCCCCTCCCCCCCGGGCGGCCCTGATAACTTCTACTGTCATGAATTCAACAAGAAATTCAAGAGATCAAGTTATCCTTTATTCATAAAACTGTTAGGGGCCACTCTTCAGACAAATTAGGACACATTTGCCCTGCCCCTCGTTGTTTATAGTCTCATTTGCACACGCCAGTTTGTATTGATTTAATTATCAGCCCATAGTTATTGAACAAAAATGTATTTTGTAACAGCTGTGTTTTTTGCAGACTATTAAATTTACATCAACAAAGTTATGTAGAGCTGTGGGGGGGACCCAAACAGCTGTATTTTTTTTAAAAAAACCTACTCTCAGGGTATGTCTACTCTACCCGCCGGATTAGCGGACAGCCATCAATCCAGCAGGGGTTGATTTATCGCGTCTAGTCTAGACGCGACTAGACACGATAAATTAAACCCTGAGCGCTCTCCCGTTGACTCCTGTACTCCACTGCCACGAGAGGCACAGCCACAGTCGACGGGGGAACAGCAGCAGTCGACTCACCACAGTGAAGACACCGTGGTGAGTAGATCTAAGTACGTCGACTTCAGCTACGTTATTCACGTAGCTGAAGTTGCATAACTTAGATCAATCCCGCCCCGCGCCCCCCCCCCCCCCCACTGTAGACCAGGCCTCAGATGTGAGTATTTAGCTCCCTTTAACGTCATGTATGTGCAGCTAAAGGTACAATTTGGTCCTCAAAATCACAAGCATGGTATAGGGTGGGGAAAATAACAGCACTGTTGTCAATGTTGTAACATTGATAAAATAGATTTTATTTCTGCAGCTGAATATGAGGCAATGAGGAAAAATGCCCCCTGTACATAGCTTTCACTATGCTTAACAACAAATGGCTTAAATAACTATTAATAATCATTAGTGCTAATAAAAGTGTGTCTTATAAAATGTTGTTAGAGATATTCAGTTGTTTTCTGGCTGTTGAAATTTTAGTAAAATAATACTGACACAACTTCTTTAATAGAGTTTTCGAAAGGACAATTCTGTCTCATTGCACTTTGAACAGCATGCCGTCTTGTTTTCTTTTTAATTCTGGTTTGTTGGTTTCTTTACTACATAATAAGTACCAGCTATTGATTGCTATATTAAATTATTCTTTTGTTTAACACATAATTTTTGATTTTATACTAGCTTCAGAAAATGGATTTTAAATAACTATATGAGTGAGTGAGTGTCTGTGTGTTTGCTTATTGATGTTTTTGTTGTATATTGCTTTTTGAGATTTCATTTGGAAACTGAATTCCTGTCATTAAGAACAAGTTTGGGTGCAAAGGGCACTTTACTAACTGGGGTTATTACATTCAGCTGTATATTCACAGATGGGCAGAGATGGCTGTAGCTACTGCAGTTGTAACCAGGGAACAGAGTGGAGTAGAAGCAATGGTATGAAGGAAAAAGGTGTCAAGATGCAGTATCCAGTTATGTATGCTCCCATGATTGTCCCAAAACATCAACACCTTTTCTAGGTGAATAAATTTAAGGGCCAGATGATGGGAACTGCATTGATTTAAATCATCTGAGGATCTGGCCTTAAACTTGATAGTAGAGAGGAAAACAACATCCATTTGTGCATGTAGACAACTCTAGAAATAATATTACATAGTAATTACTATGAGGTGCTAATCAGTGGAAAGTCAATGGGAATTGACGGCACTCAGTGGCTCTTAAGAGTGCTCAGTAACAGTATCTGAAAGGGTTGGGACAATATGGTTCTTTACATGTTCAAGTACTGTATGACAAATGTTCTCTAGTTAAGCCAGTGCCAATATGAGTTAGAAATTATTATTTCCATTTTACAGATTAGGCAGATAAATAAAGTGACTTGCCCAAGGTGGAAGGCAACTAGTGGCAGAGTTGGGATTAGAACTAAATGCATCCTGGTTATCAACCCCAGACTCAGTTCTTTTAGGCAAGATACTGGTAGCTTCTCAACTTGTTACACATGGTGAATACCATGGAAGTTATGAGTGAGGAAAATCTATATTGATTCATGAGTTTTAGTAAAAAAAAAAAAACGAAAAAGACGGAACATAAAATTATATTTAAAATGAACCTGTGGCCATTTGTTTACCACAGCATTTTAACAGTGCTCGGTGACCATGTGATAATCTGAATATTGCAAACAGAAGGTGAAGTTTTTTATTAAACTTAGCATTTTTCAGATGTTTTTTGGTAGCAGCTTCTGTATGTTACTGAGCTAAGACTCTGAGTTAAATTCTGCTTTCGGTTGGACCCATACAATAATATCAATGCAGTTTCACGGATCTAAATGAGATCAGTATTTGGTCCACCTTTTATAACACTACCAGTATAGAAGCAATCTCTGAAATAGTAAAACCAGTTGCTGCCAGGATTGAGTACTGGTTTAATGGTCAGAAAAAAAGAAACTTTATAGTTTAATATTGCAGAAAACTCATTTAAATGATTAACTAGAACATGTATTTTTGCAGTAGTTAAGCCAGTAAGAGAACAGGCTAGAAACTCTCTCTTTTGTTTGCAGCTCTTGTTGCTTGCACCCACGGGTGAAAGTAACTTAAGGGACTTACCAATACACAGGGCTGGGGTCCTGAGCAAGGGCCGGGAGGCGCTCAGGTGGAAGGGGCGGGGCCTCAGATGGAAGCTGCAGGGCCTTTAAATCCCTGGGCCCTTTAAATCGCCGCCACTACCCCAGGGCTCTGGCAGTGGTGGCCCTGGTGGTGATTTAAAGGGCCAGGGGCTCCAGCCGCTGCCAGGAGCCCAGGGCCCTTTTAAATTGCCAGCCTGGGGAAGCTGCCCCCTGCCGGAACAGTTGGCTGTGTACCAGCTCTTGCCAGTACTCTGTGCCGGACCATACTGGCTTACTTTCACCTCTGCTTGCATCACAAATTAATGATGGTCTTCCTCAGCAAAATGATGCATGCAACCACCCACCCCCAATCACTTTTCAATTGCTAGTGATCTGATAACATTATGGGGTGATGTAAATGCTTCTCACACTGTGAGCTTGCACTCCAAGATAGTGAGCAAAATGAGTGCAGTTTTCCTTTAACATCAAAAGCCACAACAGTGATACACTCACATGAATGTTCCAAACTCTGTTAAAAACTATTCATCCTTGCTTCCCCCTGAAAGGGTGCTGCATCTTTACACATCATCATCAATATATAGCTGTGATTATGTCTAGTGTAAATGAGACTTGCGTTGCATGAATCCATTTAGCAACGTTAGACTGTCAATTTCACCTTCCATGAAGGCGTATAGTTCAACAACTACCTACCTATTTAAAATACTAGATGGAAACTGCATCAAGGTATCTCTTTGTAAATATGTTGTTTTAGCGACGTTGTTAAAGTCACTAAACTCCCGCGTGATCACACTTAGATGCAGTAGCGCACATGTTTGTGTCCCATAAAGCAACGTTTTCTTAAAGCTTGACAGTGTGTGTAATAGAGCTAGGACTAGGAGATGTGTGGATGCTTATGTAACACAATTTTATTTTTGGAATATGGTTTTGTAGATTAGCACTTGTATCCGGGGGATGTGTTCCCTTGTGAACAATATATACAACAATGTACACAAATTATACATTTTAGAATAAATACTGATTTTGTTTACTCTGACGTTCTTTGGTTGGCTGTATTTACTTTAATGTGTCTGTTAATTTTTGAGCATCAGAAAAAAAAGGTGCTCTTCTTCATATGCAAGCTACAAACTAAATAAAGAGTAACCTGCAGCTGAGGCAAGCTTAGCTAACTGCCTAAACAGACGATCAATTTTTGGCTTTTCTGATAATCTCGGCTCCCTCAGCAAGTACAGCTGGGGCTTAATTTAAAGTTTATTCATTGGGTCTCAGAGCTGGTTTCTGCTGATGAGGGAGGGGAATCCCTTTATTGTTTAAATACTCTAGTTACTTGAGCTGAACTAATAACTGATTTTTTTGGTTCAGTGGCTGAACCAAAACATCTAGGGGAAAAATTGTTTCATTTCACAAACCGCACCTGATATTTTTGGTTTTTCTCACCAAAATAAAAATCCTAAAAAAATTCTCAGCACTTTTTAGAAACAGTTAATGAAGCTAGAGTCACCAGGCACTATGGCAGTAGAGTTTGGAAGTTGGAGGCAGTGTGGAGGTGAAATCTTCCAACTCAAGATCAAGGTGTAGGATACATGGGCTGGAATAGCAGCTACTGCCCCTCTGCATCAGTTACACAGGCTGCTGAAACCACCATTCAGATCAACAAAGCTACCCTGATATACACAAGTATAGATCTGGCCAAAGTGGCTTGTTGAACTCCACAGAGAAAGTCACCAGGAGAACTTGAAGCAGAAGTCTGGAGACCTTTCTCCAAGTTCCATGAATAATCGCCAGATGCATGCCTTCCCACATAGGCTTTTAAAGCATAGGAAACAAATATTTATTCCTCCACCATGAAAATTACTACTAGACTATTCTGCGGTAATGGTCCGAAACACAAGTGATTATAATGACGCAAGAGCATTTTGGGATATTAGAGTCTAAACCCTGATTATGCACTGGAACAAATGAGTGTGGTGGATCTGTGCATCCATGTGGAGTCTCACTGAAGTCAATAGGACCCTGCATAGGTGCAGGTGTCCATGCTAGTGTACGTTTAGGGTCTTATATTTTTGCTATTTTTTACATAAAGACTGTTGCTATGTCTCAGCTTTGGGTGCCTTCAACTTGCCCCAATGGGTTTCTTTTGGAAATATTAGTACCTCTGCACTGCCTAGGTAGTGATGATGGTTGACAAGGAAGATATTTTCTGTAAGAACATAAGAACGGCCAAACTGGGTCAGACCAAAGGTCCATCTAGCCTAGTATCCTGTCGTCAGACAATGCCAGGCGAACAGAACAAGTAATCATCAAGTGATCCATCATTCCCAGCTTCTGGTAAATGGAGGTTAGGGACACTATCCTGTCTAACTGTAGTATTCAGTCAGCAGGGCCTTCACATACTCACGAGGGGTGTGTGTGTGTATATATATACACACACACACACACACATATGCCTCTGGCAAAAATAAAATACACGTTTAAAATAACAGCTCCCTGCATGTGTCTGCAAAGCAAACATACATTTTTAAAATGTGTTCACTTAGATGCATGTGATTAAAAATATGGTGATTGGGGAAGGGAGAGTTCAACAGGGGACATTAATAATTCTTCATTAATTGATTTGATAGCCAAACCTTTCTCTTCCCCAATTATTTCAAAGAACCTGTTCACATTAAATTTCCGTTGAAATTTTTTAATGCTACTTCAATATTACCCAGAACTTCGAAACACACTGGGCTTCTCCTTATTTTTAATTATTTTCAAATTAATTATTTTCTGAATCCTTTCAACCTGCCCATTTGTTCAATAAAAGAGAATTTTAATTTTTAAAGGCCTCCCAAAACTTCCAGAGACTGCTTTATGGGCTGCTTTTAATGAAAGGCTTTGGAAGGGGACTAGAGATTTCCACAGTCCTCTTTAGCCAAAATAAGAAAAAGAAATCACTTCATCAGCTGTGACTCACTCCCATCTCCTACGTACAACAGGTATTAACTTGGGAGCTAAGCCATCTTGTTCTTGGACTGCAGAACAGAACTGTATACAGAAACTATGAGCCAGTCCATGTTAGGTGCTGAGCACCCTCAATTCTATTGATTTCATTGAGAGTTAAGTGTGCTCATCACCTGGCAGGATTGGGGCACAAAGGGCTCTATCCTTGCACCATTTAAGGGTCTAATACAAAACTCAGTGAAGGACTTTGATGGGCTTTGGTCAGGCCCTAAGTCAATTAAAGTTTTGGCACTGACTTCAGTGAGTGCAGTAGGTAGCCCAAAGTGATAGAATTATAAAATAAGGAGGGTTTATTCAATGGCTCACCATTTTTAGGTGTTATTGTTACATCTAGATACTTCTTTCTTAGCACAGCTTTTGTTGTACCAAATTGACAATGTTACTACTTGCCCTGAGCATGTGACAATGCTGGAATGGTGGGAAGGAAAGCTTCAGATTTGTATATGCTTGTAACCTTAACAAAGTGGGTATTCACCCATGAAAGCTCCAATACATCTGTTAGTCTATAAGGTGCCACAGGACCCTTTGAAGCATATTTTGTTATTCCTTAAAGCATTGTAGCCTGTTGCATAAGGAAATAAAAATGAGAGACTAATAACACTGGGACGTGGCAGGTAAGGTATAGATAGACATTATGCAGCTCTTCCCCAACCAGGGCCGGCTCTGGCTTTTTTGCCGCCCCAGGCAAAAAAGCCTCCCCCTGCCCCCGCCGGTGGGGAGCGCGGCAGGGGAGGGCGCCAAGCCCGGCTGCGGCCCCGCTCTCCCCGGCCGGCCGGAGTGCCAGGAGGAGGGCGGCGAGCCCGGCCAGGGCCCCGCTCTCCCCGACCGGCCAGAGCACCGGGAGGAGGGCGGCGAGCCCAGCCGTGGCCCCGCTCTCCCCAGTCGGCCAGAGCGCCGGAGGAGGGTGGCGAGCCCGCTGCGGCTCCGCTCTCCCTGGCGGCCGGAGTGCCAGAGGAGGGCGGCGAGCCCGCTGTGGCTCCGCTCTCTCCGGCAGCCGGAGCGCCACTGGGAGGGCAGTGAGCCCAGTCGCGGTCCTGCTCTCGGGCCGGAGCGCCACCGGGTGCCCCAACAGCCCCAGTATGTTTAAAAAAAAAAAACAGCCCTGAGCGCTGTCCCCCTCCAGGTGCCCCCCCAAGCACATGCTTGGTAGGCTGGTGCCTGGAGCCGGCCCTGTCCCCAACCAATGTTTCTATGCACCTCCATTATCCCACTACTGCCATATTGTCATTTATACACACACACCCACAGCTTGCTAGTACACTTATATGGGATTTGAGGCCTTTGATATCTAGTAGAGGAAGCAAAATACCTGTAATAAGAAATCAACAAACTAATTCACTACCGTTGATAGATCAAAGAAGAAACTGGATGCAGAATATCTGGAAGATTATAGAGTAATTGCATCCACCCCTGCCTGCAAAGAGACAATGCCACAATTTACCATGCACTGCCATAAATGTAGGGGCTTTGACCTAATTAGATGTGATGCCTGACAATTGAAGACAGGTGATGGTGAAATCTTCA
This sequence comes from Malaclemys terrapin pileata, assembly GCF_027887155.1. NCBI lineage: Eukaryota > Metazoa > Chordata > Testudines > Emydidae > Malaclemys > Malaclemys terrapin. The sequence goes on along the minus strand of NC_071506.1, from coordinate 120,214,481 downwards.
GGGTGTTCTTCCTCCTTTACAGACAAAGTTTTAACACTTCCACAGAGGAATGATACGAAGATTCTTCTATGTGAGACAGAGAAAATTGCTTGAAAACTAATCACCCCCATTTTAATGACATTCCAGTTGTTTGGCTAAGGGATAGAAGATGAGGCATAGGATGAGGAAAGTTCTCAACCCAGACAAAGCTACATCTGTTTTATATGGTATATCTGTGTTACACTGTGCAAAATGTTACCTACCAAAGCATTATGTCAGCAGTTTCTCTGGTTACTTTGTAACCAGTTTGATTGTTCTTCTATCTAGCTCACTTCATGGGTTGCATCTCAAAACCACCAGACTGCTGAAAGGAGCATATTTAACTGGCACCAAAATTTTGCTGGGTTTTTAGTTTTGTTATATTTCAGCCTGTGAGACCTTAGAAAAACTGATGCGAGAAGCAGTTTAGAGCCGCTCAGCCACTTCACTCTTATACCAGATTTGAGGGCCTAAAAGAAACATTTCTGTGGCAGGGGGTATTTTTTTGTATGGCTGGTGTCTAGGAGTTTAGGAGCTTGGAATGTTAGAAAAAGTCCCAGGGGAGATGGGTTAGCAGACAGAGTGCAGGTGAGAGATCAAAGGTGCCTGATAAATGTCACTTGTCACATGAAGCTGCAGTTTATCCCATGGATAGCACTACCACATACAAATGCACCAGAGATAGTTTCAGGTGGTCTTCAGTACATTTATGTACTCCCTTCATTGTCCCTCTGAAACTTTACAAAGTGTTTTCATTATTTGTGTGTGTTGTTTTCCCATTGCAAGCATGTTCATCTGCACAGTTCTTAGTTTTCCCATACTTGCTGTCATCCAAGTAGCTTATGAGATCACTACATAATATGAGAAAGAGACAGGTAGGGAATAGTACATATAAAACATGGCTTTTTCAGTCACTTTTAAAGGTCCATATTATTCCAGCACCAAAATGTTCCTTTGCAGATCATTCTAAAAACCACATTAACTCTCTCCTCCTTTTACCACACCCTCTGCTGTCACCCAGTACTTCAGATAGTACCCTGTTCTCACCAGCTTAGACTTCATTGCAAGCAGGGAATGGATTTCCTAAACCATTAAAGAGACAGGAACAGAACTGGTTTATCCATTTTATCCCATTTTTAATGGTGTACGGGCCAAAGCAGGCAACCCCTTTTGAGCTATCTCATCAGCTGTCAACTATTAACTTCTCTCAGATGTTCATTAAACATTATTGTCATTCAGCAGGTAGGGATAAAACACCTTCCTTGAGAGTACAGCAGGCATGTAGCACCATTACTGTTTCAAGGCTGCAGATGGACAAGCTACCAAATATATTTGCAACAAGTTATATTGCTTTGCTGAAGACAGAATACCTACCCACCTGGACAATGTTTCACAACCAAAAGTATCTAAGTGAATTCATCTCTATCAAGCATGCAAACATAACTGTATTTTGTACTGTTTAACCATTCCCTCTTTCTCCGGCTTTTGACATAAATTATGTCCTTTTATGGTTTGTTCCCTTGACTAAGCCTGCTTGCCACAACTCCTGCACAAATGGGTGGATATCATAGAATATCAGGGTTGGAAGGGACCTCAGGAGGTTATCTAGTCCAACCCCCTGCTCAAAGCAGGACCAATCCCCAACTAAATCATCCCAGCCAGGGCTTTGTCAAGCCTGACCTTAAAAATCTCTAAGGAAGGAGATTCCACCACCTCCCGAGGTAACCCATTCCAGTGCTTCACCCCCCTCCTAGTGAAAAAGTTTTTCCTAATATCCAACCTAAACCTCCCCCACTGCAACTTGAGACCATTACTCCTTGTTCTGTCATCTGCTACCACTGAAAACAGTCTAGATCCATCCTCTTTGGAACCCCTTTTCAGGTAGTTGAAAGCAGCTATCAAATCCCCCCTCATTCTTCTCTTCTGCAGACTAAACAATTCCAGTTCCCTCAGCCGCTCCTCATAAGTCATGTGCTCCAGTCCCCTAATCATTTTTGTTGCCCTCCGCTGGACTCTTTCCAATTTTTCCACATCCTTCTTGTAGTGTGGGGCCCAAAACTGGACACAGTACTCCAGATGAGGCCTCACCAATGTCAAATAGAGGGGAATGATCACATCCTTCATTCTGCTGTCGATGCTCTTATTTATACAGCCCAAAATGCCATTAGCCTTCTTGGCAACAAGGACACACTGTCAACTCATATCCAGCTTCTCATCCACTGTAACCCCTAGGTCCTTTTCTGCAGAACTGCTGCCTAGCCATTCTCTCCCTAGTCTGTAGCAGTGCTAGTCTGATATCACTTGAGCTTTGTGTATTTATTATTTAAAAGTTTCAAAAGACTAAATAAACAAGAAGCTTATGACTGTCAGGAGCACATAACCCTCATCTGTTTACAAAGATTGCTCTTCCATTGATCTCTAGTGTTTACCCCTCTTGTCATTGACTGTGACAGAAAACTTCATAGGTCACATTATTTCCCTGTAGTGAGGCGGACAGACCTCCCTCCTCCGGGGGGAGTGAGGGAGTGTTACATGCCCCGCCCCCCTCGCCGTAAGGACAGGGTTGTGGCCGGCAGTATAAAAGACCAGACCTGCAGCCCATTCAGGGGGAAGCCTGCAGAGGGGAAGGACGTCCTGCTGGTTCTGGAGCAGCATGGAGTGGATCCTCTGCCTGGCTTGGCCCATGCTGCAGAGGACAACTGGCCTGGAGTGCCCACCACCACTTACCTGGAGGAGCTGGACGATGACTGGACATCAGAGGTACCCACCCCAGGGGAGGCAGGAAATGGCCCAGGGGCAGCCGCCGTAGGGCTGGCTGCAAAGCCCAGAGCCCCAGCATCGGTATGTTGCGGCTGGATCCCTGCTGACCCCGGGGCAGCTGATTCTGCCCCTGCTGGGGCCCTGGGCTGGGATACGGTGGAGTAGGGAGGGCCCGCGTCCCCCTTCCCCCCGGGTGGCTGACCCTCATTCCTCTGCAAGGGGCTCTCGCTCTGAAGAGGAGCGGCCCCAGCCTACCTTTGAGACTGTAGTGTTTGCTGGCTGCCTGAGCCCTGCAAGCCCAGGTCCCAGCCTACCATTGAGACTGTATTGTTTGCTGGCTGTCTGAGCCACGCCCAGGCTATAGCCAGCCCCTTAAGACTATTGTTTGCCGGCTGCCTGAGCCCAGGCAAGCCCAAGCCCCAGTTAAATTGAGACGAGCTTGGAGGCGGGCTACCGCCAGCCCTTCAGGGACCTCCCTCCTCCGGGGCGAGTGAGGGAGTGTTACATTCCATTACCTATCTTAGTTACAATTTAAGTAACACTAGCCAAAATTGCCAGTGAGATTCTTTCTTCTTACTATCCTTAGTAATGGACCTCTTCATGGCATGTCTATAATTTCTTATACGCAAAGGTAAGTTATGTGAATTTCCATAGTTACACAGTATATCAATGGCAGAGTTGGGACTACAACCCAAGAATCCTGTTCTATTTACTAGATACAGTATTAGTGATATAAAAGTGTATCAGAGCCATTTACACTTCCTGGAAGCCTACAGTACTATCAATATAAAGTAATTATAATACTTGCATTATGGGATATCTTTAAGGTACAAAAATCACTAATAGAGCAAGTTTTCTTCCTCTTTACTGAATACAGCTTTCAGCTGAGGGCTTTTTAAAAAGCCAGATAGCATAGTTTGGTCAAACTAGATGATCACAATAGTCCCATCTGGCCTTGGAATCTATGAATAGTTCATTCCTATCAACAGTTCACTTCCTGCAGCTGTGAAGGGATGTACAGTTTATGTATTTCTAGGATAGATCGCCTTTCATCATGGTGCAAGGCAGACCATACAATATCCTTTCGCTCTTTGCCCTTTCATGCTGGGAATTAATCAGTCTCCCACCAGTGTACAGTTCTGATTCAGGAGACCACTTAACTTCATTCTGTGCAGGATGGCACTTAAGCTGGTGCTTCACTTTCAGAAGAGGCTTAAATCCCATTGAAGTAAATGGGATTTAAAACGTGTTTAAGTAGCATCCTGAATATGTATGCTCTCCTGGGCCCACAGTAGGAGTAATTCTGTTGAAGTCAATGAAATTACACTGTTGTAAAACTGGTACGAGAGGATTCAGGCCCTATTATTTATATCTCAAGATTAGTGATGAAGATTGAGTTAATCATTTGACTCCTTCCCAAGACTTTCTCTTCAGTTGGGAGGTGGAAGGGAGTGCAATGATAAAGAGAGAGAGTCTTAGCTTTGCTGTTAAATGACAGACTCCTACATTTTATTAAGCAGAGACTAGGTGTTGAAGCAGACTGTTGTATTTTCTTGCACAGGGCTACAATGGTCACTAGAGGGCAGTGTTGTTTTCTCATTTAATGGAATGTTCACTTCAATTTGTTTATCAAGTAACTGGAAAGTCAAATTCTTTGCAGAATTATCGTAAGTATTTATTTGTATTTCTGTTTGCGCAGATTTGGGAAAAGGAGAATACTGGAGGTTCTATGCTCAAGCTACACACACTGTCTCAGGCTCTACCGGTAAGCCCGTAATAGCTGGATGTTACAATTAGTGATTTGGTTATAGATTCATAAAGTATGAAGCCAGAAGGGACCACTTCGGTCATGTAGTCTAACCTCTGTATAACACAGGGCATAGTCCTTACCTGAATTAATTCCTGTTTCAATTAGAGCATGTTTTTGGTATTTTTTTCCTACCCCTACCCTCCCCCCAAAAGTCTTCATTTCTAAAAAATTGCCAGTGATGAATAATCCATCATACCCCTCAGAAAATTGTTCTAATGGTGAATTACCCTCACTTTAAAAAATTTTCACCTTATTTCTAGTCTGAATTTCTCTAGTTTCAACTTCCAGCCATTGGAAGTTGTTATACCTTTCTCTGCTAGATTGAAAATCCCCCTATTATCAAATTTCTGTTTCCCCAAGTGTATACTTATAGACCGTAATCAAGTCTTCTTTTAAACTAAAGGAACCGAGGTCCTTTATCCTTTCACTATGGCATGTTTCACAATCCCTTTATCATTCTTCTGGCTCTTCTCTGAACCCTCTCCAATTTGACTTAGGAACACCAGAACTGAACACATTATTCCAGCAGTGATCACATCAGTGCCAAGTGCAGAGACAATATAACCTCTGAACTCCTGTGCAAGATTCCTCTAATTATGCATCCAAGGATCCCAGTAGCCCTTTTGACCACAGCATCATACTGGGAATTCATGGTCACCTGATGATCCCATGTCTTTTTCAGAGTCATTTCTTCCCAGGGTAATCTCCTCCATCCTGTATGTATGGCCTGCATTCTGTAACATTCCATTAACGATGGTGGAATTGAAATTAGACTCCAGAATTAATCACATTGAAGTGAGGGCCCAGTTCACACTTATGAATTATTGTTTTAGTCCATCTGAAGACTCACTGAAGACAGTGATGCATTAGGCCAGCCAGAAGGTTCTAATCCAGCCATCAAGGGCTAGAAATGTATGTTTTTCAATCAAAGCTTAAATGCTGGAGGAACTGATAAGGCCAGCAGAGAACTGTTGGTTTGGAAATGCAATGGCCCAATCTGATATCTGTAAACCAAGAAGAATTCTGTATGCAGTTCAAGAGGAGGAAAACATAAACAGCTAGCATGTGGGCAAAACAGGCAGTAACCCTGTCTTATAAAACTGCCATGAAACTGCCTTTACTATAAAGATGGTGACAATGAAAAAAACCCCTAATAATACTCGATTTTCCCGTGAAACACATGACTTCCCTTAGGTTAGTGGAATGAATTAAAATGAGAATGAAGAACTGAGAAAAATTAATCTGTCACTCCTACTTGTATTACAATGGTTGCCTAGAGGCTCCAAGCAAAACTGGAGTCCCATTGTGCTAGGCACTGTACAAACACACATTAAAAGACAGTCCCTTCCCTGAAGAGCTTACTATGTAAACAGAAGAGAGAGAGAAGAGAAATAGTGGTGTGGAGTGAAAGTCATACAGTAGGTCAGTGACAAAGCTGGGACTAAAACCCAAATCTATTGACTCCTAGTCAATTGTCCTAGCCACTAGACCCCACTGCCTACCTAATGGTGACACTCTAGTATTGCATAGATCAGAGGACGTGTCGAACATTTAAAAAAATTAATTGATGAGAACATGAATATGAGAACAACTCCGTCATGAATGTAGTCAAGCAACAACAAATTTCTGGGATGACTGACCGGAGGATAAAACTGTCATCAGCAAAAATTACAGAAGGACATAGTAAAAGCAAAGCAAGTAACACAAAGGTTGTAATTAAAGAGTCATTGGAGCAGGGGGACTGGGCCCTAGGTGTCCTACCTCAGTGCCCTAACCACCAGGCTATAGAGTCAATCTTACTCTTCTTCTTTGTCCCAGTGGCTCTTTAATTATACCCAATTAAACAGCTTCAACAGGATAGATTGGAAGACTCCACCCCCTATCGGAATATCTCAGAGCTCAGTTGTTTTAGTGCTCTTGGGAGATCTTCAAAACCATTCTTCCCTGTCAGCCAGAGGGAGGAATTGAACCTGGGCCTCAGATATCCCTCTTACCTCTGGGATAAAAGGTATAAAGGGGACACCAAACCCACTCCCATTTTGTGTAAAGTGAGGTGGCCACCTAACTTATTTTCTCAAGAAATGACTTAGGTGCCTAAGCCTCCTGATTGCACAAACAGGAACCTCTCTCTTCGATTGCTAGCAGTGATAGGCACTTCTGCAGCTCCTGTTGGCCTGCTTAGGAGGCTCCCTGTCTAGCATGCTGGCTTTTGTGAATTGCATTCTTTGGTGCCTCTCTCTCCCCATTTATCCTATATAGAGCCTTGGTGCCTAACTCAGGCTTTGTTGATCAAATTGTTGTTCCTGTGATTTTTCTAGGTATCTAAGTTCCTTTGTGGATCCTGGCCTAATGGACCATTGGCTTGATTAGCCTGTTGACTGCATTCACACAGCTCCCACTTCAGTGGGATAATTGACCCCATGATGTGCCGTGGATAGTATACCCTGCTTCCACACAGATAAGTGAGATTTCATGGATGTCAGCCTAGCAAGGGCCTGTGGAACTGGTACTCAGTCTCAACAGACAAGGGAGAGGTCTTGAGTGTTATGAGGAGATCCTCTAGTATTCAGTCTATAGTAACTTTTTTGGGAGGGGTTCACTTAAGAAGAGACAATAAGGAATGGAATGAAATAGGAAACAAAGAAGATAGATGTTTAATTTGTTAAGTACCAACACTGTGCTTGGTGCTGTACAGAACACGCAGTATTGCCGTTCCTAAGCAGGCCTTCAAATGCTGAGTGGGTTAAAAATCATGACATGTTAAAATAATAATAAATGTTGGGTTCCTTTTCTTTGCCTTCTGGTTTCTGCTGCACTTGCTTTTCTCTGTAACCATAAGGGCTGGAAACTTGCTTTTTGTTCTGAATAAATGCCAAGTGTCTCATGCAAGCTCCTGATTCCTGCTTCTGGGGATTTAAGAGAAACCCCAAACATCACAAGACTTGCAACTAAATGATGACAAGTGGCAACACTGCAAATACAAAAGCAGTCTGTGCCCCCCAAGAACAAAGATCCAAACGTCATACTCAGACCAATTCTGATTCCTGCTCTCTTTTCAAGAGTGCCAGGGAGAGCTTTCTTGGCATATACCATATCCTGGTTAGTCAGAAAAGCCCATGCTCAGATGCCTGAGTCTGCAGAAAGTGAGGTTTGGGGCAAATAGCAAAGTGTTAGCTGGTAAAATTGATATTATGGGATGAAAAATCATAGGGGTAAACATAGGAGAGAGGTTGAAATGGTTTCATTTCTTATTGGAAGTAATAGACAAAAGGGAAGCAGTTGTGGGCTATACACTGGAAAGCATTTGCCACTGAAAGATATTAATGATCTGACAATGGATTACAAATCCACAAGGGAAATTAGAACTGAAAATGGAAACGACAGAAAGCTAGTCCAGGGGATTTGTGTCAGGTTAAGTTGTCGACATTTAGAGATGGATGGACACTGTGGCTCAAGTTAGGAGGAATAAAAACGCAACAAAGAAAAATGAAAAGCGATATGGTACAACAGTGCAGTGACTCCCACTGTACAGGAGTTACGATTGTGTCAGTATTTCTATTGTAACCCCTATTTTTATTGTTATGCAACTTGGCCTTCAATATGCACCAGGATGTGGTGGGGCCGATTGTTTTGTTTTACAAGCTTTCAGAGAATGTTTTCAGCAATTTTGAAGTTATCAGAAGACAACTATTGTGATTTACATGACTTGATTTTTACTGAGATGAACCTGGCCCTAAAAGGCAGTACTGTCTGAAGGTGGCTCAAGGCTTTTCTAAAATGAGTTGGTGGTTGGGCAAGTTAAGCAGTGGGGTAAGGAGGGGGTCATGCTGTAAAACTTAGGGGGGGTGGGTTTAGAGCACCAACTCTGTATCAGATTGATCTGTTTTGATCCTGCCTCCGCTTCCCATCAGGGATGTATTATGAGATATAACTGGTGGAAAAGAGCACCTATTTTTGTCCATCCTTAAGCACAAGAAAACCAAATAGGCATGTTCCACACGAACTCTGCAACTCACAGGCTGGTTCTCTCTCTATTACATTTTAAAAAAAAATTAAAAACCCCACATCTTCTTATCAATATGCCTTCTTATTCTGTCTTCTAACCATATTTGCTTATTTTACAGGCCAAAACAAGTTAGCTGCTAGCAATGCAGAGCCAATACTGCCCTTAACTTCTGACAATAACTTGGGCAAGTAAAAAGGCCACTAATTTTAGGACCTTCAGTTTTGGAATGCTCAGTATGTGACAACTAAATGAGGACCCAAAAGCTGAGGCATTCGGAATTTGGAGCCAAATCCCTGCTCCTACTGTATCAGTGGAAGATTTTTCCATTGATTTCAGCAGAAATATGTGAATTTTTGGATGCTCAATAATAATCATCCAAAAATTCACGTTTATCCAGATTTATCCAAATAGATTTGGAAATTGGTCCAGAAACTCATAAGAATGAGATTTCTTGTGAGTTCTTCAGCATTTTTTATTTCAGTGTATGGGAAGCACAGATCCACTAGGACTGTCTTTTTGTCTGTTTCAGTATTTCTTCCAGTTCTGAAAGCAGGATATGCTGAAGTGTATGAAAAAGGCTTAAAAGAAATGTACCAAACAAATATAGCATACGTCAGGAGTAATCAAGTCATTACAAGCTAAAGACTGTTTGATATTGTACAATATAAGTGGAGGGTTTGTATCATTTTCTCACAGGCAGGTGTCTACATTACTAGAACTAACTTTATATATAGCACTACAGGCGGTCTCAGCAGAGACAGCCATGGATGGAATGGGAATGAATGGTAAATGAATTCCCTCTAGTACAAGTTGGGGTAATGTGTGGCAGGCTGTCTTGTTGCTGTGTCTCAATATGCCACCTTTCATGGGCCAAAAAAGTCACTTAAAAAAAATAAGCTACCAGAGAGGATAATTTGAGTTCACTTACCTCCATCCTCCCAGTCAGCTGATCACAGTTAGCCTGACAGCCTGCGAGAGAAGGAGATGGGAACCAGAGAACTGAGTGGGTGAAGAATAATTGGACAGAGCCTTAAAAATACATTTAGAGTAAGAGATCCAAATGCAGATGACATACCCAGGAAAGGAGGGGTAGAAGTTCACAAGGCAGGCTGTCAGCCCCACTTGCAGTGTGAATAGTAGTTACTCAGCCATGTAGTTAATGGACTGCCTGATGTGAGTAGCTATTTCCCAGTGTGAGTGAGGGCTTCACAGTCAAGTACTGCACTAAGTAATGCTTAGTAATGCTCTTTCAAGAAAGAGAACCCAAACCAACCAACAACCCACACTGAAATGATTCTAGCACATCTAAACTCTTTTGCAGAATATTTGGAACCTATTTTCAGCAAAAATTGCAAAGGTTTCACAAAACTCAGCTTTGTCTAGACTCTTCCATCCTCAGTGCAGGGAAACAGGGCAAATGGCTGGGGTGTGATACAGCTGCTTTTTTTGTTTTTGTTTGGATTTCAGGAAATGAACAAGATAAGCTGTAAATGGCCCTTTCCTGCTCTTGCCTTTATATTTTTTAATTAGTCCCAATAAGAAATGCTTGGAAAAAGAAAAATGCAGCTGATTCTGTCCAAAGAACAAATCCCAAAATCTGAAAATGAGAGATGGCACCAAAGCAAACCCCAGAATCCAAGCACCTGGAATGTATAGTAAATCTGAAGCAAGATCTGAATTTTGCAGAAAGGGCCTATCTTTTTCTTTTCTCTTCTTTTCCATTCTAGTTAGAGGGTTAGGGTCAACACAAATATTGAGTATCTGATGGAATTAGAATATTAGTAGAACAAATCAAGCACTAATTACTATAATTAGGATAGGAAAAAGACCTAAAAGATCATTGCATTAATCCCCCTGCAAGTGTACACCAGTCTGAAACAACAGAACATAGGAACTTTAGACCACATCAGATCAACCATCCCCCTTGTCTCTGAGGCCAGCACAAACTGCATCCAAGGAAGGTGCAAGAAACACCAGGCTGGACAATTATGAAATAATGTGCCCCTGGGGGAATCTTCCTTCCAAAGTGCTGTCAGCTAATTGGTTTATGGCCTGAAACATGATGTCTTATTCCCCTTATAAAGGTAATTGTGGGTGTTCTCTTTATCCACATCAATATCTGATCCTAATATACAGAATGGCTTGAAGGTTCATAATTTCAAGTGCTGATTTTTTAGCATCCAAATAATGATGTTAGTGTCATAGTAAGATGCCTATATCCAAAAATTGGTCTCTAAGTTTCCTCTGTATTGTCACATTTTACAGTGGCTTGTTCAGATGGAGGAGAGAGGAAAAACAGGAACAGGAAAAACAGGTTTCTGGACAACGTGCATATTCTACCTTTTCTCCCTCTCCTCCTCCCTCCAGCTTCCTGGATCCTGCACCAAAAATAAATATTTGCTAGTACTGCTCTGCAGGAAGCAATAGTTTCAATCCTTGATAAGACAAATCTCTGGGCACCTGTATGTGATTGCATGTTGGAAGCTGGGGAGATAAATTCTGACCCTCTACTGGAACAAGCTGGCCTTTCTCTCCTCTTGTTTGCTTGTATGAGCTGAACTAATTTCACAGTTGAAATCTACACCACCTAAAAATTTCCTAGAATTTTTTTAAAAGGAGCTTTCAGTACTAACCTCATCAGAAGTGTTGGGTGTGTGAGGGTCAATTTGGTGTGACAGTGATACATTCATAGGGAAAAGTTGCCACTTCACTAGACATGTGGGGGACCATACTTACTGGGAAAACATAAAATATTATGGAATGTAAAGGATTTATATATGAAATAGCCTTTGAAAGGCTACAAAGCAGACAGAAGAGCAGTTTATAAATCAGTGGTGACAAAAGAGGCAGTGTATAACATAAAACCTATAATGAAGAGCCATTGTTCTAAAGCAGTATTATTGTTTCCTCTATTATATAATAAAAGCACTTCCCTTTCTATGTTCTGTAACAGCTGGGTTTGGGCTGGAGCCCAGGCTCTGGGACCCCATGAGGGGCGAGGGTGCCAGAGCCCAGCTCCAGTCTGAGCCTGAACGTTTGCACCACAATTTAGTAGCCCTGTAGCCTGAGCCCCAGTGTGAGCCTGAGTCAGCTGACACGAGTCATCTGCGGGTGTTTTATTGCCCCTTGATTCTATCCCCAGCTCTCTCCCTAGCTCACTTTATCTCTCCAGGCACCTCTGTGCCTCAGTTTCTCTATCTGTAAAATGGAAATAATCTATTTCACAGGGATGTTGTGAGGTTTAATTGATGTTTTTAAAGTGTTCAGAGATCTTCAGATGAGAGGGACTGTTAAGTAAATAGTATCAGTATCCCATTAGTACCAGTTAATGTCAACTGTGGTGTGTGTGTGTGTGTGTGTGTGTGTGTGTGTGTGTGTGTGTGTGTGTGTGTGTGATGTTGTCACCTATCCACTAGAACGTGAATTGAGATCACCAATACATTCACATAGGACTATGGAATAGTCATCAGATTATAAAATATTTCATTACTACTCTCTACCAGTCTGGCCCATTGCCAAATTAGTGACTTAGTGTCAAAAGGTTGCATAGCCTGCGATCAATTCCTCCCTCCATGTGTTTTAAATGGAAATAATTTTCTTTTGCCATTCATTTTGTTACTATTTTTCCTATTGTCTTCTCACTGTTTTCGTTTCAGTCATTTATTTGTCTTTCTAATGAGACGAGAGGATGGGCTATTACAAGGGGTCCTCAAGCAATCTAGGTCTTAGGATATCTTTGACAAAACAGTGATTTGTTGTTTTATTGCTATTATTTATTGGTATTGTGGTAGCTCCTAGGAGCCCCAATCATAGACCAGGATGTCACTGTGCCAGGCGATGTACAAATCCAGAACAAAGAAGATGGTCCCTGTAGCAAAGTGCTTACAAGCGAAGGGTCAAATGAAGGCAATGCCAGTCCAGTTATTCACCCAGATGCACATTTTTGTCTATTTTGTCCTGCTTAATCATTGATAGTACATTTAGGCCAAATTTTCTTAAGCTCGGAGCCCAGAGTTGACATTAATGAGAACTGTGAGCATTCAGCACCTCTGAAAAGCAGGCTTATTATAGATTTAGGTGCCCAACTTTCGGTACGTAGGTTCAAAGAATTTGGCTATGGTATCCATTGCACAGTGTCTTGTACCTGTTCCTACATGCCTAGAGTGACTACTTCATGCATATCTAAAGTATTGTTGATAACAGAATGCTTTTCAATTTGTGGAAGGCATTTAGACAGAAAACCTCCATCCATCACCCCATATTCCACTACTTATGAATATAATACTTCAATGCATGGAGAGGGGATATCAGCAATGTACTGTGCGTGAATCCAAAGGTTGAGTTCCTTGACAGATTAAACAGCTTTCGTCTATGACAATTGATTATATTTCTGCTGCATGAAGGGTGCACAATGATGTTAATAGCTGGGAAAGAACACTGCATGAGAAAGTCCCTTCCCAGACTCACTTCCTCAGGATGTCGTTTGGATTTAGAAATGTCTGCGGGCTGTAAAGCATCCACCCACGTTACTAACTCCAATCTTTCTTGGTTGCTCAAGTTCCCTTAGGACCAACCTACCATTTTTTTTTATTTTTTTTTTAAGTTTGCCCTTTGGATCAGCAATGCCCTCTGGAAGAACCCTTTGTTTTGCTGGCAGCAGTCAGCACACACATGCTGTTCAGAGCTGCAGAATCAGCAGAACAAGGAGCATTGCTCTTTAATGGCAGCTGCGGTTGTCTAATCTTAAAATGCCTCTCAGTATAATGACAATCAGCGGCTCTACCTCCCTCTTCCTCCTGCAGAAAGCTTGCCCAGTCCTGGCACTACACAAGCGCTCATTTTACCGATCTGTCAGATGAGATATCAGTAAGAGTTTCTTCATCCTCTGTAATTTCCGGAGGGACAATACTTCACCTAGCTCTGTAACAAAAAGTTTATCCTAGGGAAAGAAAAAAAGTATAAAATGTATTAATGGAATAGAACAACTCCTATTTCTACATCACAGAGGAGTTTAGAGGGAAGCCCATAACCTAGGGCCTGAGTCACTGCTGCTCTGAGATCTAAGACAGTCCTACCAATCACCATGGTGTTAAATAGCCAAAGAGAATGCTGTGCTTTCTGGCTGACGCTCTACTGGAAATGTGTCGCTTGATGGGACGGAGTAACAATAAGAGCACGATTTTGAGCATTTTGGCAGTGCATTTCTACTGTGAAAAGTGACTCTAAGAGTATGTCTGCACTGAACTGGAGGTGTGATTGCAGGACAGGTTGGCATACCTGCAGGCTCTGGCTTTTTTGCTGCCCCAAGCAAAAAAAAAAAAAAAATCGGGGCGGCCAGAATGGCAAAGCAGGAAAAAAAATAAATATCTGCAGCGCGACCGGAGCGGCAAAGCAGGAAAAAAAAAAAAAACCTGTGGGGCGTCCGGAGCCAGGGTGCAGGGGGACTCCCTGTGCTGCAGATGTGCCCTGGCTAGCGGAGGGGAGGAGGAGGGAATGGGGGGAGAGAGAGAAGGGGGGTGGTCAGGGCTTCAGTGGGATGCTCGCCACATGGCCCCGACCGCCACGCCGCCTGCCGGGAGGGCTTCTCACCACTCCGGTCGGCGGGGAGGGAAGGACGTGGGCTGCCCTGCCGGGCTTGCTACAGACCTGGCACCGGCTGGAGCAGACGGAGCACGCAGCCTGCTCCCAGAAGGGCACTCCCCACCTCCATGCCGCCGCCCCCTACAGGGCATCCGGATCAGCTAACAAAACAAAACAAAGCGGCCGTGCCGCCCTAGGATTGGGCGGAATGCTGCCCCGTAGAATCTGCCGCCCCAAGCATGAGCTTGCTCGGCTGGTGCCTGGAGCCGGCCCTGCATACCTGAGTTTGTTTGGTTTTTGTTGAAATTGCAGCGAAGACATGGTGGCGTCGGCTTCAGCAGAGGCTGTGAAAGCACGCCAGGGACCCCGGCTATGTACTCAGGTTGCTAGTCCATGCTGAAGCCCCCACCACTGTGTCTTCACTTCTATTTTCAGCCATGCTAGCTAGATTAAAGCTAACAGCTACACCAGTCCACGTTGCAATCACAGTGTAGACATACCAATTAAATGGCTTTGTGGGATTCCATGTCAATTGTGTTTCTGTTAAACACTATCAAATCTGCTCCATTTACGATTTGCAAGATGTTTTGTTCTAACTTCCAGCTTTAGGCACTCAACCCAGGAGCTGAAAATCAGCTTCCCCCTACCCCCACTTTGTGAATCATTGCGAGTAATAAAGGTTCTGCAGGCCAAATTCTATGCTCAGTTCCACATGCTTTAACACTGGTGAAGACAACGGGGGATACATGGGTGTAACTGAGGGCACAATTTGGCCCTGCTGTTGGAATTTAGTTAGCAATTCTGTTGATGGTGTTGACCCAGAATAGAATCCAGCTCATTCTTTCAGGGCTGTGTTGTCTTTGCAGTGCTAACAGGAGTTAAAAAGTAGTAACAGCTTTTTTTTTTTTTTTTTTTTTTTGGTCTCTGTCTAATGTAATGTGCCCATTTTACTCTGTGTCAAAGTAGAATCACACTTTAAACCAAGTTAGAAAAAGACCATTACTATCCCTACAGAGTTTAACTTGACAGGAAATCAGCGGAACTGCCCTGGCAATACTAAGAAGTGGGATGATATTTTGTACATGATGCACACCAGCTTTCACCTTAAGAATAACAGCAAAGGGCTGTTGGCCTCTTTTGCCCTTTTTCTTCCTTTCAAACAGGTCAATTTTCACCATTATCCACTGGCCAGCTATCCTCCCATTCTAAACTTATCCCCTTTATAGAAAGCAACTAGACCTTCACTTTCCAAGGTACTTGGGTCAGGTGCTTTATAACCAAAAAACAGGATCGATTGTTCCTTTAAGAATCAGGTGTGGGTGTGTGTGTCTGTGCGCGCAAGGGTTGGGGGAAAGCTCCTTCCTAGAGCTCTCTGGGAGGAAGTGTGCATCCCAAACTCCAGCTACCTGAGGGGAGCATGCCCATACTGCACCCCTTAAAAGGGTGGAGTGTATGCTACCCTCTGTGACTGGCAGCTTCTTCTTGTCCATATGGAGGCTAGGAGGAGGATATAACCATGCCTCCTTTCAGCTCTGCCCCCATAAGAGGGCTAGGTTCCTTGTGCTTTGCCCTTCTTCTCGTGCACCTGTGCAAAGCCCTATGGAAGAGGTAATAACATCTGGAGAAAATTTCCTAGTAGATAAAACTATTTCTTGCTACTAAAGGATCAAATCCAGAAGCGGTTCTTCAGTGTGTGCCCAATCCTTGGTCACTGAGGTCAGTCTCTGGAGCTGTGCTCCAATGGGACATGGGGAAAAGTCAATCCCTTTGAAGTTTGCCTAGCAGGGACTGAATAATGGCTGAGTAAAAACTGAGGTCCAGACTCTCCTCTCATTTATAATCTGAAACTACATTGAAGTCAGCGAAGCTACTAGAATGGAATGAAGAGGTGCATTAGGCCCCGAGTGAGATGATCAGACTATGGCCCCCAAAGGATCATTAGCCTAGGGGCGCCATAAACCCCTCCTGTATGTGTAAAGATACCATATGGAGTGAATGCGCAGAATGGCTTGTTAGGAGCAGTATTTGTGGTGAAAAGATGAGTACTTGGCTTGCAGTTTTGAGAAATCCACACTTTTTCCCTTTTCCCCCCATTGGGATGCAGCTGTCATTCTGCATTAAGCCGTGAAATGATGTGATATTTTAAAAAATTACCCTAAAATTTAAATTCTAGGGAGATTGAAATCCATCCTCCAGCCACCTTCAGAAAATGAAAAGTGACGTGGCCCCTACCACAGTCCTTTCACTACTGAGATGTCTCATGACGCACATACTGCACCGTGGGGAAACCTCCATTTGCAGGGAGACAAAAATATTTAAGGAATTTACACGCATACACACAGGCAGAAAGACAAAAATTAAAATAATCCTCAGGACTGGCCGCAAGGCTTGATTCAGGTGTTCTTGCCACACCTTTCAGCTGGATGACTCTATAACTGTACTTTTGCCAGGCTCTCATACTAGTCAACAGTATGTTTGGGGCTAAATCGTAGCTACACGGGTGGCAATACAGGAGGGGCGAGTGAAGGATCCTCCCTGCCCCCCTCCACACACACCCTGCTGGGCTTATGTACCAGGGGATGTGCTACCTTGAGTTCCTGGTAGTCAAGAACCAGGGAAGTCTAATGGTGACTGGGGCACCAGACTCAAAAGAAGAAGACATGGGTAGGAGAGATGAAATGGGGCATAGCTCGGCCCTTCCTCTGCACTGTACAGCAGAACTGGGGTGCCTTAGGGTGCACTACACCTTCCATGCCTTGCTGCCCAAGCATACCCAGAGGCATTGGGCCTACCTCACGCATCATCCCTGTCAGGGCTGATGCCAATGTGCAGTCTCCATTCCCCACATCTCATCAGCCCCCATGCTGGTATTGGCTGAAAACCAAAATTTTTCTCTCAGGATTCCTTTGGAGAAGTTAACTCCATCCCTGCTGCGAGAGCTGTGGCATTTGGCATTTCAATGGGGATCTATGTCAGTTATGTGATGCAGCACAGTGTGAGTCTTTCCCAGCACTTTACCTGGCAGGTTATACATCAAGGCAGCAGTGGATTCGTTCGCTCTTCTGCTATATTAACAGATGTGCATAGTGAGTCAGACTGAATGAAGAGAGAGGAAACAGAGATTCCTTGTGCTTCTGGACTTTTGTGCAGCATTCAGCTAGGATTGCATTAAGGTGCTATAGGCCCCAACTTTCCAAGTCATGACTATGCAGAATATGAGCTTTCGTTTAAAAATGTTGAGCCATGATAATGGTGATGAAAACACTGAAAATGGGGATCAGCTTGTACCCGATGCAATGATGTCTGTTTGAGTTTGCAGAGAGCCTGAAACAGTAACTCTGAGTGGTGTGACTGTGCCATTCATCTTAGCAGTGTGTTAATCCCAAAGCCTGCTGCACTGGGGAGACCCAATGACATTATCCCAGCAGTAGGCTCTGTGTTGTGGTCTGAGAAGAAAAGTGCAATGGGACAAACCCATTTACTTAACCAAGCAGATACACCCTGAGTCCTGGTTGAGAGATGGGTCCCTGTTGCCACTGGTGCCTCTCTGATAGAGGAGAGGAGACCCCTAGTTGCTGCTCTTGCTACTCCCAAGGGGAAGGAGGCTTTCTGTCATTTCTTGGGAGAGGACACCTTATGCCACTGCCCCTGCCTTCATGGAAGGGGAAAGGGCTGCCCTGCCTACATCACTCCAAATGAGGGGTGGGGCTGCAGGGAGCCACATATCACAGTATCCTAGGCCTCTGAATTGCCTTACTTTGACCCTGACTCCAGTAAAAGTCATTATATAAAAATGATAGATGACTATCTAATGTGTCGATGAGATGGTGAGCGCATGAGAGTACGTGGCAGGGAACAGCTTTAAGACTTGAAGGGATGTTTTTCCACTGAGCTGGAGAAAAGGAGCCTCCCATTGCCGGAGGCCTGTCAGGAACAAAACCTAAGTACTGAGTGTGTTGCTTTCCAGGAGAGTTTGGGGACTGTGCTGCATCGTCTGTTTTGTGTCTGACAGGCTGTGGTGCAAGTGAGGAGCTGAAAAGGAATATTTATTTAACATCTACTGGTTTGCGAATCTCCGAAGAACAGGGTTAACATGCGAAAAACAGCAGAGTCGAATCGATGAGTCGTATAATAATGCTGCCACCATCACTGTGGCGTGGTGACTTTCAGAGCCACAGCAGTGATTCAAGCAAAGTTATAAATGGAGCTTTGCCATTACCATCTATAGAGGACTGAACTGGATGGGGACAACCTAACTGTACCAAGTATGGAAATGTTATTCTTTCTGAGTCAAATCCTGAGAGCCTTTGTCAGCTTTTATTTAGAGTTGGATTGGGACTCAGTCTCTGCGAGGCTAATCATGTGAGTAACGGCTCAGGAGATACCATTATCACCATGGTGGTTTTCCCAGGGTGAGGCTCATCCATTGCACTCCGGGTGTGCTGACCCCTGCGATTTCCCTCAACTGCAGGAAACTCGACTGCATAATTTGTGGTAGTGGGGGACTGTGTTCACGCTTTCCCCTGGGGGGAAAAATATGAGCGTAAGGGTTACAAAAAATAGCCCTTAGTGTTTACCCAGTTCTTATTACAGTAAGTTCCCATTGAAATCAATGGAAGGCTGTGCCTAAGTAAGGATTGAATAAGGACTGACTAAACACTGAGTAAATTCCTCAGCCTTTTGGGGCCTTTTTCTTCTTTACACTAAGGTCCTCTCACAGTTCGATGGTATTGTAACAGAGCTTTAAAGTGGAACTAAATGAAAGTTACATCCACCTTATGTGTAAAGGAGTCTTCGTGTAAATAAGAATCAGGCTCTTTGTGTTTTCCACAGATGTACTTAGTTTACCTGGAGTTAAGGGTGGGAAAAATCTATCACTTTCTTCAGGAAAAATTCCCTCCAGAGAACATTGCAGCTTTCTCAAAAAACCTCACAGATGTTTGTTAGCCTGTAAATTAAAAATTAAAACAGAGAGAAAAATGAAGCACTGAAATGTGTAGAAAGCCAAGTTAGACAAAGATGCCATATAGGGCTACAATGACATAAATTTTTTATGTTTGAAAATCTGTGGTGGTGCGAATGGAGACAAACATTGCTCAGTCAGCCAGGCATCAGAATGTTTTTATTTAGACGTTGGAGGGGCCAAAGGGAGGGGAACAGAGTGTGGGTGTAGAGACAGAAATTGGGCTGAGCTGCCAAGTCCTCAACCTCACTGTTACCAGGGGACAGGATTAGCAACTGGCAAAGTCTCTGACATTAGCTCACCCATCTCTCCTCCTGCTAGTCTCACAACCCAGCTCTTACACTAGCTCCTAAAGCAGATGTCACAGGGGCCAGCCTGTGAGAAAGCAGCCACCTGCCCAAGGGAGTAGCAGACAGTGGCTGTGGCCTCTTCTGCCAACCATCATGACATGAGTGTGCATGTACACATGACAAAAGGGTAAGTAGAGGAGACGAGCCACTAGTGAGGAGGGAGGAGGCAGAGCATATGGGTTGGGGGGGTGGGGTGAGGAAAGGAACAAATCCACCATCAGGGATTTAGGAGTGGATAGAGTAAGGGCCAAGATGATACATCAGAGACTAGGATGGGTAAAGGAACAGTGACATGGATTTGAAATTATATTTTGGGTGCTAGAAAAAAGGGTAAATTGTGTGGGTGGGATTCTACGTTGAGCTTGTGCTTGGGGGGGAGGGGCCAGCCTACCCAGCCACTGTGCCTGGATCTGCCTTATCTTGCATTTTTTGTAATGCAGAACACCAACTTCTTTTGTGTCTCTTACAGCATTTTATACATATTGTTAACAACTCTTTCCCACTCAGGATTTAGGCTGACTGACCATTTTAAATGGCTTCTCTTGATGATAATCTATTAGTTGGAGTAATGGCTTCATATGCAAAATAGGCACTTCTCTTGTTCAAATCCCTTCTCAGGAGTCATTTGTGCTGTGAAACCTATAAGAAATTAGCCAGCAAATAATTAAATAGGAGGACTGTTAAGGATAGTTTATGCAACCTCCCCCACCATCAAGCTGTGGAACTACCTATGTATGTGCCAACAACACTCTGGCACATACATAGGTATGTTGCATTGTAGGTTGCATTCCCTTTCCACACTTCTCATCCATTTTGGTCTTTACTGTAAGCTTTTGGGGGCTTGGACTGTGTCATATTTTACCTGGAAAGCACCTACCACTTTGTGGGTGCTCCCACACACTAAGGAATAACACTAATAGTAACAATACTGGGCCTCTCAGTTACTGCAAGTTTCAGAGTAACAGCCGTGTTAGTCTGTATCCGCAAAAAGAAGAACAGGAGTACTTGTGGCACCTTAGAGACTAACAAATTTATTAGAGCATAAGCTTTCGTGGACTACAGCCCACTTCAAGAAGTGGGCTGTAGTCCACGAAAGCTTATGCTCTAATAAATTTGTTAGTCTCTAAGGTGCCACAAGTACTCCTGTTCTTCAGTTACTGCAGTGTGGCTCCATTCAAGTGATGGTGGTGGCATCCATGTCACTGAGAGGAGATTTATCCTGTGATACCTAAGGAAGGAAAACATCTACAGTAGAAAAAAGGGAGCAGTTTCAATGGACAAGTTAAACAAGATGCAGCTAGTACGAATTTGGTTCTCTTCTCCAAAATCTGAGCTCCTATGGGTTTATGAACCTTGAAGGGTAGGAAGGAAAATGGCCCACACTTGTATCTTATTTGATTTGACCATTTAAAGACTTTTCTAACCTGAAATGGACGCTGGCTGTGCCCTGTCAAGAGATCCATCACATGGCTGTAGAGTTTTGCTAATACCACTAATAGTTCTAGTACCATGCACTACCTCAGTGGGACTCACTACTTGCTTAGGAATATTTCTGTCCACAATACACAGGTTAACTTGTATGCGGTAAGGTGAGAAAGAGTGAGAGACTATATCCAATATTGAATCAAATTGTCCAACATTTCTAAAGGCAAATGCCATAAAGAGCTCATGGAACTGGGCAAAAAAAGATGACAAAAGGTGATAGTAGATATTTATTTTTCCATATATATATATATTAAATCGACACATGGTTATTCCTGCTGATTATTAGCCTCAATCTTGAGCAAAATGATTCCAGTTGGAAATTTCAGATTCTGTTACCCTTGCTTGAAGAGAATAGTACCTTACCTTACTCTGCAAAATAATCCAACTGATTTCAGTGGGACTATTCATGAAATAAAGTACAACACCATAGGGTGGCAGAATCTGGTCTTAAATGGTTGTATTTATGGGAAATCGCTTCAAACAGATCAAATTGTGACTTCGGCTAAATTAATCCCTGGTAGAAATTGGTGCCCACTATGCCCACTTCAGTGGAATTGTACCTACTTTAGCCAAATTCTCTCTATAGCGTGTCTATTTTCTATGAATATGGAAATTCCATAAACATTGCTAGAATTCTTCATTTAAATATTCAAAAATATATACAGAACAATTAAGAAATTGGGTTAATAATTACCATTTAGGCTTAACTACTTGTAGCACTTTTGAAGCAGAAAAGTGTGAAAGTGCTTGAAGAGTGCGTGTGTGTAAAATGTTACACATACATACCCACCAAAATGTAGCCACCTCTCTTGCTCTGCAAAGGAATATTAAACAATGATTTGGGTAGGAAATGAAGAAGAAAGCTATCCAAATGTAGTGTATTTATTAAAATTGAAAACTCAAAAGTATCTTGGAGTGGTGTCTCTTTGATAGAGCTGGTAGAATGTCTCTCATCCTTTCATTTTCATACCCAAAATTGTGAATCTAATTGTGAGATGCCCATTGATGTTAATGGGAGTCACATGGCTGTGGTGCTTTGAAAATGTGCTCTATAATTTGCTGAGTGCGCCTATCGTCCTCCTTAGCCTACTATAGACGGGATGTGGAGGAGGTGACCAAATAGAAGTTATGAAAAATGAATCTATTTTGTCATATCAGGTCTACATCACCTGCTTTATCTTCCCTGCAGGGATTATAAGACCCCTAAGAAGATTATGTGTCATTACAGCTGGTTTCTCCCTCATGCCCTCTTTCCCCTCAGGGAAGCAGTTGTGAAGTTAAAATTTAGAAAGTGGTTCTAAAAAATGTGTGGTTTTATCCTAACCGTAAAATATCTCAAATCATTGGGATTAGCCCTTTTCTCCTTTCCTGTGTGCCTTCAATTAGCTGCATAAAAGCAAACCCATGGCTTTAAAACCAAAAATAGCTGGAGCGAAGTGACGCAGATTTCACCCGAGATGAAAGACTGGATTCCAGAAGCCTAATTAAAAGCAACTGAGAAACCAGTATTTGATACAGAGTTTACTCACCTGAAAAAATAAACCAAGAACTGTAGCGAGGCTTTAGTGCAGCGTTGTGGGAAAGAGGCTGGAGGGTTTCACGCAGGTCACAGGAAGGCCCAGCTCTGCTAGAACACAAAATCTTTCTGTTTCTTCATGCTCAGAGTCAGGGGGAGGTCAGCCAGTGAGGTGAGGCCACCACCATTCCAAGCACTATTTCACACTATATTCAGTAAAAAGATAACAGAATCTACCGTAGTGGTAACCCCCTTTTTATTTTCCTTTTCATTTCTCTCTCACCACAAGACAGGTTACCCGATTAGTTACACTGAAGATGAATGTTATGGTTTCAGATCACAGAGCCTGCTTTATTCTTCTTCATACCTCCCATTCTCCATTTCTCTACCTCTCCTTCCCCCACCCTGCATGGAAATCTCCTACGGAGTTTAACAGAGAATGGAAACCTTTCTATGGGTTTTCTGTATCCTCTTATAGAATTGAGTTAATAGAAAATTATATCCCTGTCATAGGAGTCTATTTAATCATACCCCTCATTTTTTAAAAAAACCATAGAATGGATCTCATGCTCTATTACATTCTACTGGGTTTTAGATACATTTATGTAGAACTTCCCATATTTCTATAGAACTCTGTTGGTTTCATCCCAGTCAGATTTAAATTCTACTGGCCTTTCCATCAGACCCTACTCCCTTAAATCACATACATTCAGAATTAGAGCTGAGTGAAACATTTTCTTTAAATGTTCACTCTTTTTTTCAAATGAATTTTCTTCAGCCATGTTCGTAGTCTGTGGAGTTTCATACAACTATGATTTTCTGGCACAAATATTTGCAAAAAGAGAATTTCAAGGATACATATGCAAGTACAGTATTTACCAAAAAATAAGTTTTAAATGCATTCTCCTTGTTTGTACGCTGACACAATCAGGGAACAATATCTGTATGCATGGCTTATCTGACCAATTATAGCTAACAATGCAACCTGCATAACAGATATGAAATACTCACAGAGAACAGTTCATGATCAGTATACATAGAATTAAAAATATTTTCAAAAAAATTCATAGTATACTTTCAAACAAATAATACATCGGAACGAACTACACCTCTACCCCGATATAACGCTGTCCTCAGGAGCCAAAAAATCCATATTGAGTGAGCAGAAAATAAGGTTAAATTCATCAGATAACTTACTGCAAATTATTCACTCAGTTCTATTTACAATAGAGGTTGGTTCAACAACAAAAGTTACCCAGGCTTCTTTGTACAAGGATAAGTTGACACCAGGATGGGGTATTCGAGCTAAATCTCAGTCAAGAGGAGGAAGCAAGGAAACCTTTTCTTTCAATTTTCACGTGAATCTCTTTCCATGACTTTCAGGCCAGTCACAGATGCATTGTATCAAAACCCATGAATTACTTGATGAAAACAGATAAATTGCTTGTATGTAATACATAGAATTAAGTCTCATTTCAAATAAATTCAGATTCAATCTAAATTTAGCAATTTCACATTCAGAAAAGTATCCACAAATTCAAAAATGTTTTTCAATCATCAAGTTATAGAACTGGCATGAGTGTGTTTATTAAAGATTTAATGCCAAATTCCTCTCAAATTTTCACCACTTCAGTTCTTGCTGAAATCAATAGGGACCTCATCCTGCAAACATTTATGCATGGGTTGAACTTCATGCACTTAATTTGATTCAGTCTCACATGTATAAAGTTACAGAAACATGCAAGTGTTCACAGGATAAAGGTGTAGAATAGCAACAGGTGTAACTGGGTGTAGAATTTGAATTTGGTTTTGGTTTAGATTTTGAATTTGGCATGATGATAGTTGAATCAGAGGCAAAATGAAAACACTTAAAATTTTATCTGAAATGAAATTTCCTTTGCTCACCCCTCTAATAGCAGTTGGATATGTGTTCATATTTGTTAATACATTTCGTTGGGTTGGGAGATAGGTAGAAATGTGGAAGGCTCATTCTTCCTGTAGTGCACATATGTATGCAGTTTGGGATACTGGAAGTTGGCAAGAAACTCCATTTTAAATGTGGTAGCGTTCACAAAGAACAGTCAGAATACTTGTGCCATACATGATACAGGCCTGATCCAAACCCACTGAAGTTAATGGAAAGAATTCAGGGGGGCTGTGGCTGCTTAAGCCCTTATAACAGGGTTTGCTAATCTGTTCAAACGGGATGTCATATTCAATGCTGAGATTTCTTATATAGCTGGGTGAAAAATACAAATTTGTATTGTTGCAAAGATAGATTGAATAACTTTGACGAGCACTGATATAAAGAGGACAATAGGAAACAGGAAATTGTACAATAGGCACCAACTATATTGTTCCCTGTTAACAGTTGAGACATCTTATAAATTAAAAATTCCTTATTGGAATCCTACTATAGATATTCATATCTTCTGTGGGCATAGGTCTGATATATGACTGTAGTGTATATTCTGCTGGCGCTGTGACTACAAAGTATATGAGAAACAGGAAATCTTAAAAAAAAAAAAAAAAAACTAAACACTAGTTAGTTCAGGCAAGAAATTGCAGAAAAAAAACAAGAACTCAGCAATAATAGTCATAATCAAACATTTGACTGAGAAGCTAAAAGAAACAAGTAATTAATTCACACTGAAGAAAACATAGGCATATGGAAGCAAAGCTTAACAAAAAAAATTGCTATATTTTGCAAGTTTGTATGAGGAATGCTTTCTCTTAGAAATCGTTAGAGTAACATATTCCATTTCCTAAAGTTAGCTGAAGTCTGAAACTTTATCCTAAAAGCTGTTTACTTATGTTCAGGCACACGGAATTCTCAAGGACAAACCTTCCAACTTCTTTTAAAAACATTTAAAAAGTGTTTCAGAGGCCCTCCTACACCTTTAAGTCATCTGGTACAGATCCCATCACATTCAAGTGCTAGACCTATTAGGGCAAAAATCTTCCCTGATGTTATTCCGAAGAATTAAATCAGGGGTGAATTTGACCTATTATCTTTAAATAGTAACATGCAACAAGAAGCAAGCTCAAGCTAGAACTATGAAATCTGAAGTCCAGCACACAGTACTAGCCTTTCAAATCTGAAATTTTTACTTGTATGTTTATGGCAATTGATTTGAGAAGTACAGCCCAGAAATACTTTACAGCCACAGTTCAATAGGATCAATAATATTGTCAAACCGAATTATAAAAGAACCTCATGCAGATTTTCTGGAGAGAATTATTTTTGCTCTCAGCCAAAAATCAAAACCAAAACATTTGATCTAACCATTGAAATGTTTCACTGTGAATTAACCAGCTTCTCAAAAAACATATTCTAGAAAATAATAGTAGTATCAGTTAATACCAGTGGCAAAATAAAGTTTGTGTTAAAGTAAAATAAATAAATGGATTGTGTTTATTAAGAAAAGAGTTTTTTCTCTTTAGTAAGATTTTAAAAACTTGTCTCATTATCAAGTTAGAGAACAGACTGTTTAGCTATTGCTATGTTGTACTGTTCATCTGTGTGTGAGGTAGATATGAGAGGCTGTATGTGGAAGGGGGCTGTGTGGAAAGGGGGCTTGCATGGCTGCAGGTGATGGGAAGATAGCAACAATGGGAGACACTTTATTCTAGAATAAATTGATTTTAGGGAAACAGAATTACCAACATTGTGCAGAAAGACAGATAAAAAGATTATCATCAGTCTTTGTATTTTAAAAAATATGCATTAGGATTGCTGGGCTTGTGAGTTATCCAAACTACAGTACAACATGTAGAAACTTTTAGACTTGTCTGATAAACTGTTCTGTTACAGCTAAATTATAACTTTTAAACCCAACCTATATTTTTTAAATGATTAACCCATTTTGACCTTTCTAGCTCTCTCAATAATAACAGAATAATTTAATTTACTTATATTTTAACTCACATTCTATTTTTTTTAATGCAACGTTCATTCTGGAAAAGATTCATAGGCACCAGAAAGCCTGACCATACATTTATAAAGGAGCGCTGTCATGTGCCTATGTAGTGCTATTGTATGTTTTGGAAAATAAAAATTAACACAGGCACAAAGGGCCCTACTCAGCATTCCTTATTTCCTAGGCGGACAGAGCTCTAATTGACTTCAACAAGAGTCAGTGGTGAGCTTGGCTTATTCAAAGAGAGAGTAAGGAGGTCTGAATAGGATGCAGAAAAAGAAGCTTTGTATAGTACACCTCTACCTCGATATAACGCTGTCCTTGGGAGCCAAAAAATCTTACTGCATTATAGGTGAAACCGCCTTATATTGAACTTGCTTTGATCCACCGGAGTGCGCAGCCCACACCCCCCCGGAGCACTGCTTTACCACGTTGTATCCGAATTCATGTTATATCGGGTCGCGTTATGTTGGGGTCGAGGTGTATAATCACCAGATCATATCCAGTCCTGTGCAGAGGTTGGCAGAGATTGCTTTGCTACTCCTATGGCAAATGCAGGGGGCTTGGCCCTCCAGGCCTGTGACTGTGGCTCCTGTGGATTTCCAGTACTCAGGAAATGATTTTTAGAAGTGCTGAGCACCCACAACCCCACTCAAAGTCAACGGGAGCTGGGGATGCTCTGCACCTCTGAAAATAAACCGTACAAGACCTGGTCCAAAGTTCATTGAGGACCAACGGAAAGGCTCCCATTCACTTCAGTGGACTTTGGATCAGGCTCATGTCGGGCATATCTACATAAAAACACCTGCAGCAGTGAGTCTCAGGGTCCAGGTCTACAGCTGGGCTTGCGGGATTCGCAGTACAGGACTAAAAATAGCCCTGTAGATGTTCCTACTTGGGCTCTGAAACCCAGGAAGGGGGATAAGGTTTATATTTTGCAGTGGAGGGGTAGGGATTTTGTGAGGAGGGCCAATATCCCACACAGCTCATGGGGCCCCCATATTTCCTCCTTAATCAGCCCTGCTCCCCTCATCAGCCATTGTCCTGAACCTCTCTTGGGAGCAGGGAAGCTAATCATACTGAAAGGGGGAAAAGCATAAGTTAAAGTTGACTCTGTCAATATTACCTTAGGCTGCATCTACACAGCTCAGGTAAACACACTGGTGCTAGTTGTAATGTAGCTGGCTCACTAAAGATAGCAGTGAGGGTGCTAGGATGCACTCTTCCACATGGGTTGCACAAGCCTGTCTGCTCTCCCTGGGTACATCCTTGCTTGTGTGGCTGGTGCTGAAGCCGTGTGGCACAGGTACGTCCATGTGAGCTGCAAATCACCCTCTGTGTTTCTCACCCCACGTCTGTTCAGTGTAGCTCCTCTCCAGCAGTGGAATTGGAGGGGAACATGGAGGGCTTTATTTTTAAAACTGCTAAAAGACTTCCTTACATTATTGCTTCTTCCCTTTTAGGCCAGGGATAATGAGACTGGGAAAGCTGCCTTTAGACTGCACATTGGGGTCTCAGAATTAATCAGGGATTTTCTCTAGCCTACTCCTAATACTGTCACGCCAGGGCAGCTCAGACACATTTGAGAGGTATAGCTATACTCATTCTGCCCCTTAATCCCAGCAGAGGCCAGACTTTGTGGCCTGTGAATCCCATAGCCATGCTGCTGCTGCTCATACAAACTTTAATTTTGGGATCTTAAAATTGTCAAGGCTAATATCAGTATTAAAAGAAAAGTAAATCTCTAGCCCTTTTACCAAAGAGATGGTCTTGAACATGTAAATGTGGGGTGGAAAGTTTGTTGTGGTGATTTTTGCTGAAAATCAAGGGTTATTCACAGCTCGCCTACAGTTGCCCAGGGCTTGGCCTTAGGAGCAGTGAAACCCACAGCAGTGGATCCCTAAGCCAATTTGAGATTGGGGGTTGCTACTCAGGCTTCTGCCAATGGATTGCTGCAGGCTCCCTCTTGACCAATGCCTGAAATTGAATCTCTGTTGAGCAGCTGCTGTGGCCAGCATCCATAAGGAAGGGTCTGCTCAATTGTGTGAGAGGCTAGTGTACTGAACATCGGACTGAAAACAAGGAACTCCTGCACTCTAGTCCTAGTCTGACTCTAATTCTCTCCGAGGCTTTGGTCAAGTCACTTATCCATCCTACCTTGGTTTCCCTATTTGTTTTATTCTTTTTCCATCTGGCAAACATTCCTTTTCCCCCACCCTTTGTTTGTAAAATTGATCTGGCTTTTCTTTTTCTATTTTTAAATCTACTTCCTTGTTTGTTTCCTTCCTGCAGCATAAAATGTCAAAGGGCAGCACAGGTCTGGTGGAATGGCATTTATTAGTTTACTCATATTCCCTCTTCTAGCTATGAAACTGCAGCAAGCCTGCTGTTTTTGATCGTTTTTGCCTGTGGCTCTACAGCACTGAACAATTGGCTGTCTTTTTACTTTCAGGCCTCAAACACAATTTCTGTCTTTCAGTACTACTAATTTTGGGGGGGGAAGAGGAATTTTAGATTGGAATAATTGAATGACAGCGGCAAAAAGTGAAATAATTACTTTTAAAATCATAACCAAGAATCAACAAACTGTACCATAATCTGTGTGTGTGTGTGCGCGAGAGAGAGAGATCCTGACATTCCTACAGCCACAAGATACAACCAATACCATACATGCCTACAGCAACAAGCAACTTTTACTTTTTATTCACAGACAAGATCTTTGGGAAATGTAAGTCACTTAACTTTCAGTGTAATGGTAAAAGTTATTTACACACTTGCAATGGACATTATAAAATGAGTGTATGTGTGAGAGCGTTTTTGTTAAATCTTTGTGTTCCCCAGTTAGGAAACTCTTTCTGTTCTTGCACTGAGGAAATTGGTCTGTAGGGAATAAAAGGCATCTCTTTCAAACTATGCAAAATCTAGTGCACACTGCAAGGAAGAGCAGTTCTTCCAAAAACCACTTCATACATTCCCATTGCTGTCTGCTGGAATGACTACAGCATATGCCAATTGGCAACTCTTAACATGCATTTTTGATTCAGTCAGGAGTGAAACAAAGAAAACATTTTTGTAAAGCTGTTTAAAAATTATATGCAAGGGAAACAATTTAAAAAAAATGTGCAGCCATTTTCTTGATGGTGCAGAAATGTCACATCCAATTCAAATGGGCCAATTTTCTCCAACTAGATTTATGTAGCAAGAGCTGCCAGTCAAGCAGAAAGCTAAATAGCAAAGTGTTTCATTTTAATATAACTTTAATTTAATAATCATGCCAAAAATATCCAGACAGGTTTATAAAGCACAAGTTATACTATTTCACTTTCTCTTCCAGTCCCCAGTAGATAAGTACGTTCTTGTACACCACTTTAAACAAGCTGATAACTAGGTATCGGGTTGGATCTGGTTTGGATTTAAAGTCTTCCAGACTTCATTAGGATTCAACTTTTCAACCGTAACCCCTTGTACATCACCCCTCTGTGCACAGTGATGCTCTCTTGTCACAAATTTTATATTTAATTAATGTATGTATTTAAACAAATCTGCCCCACAGCACTGTGTTGGGTGCAGTTTTGTTTCTTCTGGGTTTTTGTAAAACTTCACTGCTATTTCACTGCATATTGCATTATGGAATATTGGCTTCTCCAAAAAGCAAAAGCACGTTGCCGTCATACAGAGGATCAGAAAACATTTTCATTTTCAGCATGGATCAATGGAGAGGAGAGGTATCAACCCTGGAACTCTGATTGCTATAGTCTGTGCACGGCGGGCCCCGATCCCGCCAGCACTTAAAGCATGTGCTTAACTTTACCTATTGAAGTCCAATGGGACTGTTCACTGGATTAAAGTTCAGCATGTATTTATGTGCATTGTGGGATCAGTGGCTAAGTATGCCTCAGGTTACATCCCAGGGAAAGGAAGAGCCTGTATCACTGGATTTTCACGTTCTTTGATTCTTTCACTCAATCTTACTACAGCAATATGCATTTTCAAAACACCGTTCAAAAGATACGCTGTTTCCTCTCGCTTTATAAGGTATTTTATAACATGGAGCAAAGCACTGGTACAGATGAGTACAACACAACATGTTTTCCAAAAGTCACTTGATAGCCACTAGTCCAGTGGTTCAACCAGGGGTACGCATACCCTTGGGGTATGCAGAGGTCTTCCAGGGGGTACATCAACTCATCTAGACATTTGCCTCGTTTTACAACAGGCTACATAAAAAGCACTAGCGAAGGCAGTACAAACTAACATTTCATATAGACAACGACTTGTTTATACAGCTCTATGTACTATACACTGAAATGTAAGTACAATATTTATATTCCAATTGATTTATTTTATAATTATATGGTAAAAATCGGAAAGGAAGCAATTTTTTAGTAATAGTGTGCTGTGACACGTTTGTATTTTTATGTCTGATTTTGTAAGCAAGTAGTTTTTAAGTGAGGTGAAACTTGGGGGTACGCAAGACAAATCAGATTCCTGAAAGGGGGACAGTAGTCTGGAAAGATTGAGAACCACTGCACTAGTCAGCTATGGCCTCACAAAGCTTCAATTTACAGGTCTGTGCAGTCCCTGACTGCCCAGCAGTGAGAGAGGAAGGTCAGAAGAGTCTTCAACCTGGTGGGCTGATCCAACCTGGCTAATAACTACTTTTCAGGGCCTTCAGCGGATACTGATGATAGGCCAAGACAGTCCAGAAGGTAGCGCTGAATTCAGTCTGTGTGTGACAATTTTGAATGCTTTATTAAGTAGCAGCGTTTTCTTCTGGCAAAAATTAGGAGTAGATGAAGCTCCAGGGCTTTGTCACTTTTTTGGCCTTATCGAGACAGGAATTTTTTTCTGATAATAAACTGAGATAAGAAATTAAACTCCTATCGTTATCCCGCATTACCCTCTATGTGAATAATCTTCTTCTGATATGTCTCTGGGGAAGGGGGTTAAACTAAACCAAAAAAGTCACTCTCATACCCAAATAAGAATCTCCATATGAGGAGTCCTATAGTCTGTGATATGCAAGAGATCAGAGTAGATGGTCCCAATGATTCCTTGAAGCCTTAAAATCTATTAATCTATATTGGTTTAATTGTGTAGTGTAGACAAGGCCATTGTTTGAATAGGCATGTAAATGTCTGGATGTTCCTTCAGAGTGTCTCTGAAATATCCAAATGTCTTGGGTATGTGAAGAAAAGCTTTCTCACTAGTAATCCCATGTGACTCAAAGCAGGCCTCAAGGAAAACTTTGTGTGTGGTGCTTATGCTTATAGCCCCAGAGACAGCCTGGAAGCTGAAGGTGAAGAGATGGACAGAAAGGAATAGTTATTTATTTATTTTTAGGTCAATCATACACTTTTAAGCCACAAAGAAGGCTGGGTTCAAGTTTGGGGTGAAGGTTCAAGGACTAATTCTTATTTTAATCAACCCAATTTACCCATCCCTTGAGCATATTCCATGTTGAGAGTTTCTCCTGATGCAAGTCCACCTTGAAGTGAAAGGCTGGCTTTGTGGTCAAAACACACATGTGGGGTCAGGACACCTGGGCTCTATTCCAACTTGGGCAAGAGACTTTTTATGTTACTCTAGTCAAATCACTTAACCTCTCAAATGGGAATAATTAACTCACAGAAGTCTAACTTGTGAGTCTTAATTTATTGCTGTCTAAAGCACTTTGAGATCGGGGAGGAGGGGGCGTATAAAGTACTGTGAACAGTATATGGATATTTTTTGTGTGGTCCCACCTATAGACAGAGAAAAACAGCTCCTGTTAGGCCTGATCCACAGCTCATTAACTTAATGGAGAGACTCCCATTGACTTTAATGGGATTTGAATCAGGCCCATCATGCATAGATAGACTTGTAAAGAAGAGAAGAGCCAGAACAATTTAGCATACAGAAAAAGTAAGCTGTTCTTCTGACTTTCGACCTTCTCTTTTTCTTTCCCTTCTGGTGTCTTCAGATGGTTGACCTTGCAATGGAATTTTTCCTGTGGAGATATTTTCATTTGAAGTTGTTTTTTATCATTTGGAAATATTAAATTACCCTTTTACCCCTTAGCTACAGAGACAGAGTTAGGATGAATAAAAAAAAGACAGATTTCATGTTCAGGATATGAATTTCCAGCATTTTGCCCCTAGGTACTTTGTTCCTGAAATACACTAGTGTTTTCTGAAATTTGCATTTCACCTCTATATGTGGCACAGGTCCCTAGTCAAGAAAGCACTTAAGCATTTGCTTAACATTAAAGATACATTTAAAACATAGAAACAAGTAAAACACAAGTCAATTTATGGAAAAATAATCCATTAACATTAAAGCTAGGCACATACCTAAGTGCTTTCCTGAATAGGGATGATTTCCAGAATCAGGGCCATACATATGATTTAATATTATATAGTACTACCTGTATGGATCTTGTTGGAGTTTATTTGATGGATAATAAAAAATACCTTTGCCCCACTCTGATCTTCTTTCCTGTTGTCTGCCATTTTCAGCTCCTTTCTGTGGTTTGAAAAGTAGATACTTGTTGTTTATTTATTAATTTTTATTTAGTTTGGTAAACCTTACATTAGATTAGTAATTATTAATTAGAATTTCAGATAATTATCCTTTGAAATGACAAATGATAGGAGTCAAATAATACCAGATTCTGTACAGAACAAAAAAAGCTGGGTCAAGAGACAAACATCTCTAATTATCTTTTTACAATTACAAGACTTTATCAATCACCAGGTATTTTGTTTGATTCATTCACTTTTTGAAATGTTTTTCTTTTAAAGCTTTTACAAACTTGCTGCTTCTGTAGGTTTTCTGTGGCTATGACCCCTTACGGCCAATTCCAATTTTTTAATCTGATTTTTTTCTTGATACCTTGAATGTTTTGATTATATTCTTAGACTGTGGTTGGGCTAAACATATTTGAGGGAAAGAAAGCTAAGGCAGAGGTATTAAGAAAATTATTCAGCACGGGAAGATATGTTACTGAAGAAGCAAAGATTTTATTATGGCAGTGGTTCCCAAACTTTAACAGCCCGCGAACCCCTTTCACTAATTTGTGAAATCTTGTGAACCCCCTCCTAAAAATGAATATTTCCAGGGATTTAAGTTTAAATTTCCTCAGTGTGATGGATGCGCTTGCTTTGCTCTGCATAGCTCTTGGAAGTCCGGAACCACTGCTGGCTCCCCCGCTGATGGGGGCGGGGCTCGGGCTGCCAGCCCCAACTGCCCGGCCCCACTCTTCCTGGGGCTTGGGCTGTCTGCCCTGCAACTGGGTCCCACCTGCTGCCTCCAATGCCCAGGGTCCTCTGGCCGCCATTAGTGAATTTTTTCTGGTGAACCCCCTGTAATGTTCCTCGAACCCCACTTTAGGAACCACTGTATGGGGAACCTTTAAAATGGGTTCTGATTTTTAGTATTAAGCAGAGACAATAGAAAGAACTTAGCATTAAAGTAATAATATCTAGCTTTTATACACCACTTTACAAAGGAGAGGTAAGTATCATTATCCCCATTTTACATATGGGAAAACTGAGGCAGAGATAGGTGACATAACTTGCCAAAGGTCACCCAGTAGACCAGTGAATGAACTGGAAATAGAATTTAGGTCTCCTGAGACCTATTCTACTGAGCTCTATTATCTACTAGTTGACACTGCCTCCCTATTTTGTTTTCTTTGAATTTTGTGTGTGTGTTTGTGTGAATGTTAGTGCTTTTGAGAAGCACCCCTGACAGCCATGCTGAAGCTGTATCTTTAGCTGCAGATCAGGTACAGAAGCAGGTACACACCCTTTTCTGCCAATGTACCTATTGCCCAATATACTGTACAGGGTGAGAGGGTAGTTTAGTTTCCATGGCTTATTCTTTCCTTGTCCCCTTAGCAAAGAGTGCTGAGAAGTGTGGGGATTAGTGTGATATACTTGTAGCTGTTGTGTTGTAAACTCCTGCCACTGGGAGCTTGACTGTGACCTCCACCCTAATTGACATAAATTTACTGATTGCTATTCAAATGGTAACTTTTTGTCTCTATTAACCTTGGCTGTATTTGAGACAATGACCTACAGGGAGAAGTCTCTAAATCTCTTGAGCAATCCCTTATTCCATCCGCTTTGTAAAGATCATCTGGAAAAAAGAAAAAAGAAAAAAAAAGACACAGCAGCAATGTTGAGAGTAATTTTATGGTGAACTTGTGGTGAGCTGCTTGTCTCCTTGATGTACTGCTCTTGAAACCACTTTGTGAACTTTGTAGCCCTTCCTGTCATTTTGCTAAGGGGAAATGTTATGTGCAGGGCAGAGGGCAGACCCAATACAAAGCCACAGCTGGATTGGCTGAGAAAGGCCAGCAGGGGGCAGCATCCCCATGGTAGAAATTAAATAGATTTTGTTTTTCAGCTCTTGCTATTCTTTCCTACAAGGCACAGGCTAGAGCTGGAACCAGGAGGATGCAAGAGTGCACCTGTAAAGTGAGCACAGAGGATCAAAACTGGCAAAGGCCGAGAAGGAACATCATGAATTCAGGATTTGAGAAGGCAGCAGTACAGGTTTGGTAATCAGGTTGGGCATGAGTGCTCAGGAGGACAACAGCAGAAATCTGTGATAGGAGCAGCTACCTGATCAGATTTCTGCAACCAAATCATGAAGGGTGTGATTCTGACACCTTTACTCATGGTGAGCAGAGCCTTATACCACATGGGCTGCTAACATGAATAAAGGTGCCTGAATCAGGCCCTCACTGAGTATTCCGCACATTCATGTGGCTTTGGTCTGTATTTCAGAGAGGGAGACTCGTTGTCCCTGCTAATTAAGCTTCTAAATTAAAATGAGGGGGGGGAATTCACACCCTTTGTAGTGCTCTGGGTTCGATCTGTCTGGCTGCAGATGCATGACAACAGTCTTGATGAGGTAAATGAATGCACAGTTAATTTCCATTTTTGTTCGTTTTTGAATGAACGGTACATCCAGCAGAAATTAACAAAACTCCGTCTGAAAGCCCTTATTCTACAATTCTAAATGAACAGGGTCAGCAGCCCTGTCAATGGTACTGGAATAGTCAAAATATTAGTCTCCATACATGCCAAAAAATTTAAACAAGACATCTGGCAATATTACATTTCCCTAGTTGAGGATTTCCCCAGTGTGAGAGACTCCCCAGAAGACATAAAGCTGGCACAGCCAGTACTGTATACCATCTTCCCTGTAGCTCCTGGTGGAGGAGGCATGTTATGGGCATGGAGAAGGCATGGTCAGAGTAGATACTCTAAAGTAGTAAAGTGGCCTAGAATCAGGAACCTGCAACTGGCTCTTTTGTGTGCTCCCCTGGGTGCAGCTGCAAAGGTTGAGATCAGCTGGGATATTCACGGAACAGTCCTTAGATTTAAACAGGGTAGGACATGTTCAGTGGAGAATCCTGGATTGTGGAATTCATTTCTCCTCTTGGTTCAACCAAGGACACATTGGTTGTCTCCCCGACATACTCGCAGCCTCTCTGTTCATACAAAGCTCAGTCATGCATTTAGGCACTGGCCCACACAGAGCCGTACACCCTGTAGGAATTCAGGAGGAACTTACCAGGACAGGGAATGTGCCTTCATTTGTGGTTGTATAGCACTTAGCAAAATGTGGGCAATAATAATAATAGTAATCTTGCTAAAGAGGAACAGAATCCCCCCTCAGAACTCTGGTACCCTGGTGGAGTGTGCTCACTATACACTTCTTTAGAGATGCACCTACCTCCAAAAAGCAAAGGAATTGCATTTGTTTAGCTGCTGCCCAGGGGCACGATGGCCACTTGTGCCCTCCTCTCTGTGTGTACCAGCCAGCAAAGCACCCAGACTCAATCTATTTCTTATGCTTTTGGTGGGAGAGTGAATTAAGTAGAGGAAATTAGTTCAGCTGATCCATTTTTTTTCAAATTTTAAAATTTAATCAAATATTTCAAATTTTGAAAAAAAAAATCTAGGGGAAATATCAGTGAAAATTTCCCAAAATTTCCCTTTGTTTTTCCAATCAACTATACAACTGCTTCAAATTTTTCAAACTTTTCAAACTTTCAAATTTTGAAAAGAAGGCAGGGGAATTCAAAGAATTTTTCAAGAAAAGATTTTCCCCTTTATTTTTTCAACCAGTTCTAGGTTAGAGACTGCTTTTAATGTAATTTTTAAAGTATTATATTACTTTGGATGATTATTCTGCTCTATGTGTTAATTTTTGTATTGTATGTGCACCGAGACTAGAGTATAGTAATTGGCACAAAATATACATCAAATACAGTTAATCCATTAATTTAATACATTGATTTAGCGACTTGCAATGGGAAGCATAAGCCAAGCCACTGCAAGTAGAAATACAAAATAAACCAACATAAAAAGAAACAAAAAAGAAAGAAAAAAAAAACAACCAAATGCTAAATCAAATTAAAATATCTTGCATTCCACCCTGAAAGTTGCTAAACCTGAGAGTAAATAAATGATAAAAAATGTACTATATGATTATTTTTCTATGCTGCCTTCTGTCTGAAAGAATCCAAAAGCACTTTACAGGCTTCATATGCACAGAAATCTCCACTGAAATTGCTGGCATTTTATGGGAAATAAAAAGTATGGCCAGAATAAAGTTGATTAGAAATGTTGCCAAACTTCATTTGGTGTCAGAAGCCTGTTAAATCCTTCCTCTTCTAAGCTTCAGCCCAAGCTAGATTTACATACAAGTTGCAAAGGAAAACAGTTGTACGCAGGTGACAATATCTTACAACAGAAAATAGCATCTGAAATTGTTTATAACAATGTGATATTTCAGACTTTATGGTATCTAAAGAGTTAACCACCGAAGCCCCAATCCTACAAATGGATCCCCACAGGAAGAATCTTGTGCCTAAACCAACCTCTGCTGAAATCAACGGAGCTTGGTGTGGGCAGATCCATGTGCAAATCTGATTGCAGGATGAGGACCCCAGTCTCTATAACCCAGTTATGGCTATGATGAGAGATGAGGGCATTTTTATTATTGGTGTACACAGATCTAGAAATGATGGCATGCCCTTGCACAACAAAATCCCTCACTTCCCCTGCTCTTTTCACCTTAAACAGTATCTCACATTGTCCTTTCCTAAACTGCCTTATGGATACCAACACATCTCACCCACACCCATAGCGTCCCCTTGCCTGCCTACGATGCCCAGGAATAAGGGAGCTTAGAACCGGCAGCCCCTCTGTAACTAATTTACAGGGGCACAGGAAGATATGCGACAGGCGGGGTCGATAAGAGTTCACCCCTCGTTTACATCAGAACACATGCAGAGAAATATCTGATTGCACTAATAGCTTTTATTACTTTTAACATGTACTCACTTAGCCAAACAGGTGAAAGTGATTTGTGCCAGGTTTTTACGAGCCCAAGGGCCAAGCGAGCAAAACGGGTTTTGTGTGACAGGGCCTGGCTTCTCCTGGTTCTCATCCCAGTTTGAAATTTGTGAGAAAATTCAATTTGAGCAAAGCACCCTTTTCAACTCTGAGACAAGCTCGCAGCCACCTGAATCAAAACCAGATGTACTTATCAGGCCTAAAGATAACAAATAGCGGCTTGAGATCCTGTCAGCAGAGGACCACCAGAGCAAGGGCTACAAAACTCGCTTGGCTCATGAAATTCTAGCATGATGCATATTAATGCTCACCAGATCTGGAGTCAGGCCTCTTCTATTTTTTTCTTTAATAAATTCTTCAGAACATCACTGCATTGTAAACTGGTTATTTGAGACTGTTTAAGTAAAACCAAAAGCCCCCACACATCCCGCTAATTCCCCCCACCTCCCTGATCCCACTTTCCCCAGGCTTACAAAGGCAGGTCTTTTAAAGTATGCCCATAGCAGGAGATGGTTTGTTTTGGCAAGAGAGCAGGTGCCTTCCCAAGTTCTGAGATCTGGCGTGTCAGCAATGACCCGAGGCCTTGGGTGGCCGGCTTCACGCTTACACTTCCCTGTGTCAGCTGATATACCTACCACCCACACTCTGAAAGATTCCAGCAAATTCAGAAACTCTTAAAAAAGGGAGCTGACCTTTCTCTCTTTCCTCCTCCCTTTCTCACCAGCCCTTTTCCTCCTGTCCCTTTGGAACAGCCAGGGCATATTATGAATTTCAGGCTTTACTTCTTATAAACAACAAGGCAGGGGATCATTTGAAAACTGGGGCCGTGTAACATTAGCTTCTTTCAGATGACTACAATATGACCATATAAACAAATGATGCCTTAAATCTCTAAAATATTCTTCTCTGTCCTTGTCTAAAGAGAAAAAAAAGATGGGGGGGAGGAGGTTTATTTGGTTATTTTTCAGGCTAATTTTATTTGGTGCCCCCAAACGGAGGGTGTCCATTTCAACACTATCATCGGCTATTCTCCCATTACCTTTTAATCATTCTCTTCTTTCTGCATCAGCCAAACAAAAGCATTAGGGTAGTGGTGTCTAATAAAATTCAAATGTAATCTCTATCCAAAAAAACCCTTAAAAATCTACTCAGAGCTTTTGTTTTTCAAAACTGTTATGAACACAGCACACCCAGCAAATTGCCCAGTTTCTAAACTCTTTTTATTTCATCTTTGATTAAAAAAGAAGAAGAAAGAGCCCATACTGAAGTCTTATAGGGCACGAGTGATGCTGTGTTTGAGTGGGAAATCCAGTATCTTTCATGTGGCCCAGTTCTGATTTGAGATCCATTTGGTCTGATTCTCAGCTAAGGTCCCTGTAAGCCGCTCTGGCAGCATAAAAGAGCTTGAAAGGGAGTGGAAATGGCCTTCCTGCACATGGGGCCTCCCTGGTGAGCACAGAGTTAGTGTAAAGGCTCTATACTGGCTCTCTACCAGCCATTGGTACATGGGGCATGTTGGGGCAGAGTGGGGTGTGTCTGAAGTGCACCGCATTACAGAAATTCTGTGCTTCCCAAGGCCCAACAGGAATCATGGGAAATAGAGTGAGAGTTACAGTGGCCCTGAAGCTGCTCTGACTTACGCTGGGATCCAAACAGGGCCCTGGAAATACCCAAGCAAAGGAAGGGATTAACTGAGAAGCACGTTATTTCAACTGCTAATTAGGAATAGCTAATTCAAGCAGTTGATAGTACCAATCATTGCACTAGAAATATAAAATGTCATTTGATAAGGTTACATAATTATCACTCCTGGCATTTGTGATGCTGAATTGGAATTAACACATTTTCATTTAGTTTCATAACCCCATTTTCTCCTCATTTTATATAGACAAAATAAGTCCCCTGACAATAAATCCCAAGAAACGATAAACGTGTTCCTCACATTTCACCACTAATGATGGCCTCTGGCAGTCTTTAGATAGTGCAGGCCAGATTCTGCTCTCAGTTACTATGCCAACCTCTCACAGTCCATATGGTTGTAGGGGTACAACTGAAAGCAGATTATGGCCCAGTCGGCTTTGCTATAAATGCCTTGGGCAGTGGGTCTCTAGAAGAAACACATAAATATGCCAATCTGTCAAGAAAGGTTGCTATATGCCTGTGTAAGGGAAATTAAGCAAGCAGTATGAGACTGGTGTGATTCAGCAATTTCTTTAACCAGCTACTTGGCTTCCAACTTGACACTATTGCTGTGGTTACTGGAGACAGGGAGTGTAGTTCCCATGATTAGAATCATGGTAAATAAGCCACTTCCTCTTCTAAGCTCTAGTCAACATTTTTCTTTTGCCTTCCTAAGCAGTTGCGGAGGGAATTTGTCCCCTCTGGAGGCGAGAAGAGTTAAACGAACAAAATGCAGGAATTCCACATCCCCTTAACCCATGCTACAGAAAGTCATCGCACTGATGGTAATTTTCTGAAATATGCTAGCAACACTTGGAATCATACCCAGCCTCTGCTTTCTCCCGCCCATCCCTTGCAGTAATGGATGTCACATTCTTCAAACGGTCTCTTCTGAGGAGAGGATGCTGTAAATTGGTCACTGGGCCAGCTGTCATGTGGAAACTTATTTTGTGCTTACATTTCCTTTGTCAATTTCTTTTCCACTAGATTGATTCTTCATGTAGGAATATGCTCAGATTAATGGGTCCGACCTCTATGTTTTGCTATAGATTAGAGATGGGTCTGAAACCAAAACCGCATATCCAACTACCCCCACTTTGCAAGTCATTGTTCAAAATCTGTGATGTGATTAGTCATGTATATTACGTGGGCTGTGTCTGTTTCCTGATTGGATGAGTATAACTCTTAGAAAGAGGCTGCTGCAGAGGAAAGATGGGCCAGTGGCTATGGTGCTAACCTGGGAAATGTTGTTTCAACTCTGTGTTCCATCACAAACTTCCTATGTGATCTTAGACAAGCCACTTAGTCTCTCTGTCCCAGGCCCATAAAGGAACTTAGGTCCCAGAGTTAGATATAAGGGCAATTCGTAAAACCCTACTTGGCTACTGCTCAAATTTTCACTGTAGAAGTCTCCTAGGGATCTATCTTCCTGACTCTAGGCATGCCCACTGTGGCCTCCCCCTAGGCATCCAGACACTTCTCTCATACCTAGGTTCCAGGGTGAGTAAAGCATTCCCCACCCATCTCACTTGCTGGGCCCAATCTGGTAGGTGGGCTAACCATGCCTACCACAGCAAGCCCCATTCAGAATCTGGCAGTAGGATCAGGTGGTGGTTCTGCCCTTATGACTTTTTGACCGAGTGGTTAGAGCACTCATCCAGGATGTGGGAGACCCAGGTTCAATTCTCCCCTCTGCCTGACATGGAGAAAGGTAGGACACCCCTATTCAAATCCTTTCAGGAGAGTTTTTTAGCCACTTAGCTATTGGATATTCTGATGTGGGGCTCATTCAGTCTCTCATGTTGAAGCTACCTCACCAGGTATAAATAAGTAAATAGTCATTGGAGCAGTGGGACTGGGCCCTTTGTCTTCCATGTGTTACAGAGTTATTCTACTCGCTCTGGCCAGCCCACTGACTCTTTATTTATGTATACACAGTTGAACAGCTTTAACATGAGACCCCTACATCAGACTATACCATTGCTCAGTGGTTAGAGCACTCTCCTGTTCAAATTCTTCCCCCCCCCCCCGCCCCCAGCTGAGGGGAGAATTGAATCTATATCGCCCACAACTCAGGTATGTGCTCTAACCACTGGGCTACAAGGGAAGCACTGCCCCAGCTCCTCCTAAAATACCTCAGCCACCTGACTCCTTAAGAGGGTTCCTAGCTGTGGATCACAAGCAAAAATAGGTGCCTACCTGCAGCCCAGACATAGGTGCCTATTGCTGTGAGAGGGGTGGGACTTAGGATATCCTCCCACCAGCAGCTCCCATTGGCCAGGTTAGGCATCTCCCCACCTAGCATAATGGCTTTTGTGGATTGCATTCTTAGGTCCCTAGCTCTTCCCATTCATTGTATCTAGAGTCTAAGCACCCTACTCAGGTTTTGTGGATCCCAGTGTTTTTCTAGGTGCCTAAAAATGAGGTGTTGCAGCATCTAAGTCCCTTTGTGGATGCAGGCCTCTATATGTCTTTCCTGCAATTAAACACCTGCGGCTGGCTTGTGCCAGCTGGCTTGGGCTAAGGGGCTATTTAATTGCAGAGGAGATATTTGGGCTGTGGCTGCAGCCTCAGCTCTGGGACCCTTCCACCTCGCAGGGTCCTAGAGCCCAGGCTTTAGATCAAGCCCAAATATCTACCCCACAATTGTACAGCCCTGTGAGCCCGAGTCAGCTGACACAGGCCAGCCGTGGATGTCTAATAGCAGTGTAGACATTGTGACGGGATTCCTGGGGTACACCCTAGAACTGTGGGACCGCTGTGACCCCTGCACTCTCTGCAGCCTGGGCTGTCTCTCACAATGCCTTGCTAGT
Organism: Malaclemys terrapin pileata; assembly: GCF_027887155.1. Lineage (NCBI taxonomy): Eukaryota > Metazoa > Chordata > Testudines > Emydidae > Malaclemys > Malaclemys terrapin. The sequence goes on along the minus strand of NC_071506.1, from coordinate 120,172,223 downwards.
GACAAGCAGTAAACCTCTCCAGGTGCTGTGATCGCTCAGCACAACCGCCTGTGGAGCCCCACACCCAGCTATATTGCATGAATGCTCCCAGATCCACTCATGAATCACACAAAGAAAGGCACCAGCCAAATCCCCCACAGCTCCCAGCACTATACCTCAGGAATATACCATCTGCACTGCTCAAGACGAGTAGTACAAATTTATTAATTGGTTCGCCACTCCGTCAATGGAAAGTGGATATACATCAACCTTTGCAAAACCTGAGCAGATTTGCCCCACACTTCATACCAACTCACTGGTAAAGATAAACAGTTAAACAAATTTATTGACTACAAAAGATAGATTTTAAGTGATATTAAATGATACGCAAAAAGTCAGAGTCAGTTACCAAAAGAAATAAAATATAAGCGCACAGTCTAAATTCTCAACCCTATTAGACTGGGCAACATCTAGATTAAGCAGTTTTTCTTACCCCACTTGATATTGAAGTCTATAATAAACAGATTTTACCCTTGAAATCTGGGCCAGTCCCCTCAGTTGGCATCTTCAGAGTGTCCTTATTGCTTGCAGCATAGGTGGGTAAAGGAGAAAGGCCAAGGATGTGATGACTGTGTCTGTTTTATACCCTCAGTCCCATGTGCTTGGAGAGCACAAGTCCAGCCATGTCTGGGGGCATTGCTGTGGCTCCAGGCAAGGTTGAGCAATTCCCCTGGTGTGGCCTCATGCAGGTGAGTCATTGGCTTGTAGCTCCCTTGCTGGACAATGGTTGTTGATAAGTTGTTTGAAACCCCTGCTGTTGGCTCTGGGGAACTAATATCTGGCTGATTCCCCAACTTACAGCATGTTTTAGTGACCATCATACAACACAATTCTCATAACTTCATATGCATTAATGATATACATAGATATAGAAATGACTTTCAGCAGATCATAACCTTTCCCCTGATACCTTACAAGGCATGAGTTATATGTAAGATCACAATTACATAGTATGTCACAGCTATAGCCTGCGTCTCAGTTCCCCATCTGTAAAATGGGGATAATAAAATTTCCCTACCTCACAGGGGTGTTGTGGAAAGTACATTTCATTAGGAAGAGCATTTTTTTTATTAAAGATTGTGAGGCTGTGATGCCACAGTAATGGCAGTCATTTAAATACCTTAGATCAGTGTTTCCCAAAGTGTGGTACACATACCCCTGGTGGTACGTGAAAGGATTTCAAAGGGTACGTGGCCCGTTCACCCAGGCCAGTAGTGGGCTGAGCCGGGCTGGCGGCCAGGACCCCAGACCCGTGGCGGGCTGAGTGGCTCAGCCCGCTGCCAGTCTGGGGTTCTGTCCACCAGCTCCTGCCAGCCGGGATCCCGGCCACTAGCCCTGCTCAACCTGCTGCCGCCCAGGGGTCCCATTCACCCAGGCCAGCAGCGGTCTGAGCTATGCTGGCGGCCGGGACCCCGGGTGGCAAGGGGCCAGCAGCAGGCTGAGCGGGGCCGGTGGCCAGGACCCCAGACCCGCAGCAGGCTGAGCGGCTCAGCCCGCTGCTGGCCCGGGGTTCCGTCTGCTGACTCCTGCCAGTCGGGGTCCCGGCAGCCAGTCCCGCTCAGCCCGCTGCCAGCCGGGGATCCCGTTCACCTAGGCTGGCAACAGGCTAAGCCAGGCTGGCGTCCGGGACCCCAGCTGGCAGCAGTGTGCCAGTAAAAATCGACTGGTGTGCCAACGCAAACCACGCGTGTAGCGTTACCGCGGCTCAGGCAATACACATGCCTTTGTGGCATGCACAGAAGTCATACTGATGGATAAAAGATAAAAGTGAATAACTACTCCTGGCAAGTACATACTTGGTGTGTATTAATATACAAAATTTCTCTCTCTTTTTGTTAAACCCATTTACAATGGATTGCTGGCTAAAAACGGGAAGTTTGAAATGTACAAAAGAAAATTATGAAGGAAATACAAATCTTAGTGATAATTATGCTGAAAAATGCAGTGATATGGCTATATCAGACAATTGTGACGACAAAATTAGTGAACCATGTGAACCATCTGTAAGTTTATTGAACGTATCAGCTGCAAAGAAAATGAAAAAAACCCGCAAATATTTTGGAGAATATCTTAAACTGGGATTTTCGTGGACTGGCGATGAAGTAGAGCCTGTTCCATTATGTGTGATTTGTTACGAGACTCTCACAAATGAAAGTATGAAACCATCCAACCTAAAATGCCATTTTGATAGCAAACAAAGAATATGAGGGGAAAAACCTGTAGAATTCTTCTAAAATAGGCGCAAAGTTCTCCAAAAGTCCCAGAAAACAATTCATAATGTGATGGGAGATGAAAATATGAAAGCTTTGGAAGCTTCATATAGTGTGACATACTTAATTGCAAATTCCAGAGGTGCTGAAGTGATTGGCGAGACATTAGTAAAACCTGCAGCCAAAGTAATGGTGCAAGCGATGATTAGAGACAAGGCTAGCAAAGCTATAAATCGTGTTCCCCTCTCAAATAACACAGTTCATTGTAGAATCACAGATATGGCCGAAAATGTAAAGCAGCAATTATTGTCAAGAGTACAAAGGAGTCGCTACTACGCACTGCAAGCAGATGAATCCACTGATGTTGTGAATTTAGCTAATCTTTTGTTGTTTGTCAGATACGAGCTGAATAATGAAGTCCATAATGATATTTTGTTCTGCCAATCTATGCCAACACATACAACTGGAGAAGCTATTTTTAAAGTTATTGATGACTTTATCAAAAACAGTGACTTGGATTGGAGTCGTTGTGTTGGTATAAGCATGGATGGCGCCAGAGCCATGATTGGTTCGAAGAAAGGAGTTGTTGCACGTATTCAAGCTGTTGCACCAGAAGCAAAATCAACTCATTGTTGCATTCACAGGGAAGCACTCGCCACCCAGAACGTGCAAGCAGATCTAAAGCAAGTACTGGATGAAGCTGTGAAAATAATCAATTTTGTGAAAGGCCGCCCTCTGAACGCCTGGCTGTTTTCTCAGCTTTGTGATGAGATGGGCAGTGATTACACACAACTTCTATTTCACACTGAAGTGCATTGGCTTTCGCGCGGAAAAGTTCTGAGTCACCTGTTTGAGCTACGAGAAGAACTGCAAGTTTTTTTAGATGAAACCTTTAACCTGAGAGACCATATACACGACTGGAAATTGCTATGCAAGCTAGCATATCTTGCAGATATCTTTGCTCATTTAAACAACCTCAATCTATCCTTGCAAGGGAAACTCATATCCATACTCCATGTTCAAGACAAAGTGAGCGCCATGGTCGCAAAATTGAAACTGTGGCATAAACGTCTTAGTCATCGTGAACTGGATTCCTTTCCATCTCTTCATACTTAGTAATAAACTCGACTAATGAACTTGATAGTGATGTGTTGCAAACCATGAAGCAGCATTTGGAAAGCTTGCAGAAAGATCTTTGTAAGTATTTCCCTGAACCGGATGGCACCTTTGAATGGATAAGGAACCCTTTTATCATCAATGTTCAAACATTGCCAAATAACCTCTCTGCTTCAGAAGAACAGCTCTTGGAGCTGGCTTCAGATAGCTTCCTGAAAACAAAATTTGAGCAAAATACACTGACGTCATTTTGGTTGGGGGTTAGCTCTAAATATCCAGCTCTATCGGACAAAACTGTCAAGTATCTTATGCCTTTTCCCACCTTGTATTTGTGCGAGATCGGATTCTCTGCACTTGTTGGCATCAAAACAAAAAACCAAAATCATCGTATTCACATGGAGCCCCATCTTCATCTTAAGATCACAAACATCGAGCTTGATATCCCCTAGATATCTGGTCAAAAGCAGTTCCATCCCTCGCACTGAATAGTTTGGTTTGTACTGAAAATTTTTCAATACCGAAATAGTAAGTATTAAAACTAGTGCTTTCTTCACTAACCTAACCAAACCAGCGTATTTTAATTTCAGAATGATACGAATTCACTATATATATATATATATATATATATATATATACACACACACACATACACAGTTCTACAAGACTGTTGATTCGCTTCTATTATTTTAATTATTTCATTTCTATATGTAACTATAATTTCTATTAAAAGTTTTGTTTCAACTGTAGGTAATATAATTTTGGATTTATTTCTAATAAACATTTAATCCAGAATGAAACAAATTAGGAGTGTGTTATAAAAATGTGGCTACCACACTCCCCCCACAAAATTATCTTCATTGGAGAAGGGGTACGCCGGTAAGACAAATGTCTCAAAAGGGGTACGTAAATGTTGTAAGTTTGGGAAACACTGCCTTAGATAGATAGCGTGAATGACAATATAAAGTTCGTTTTTGTAATGAAATTCATACAAAGCACTATGAAATTCTTTAAATTGGACATGAGTGGCACACAAGGCCTTGTGTAAGAATGTTTGCGACATAAAGTGTTTGTCATATTTTTAAATTTCACACTGATTTTTGTGGAATTCTGCAGACCTTAGCTTTCAAATTTAGTGACAGGGTGCTGATAAAATTATTCATCCCCTTATAGGGGGTTCAACTCTGCAAAGCAACTAAAAATGCATCTTGTGTGTAGAAGAACAGGATTCACCCCGTGGCACCTCCTGCTGGTCGGCCAGGGAATTAGCTCTTCTAGCTGTTAGAGTGCCCTCTGAAGGCCAGTGACCCACTGCTGCTTAGCCTCCGTGTCCCTCCCAGACCTGGTACCCTGTTGTCTGGGGTGCTGCCCCCTGGCAGTAACCCCTCACAGCTCTGGGTCTCCCCCTCCCAAGGGAACCCCCACCCACTATCCCCACTTCACTTCAGTGTTAGGCTACTGCCCAGTCTCTATCTAGCCCCCGTTCACTGGGGCAGACTGCAGTGTAAGCCACTCATCACAGGCAAAGGGGTTTGGACCTGCTGCCTCTGCCTACCCATAGGCTGCCTCCTGCAACCTCTCCACTGTGCTCATTTTAAAAGTGAAGGTTTTTTTTCTAACAACCAGCTCTGTATACTCAGCCTGTGATTAGAAAGTCTGTGCGGGTTCTTTTCTTGTTGTACGTTGTCCCATGTAATAAAAATGTTTGCAGGCCCAAATAGCCCCATAGCCTTCAAATTATGCCTTCAGTGACACCTGTGCACTGATTGTGTTGGCTTGGTTTGCACAGGTGCAATTGACTGGAATTTAGTAAACAACTCTGCTAATGATGCACAGGAAGGAATATAATCCCTCTCTTTCGCTGTGTTGGCTTCTGCAAGGCTAAAAGGAGGGGAAAAGAGGGACAAAACTACTTTGTCCCTAAGGCCAGGAGATGGGAGTCTGAATACACCCTTGGAGCAGATGTGTTCAGAAATAAGGTACTCTTTTTTATATATAGTTATTCTTTGGAGTTAACCTGCACTTTAAGATCTGCCAGTTTACTGCTCACTCTAGCTGCTGAAATCAGTTTCTTCTACTCTTGCTGAAATGGCTTCTCTGTTATCATTGAGCATTAACTGATGTATAATCTTTCAGAAGTTTCATTAGCAGTAAGTAAGATAGAGTTATAACTGCTTAGATCACCATGGGATTTATGGAGACGCTATGTGGGAACAATAGGTTTTTAAAGCCTGTGGTTTCTACTAGAGGAAGAAAGACCTGATACAAAGTTCATTGAAGCCAATTGAAATATTCCCACAGACTTTAAAGGGCTTTAGAATAGGTTCTAGAAGAATTAGGGAGGATTATGGAGATCCTATGTGTCCAGTTGGTTGAATAAAGGTTAAACTTCGGCATTATTCTGACTGGGAGAGAAGTAGACTTGCATCTTGAGCCTGACATTTTCCCCAAAGGTGGAGGACTGGGCAAGTAACACATCTCAGCCTGCCAGCACAGTAACTTTATTTAAAACACTTTTAAGTATCATTAAAATAAACATAAAATGAGAACTTTTCCATTTTTTAAAATTGTAATAACTAATGTGGCTCTCCTCTGTATGTCCCCTGAAGAATAAGATTGTCATTTTCTATGAACTTTTTCCAGTCTTTTTAGGCATCAGAATTAGTTGATTGCAACTCCTATTTATATGAGCAATTTATATTTTTTCCCTGATGTGACATTTGATATATTTTGCTTGGTGATAACAGTGTAGAAATTAGCGGTGTGGTGGGAACTTCAAACTCTCCACAATTTTCTGGCCTTCTGCTCTTTTTCCAACAAGATCTGGTCTAAAGAATTTAACAGAAAATTGTTTTGGTGGGGGGTGGGGACTAAAGGCCAGATTGAGCAGTACAATCCAGCTGCTTTGTGCTGTCACCCAGTGCAAAAAAACTGGATGGTGTTGATTATTATGGCCCTTTGTACCTTACTAACTGATGCCATCTATAAAGTTATCCTATAATAATAATATAATTAATAAGTATATTCTGCAACATAATCTTAGTGTGTGTTGTAACAGTTTGCTCATTTGTCCAAATCACAGGGCTGATTCCTGAAGTCATCCCTCAGTTTTCTCTTACAAGACCCCATTGAAGTTGGTGGAAATTTTGTTGTAGGTCATGTTCTCTGTGGGTAAAACTTGCTGGAGGGAGCCCGGGGGAGGAACACGCCATTAGATTTCTCCCACAGTGTTTCCTCAGGGAGGAGCAGAGTTTCTACCTCAAAAAAGGAGAGAAAGCAATGGGTCTGCCATCAAACCCTGAGAATCTTCTGAGACCTGTCAATGGCCAAGGCCAGCTGCATGTGGCTCTTCTGTACTCCCTGACAAATCTTCTGCCGGGGCTTTCTTAGCCAATAACTGCTACTGAAGGGGAGGGGGCAAGAGGCATTGGAGAGGTGACTTAGCCTCCGGTTTATGGAACGTATAATGGAAAGGAATGTTAGAATTGTTAGTATGGCGACACATTTTATAAAGAGTTAATGGTTATGGGGAAAACTATACCTGTATTGGGGCAGAGGTTTTCAAACTGTGGAGTGTGCCCCTCTAGGGGGGCGTGGAAGAATGTTTGGGGGGTGGAGGGTAAGCAATGCCAGGCAGCTTGTGCCAGCCCCACATGGCGGGGTCCAGGCCAGCTCCCCCCTGGGGGGGTGGAGAGGGAGTGCCATCTCTACCCCCAGACTCGCCTCAGTGGGCCACCCAGCCTGTGGGTCCGTGTCCATATCTGCTGCAGTTGCACCAATTTCTACTCCAGCAGCCTCCTTTCCCAGCACTGGCTCTGCCCCCAAAGAGCTCGCAAGCACCTTCCCCCACTCTGAAAACCCCATGGGGGAGGGGCAGGTATTGGCCCTGCCCTAGCAGCATATAGCCTGGCTGCAAGGTAGAAGCAGCCCACTGCTGAGGAAGCCTTGGCTGTGCCACTGGTAAGTATCTGTGTATTTGAAACTTACAGGTGCAGGTAATTTCATTAAAGTCATGGTAAGGTCTCTGTTAGACTTATGAGTAGGCTATCAAGCATACTTTTGCATGTGTCTATTTTTGTCTTGGTTGGGGGTGGGGTGCAATCAAAAAGTTTAAAAACCACTGTATTAGGGTGAGCACCAGTGTTGCTTATTAATCCAGGTCCGGGGCAGGGGTGTGCATTTGAAACAATAGGTTTTTTTGCCTCGATTGTTCTTTAGAGGTGGCTATAGCTTTGCCTCCGAAGTGAAAAAATTGCTTGGGCTCAGAACGCAGCTAATCACAAGGAAAAAATGAAGATGATGTCGTCCTTAAAGAAATCTTTCCCATGAGTCCAAGTGTAGCGGGGTGGACATCTGCTCCTGCCCTGAGGGGTTGGGAAAGCCCTGCAGAGGGCTGGGGCTGTTGCAGGGAGAAGCAGCTACTGAGCTGATCAGGGGAAGTAGCTGCAGCTGGGCCACACCCTAATCAGAGCCCAGATGGCGTGTATAAAGAGGCTGGGAGCCAGGAGCCCAACAGTCTCCCTCTCTGCCTTCAAAGAGAGAAGGGCCTGGCTGCAGGGAGCTAGACACAGAGTACCTGGGTGGAGCAGGACTGGGGAAAGGCTGAGGAGCTCCAGCCTGGAAAGCCCCAGGCTGTGGCCTAGGAGAAGACTAAGGGGTACTGGGGGTTGCAGAGGGCAGCCTAGGGCTAGGCCAAGGCAGCAGGTCCAAACCCAACCTTGCCAATTTTGAGTGGCCTATACTACAGTCTGCCCCTGAGAGTGGGGGCTAGTTGGTGACTGGCAGTGGCCTTATCCTGAGGCGAGGTGGGGTTAGTGGGTAGAGGTTCCCCTGGGAGGGGAGAACCAGCGTGTGTGGGTATTGCCAAGGGGCAGCACCCATAGCAAGGGGCACCGGGGTCCTGGGCGGGACACAGGGGCCAGTGCAGAGGACAAGGCAGATCACTGGCCTGCAGAGGGTGCTCCAGAGGCTGGTGAGCTAATTCCCTGGATGACCAACAGGAGGCGCTGCAGGGGTGAGTCCGGATCCTCTACAGCAAGAAATGCAAAGAGGAGGAATTAAGGTGACAGTCACTTACATAAGTTGTGGGAAGAAATGAGTGAAATAATAAGCAGCCCAAATTCATTAACCATTAGAAAAACCAGACATACTAATTCCTAATTTCAGCTTTACATTACCTTTAATTGTAGTGGGACATTAAAATCCTGGGCTGTGACACTGTGATTGGTTGACCTGGCAATATGCCCAGAGAAATACCAAGGAGCCAAATTCTACATTCTGATCCATAAGTTGCAAAAAACGGGGAGTTTGATAATGAATGCCACTTTCATCCCGTAAGATCTTGTTCCTTGTCTGACTCAGGACTGAGGCCTGGTCTACACTATGAGTTTAGGTCGACTTTAGAAGCGTTAAATCGAATTAAGCATAGACACGTTCACATGACGAAGCCCTTTCTTTTGACTTAAAGGTCCCTTTAAACTGGTTTCTTTACTCCACCTCCAACAAGGGGATTAGTGATAAAATCGGCCTTAGCAGGTCGGAATTGGGGTAGTGTGGATGGAATTTGACGTTATTGGCCTCCGGGAACTATCCCACAGTACTTCATTGTGACCGTTCTGGACAGCACTCTCAACTCAGATGCACTGACCAGGTAGATAGGAAAAGCCCCGCGAACGTTTGAATTTCATTTCCTGTTTGCACAGCGTGGAGAGCACAGGTGACCACGCAGAGCTCATCAGCACAGGTAACCATGATGAAGTCCCAGGATCGCAAAAGAGCTCCATCATGGACCGAACGGGAGGTATGGGATCTGCTCGCCATATGGGGAGATGAATCAGTGCTAGCTGAACTCTGTATCAGTAAACGAAATGGCAAAATATTAGAAAAGGTCTCCAAGGCCATGAAGGACAGAGGCCATAACAGGGACGCACAGCAGTGCCACGTGAAAATTAAGGAGCTAAGGCAAGCCTACCACAAAGCCAGAGAGGCAAACAGAAGGTCCGGGGCAGAGCCGCAAACATGCCGCTTCTACGCGGAGCTGCATGCCATGCTATGGGGTGCAGCCACCACTACCCCAACTGTGTGCTATGACTCCATCACTGGAGAAACACACAGGGAAGCGGGTTCGGGGTACGAGGAAGATGAGGATGAAGATAATGTAGATCATAGAATATCAGAGTTGGAAGGGACCTCAAGAGGTCATCTAGTCCAACCCCCTGCTCAAAGCAGGACCAATTCCCAGCTAAATCATCCCAGCCAGATAGCTCACAGCAGCAAGGAAGCAGAGAAACTGGTTTCCCCAACAGCCAGGATATGTTTATCACCCTGGACCTGGAGCCAGTAACCCCCGAACTCACCCAAGGCGTGCTCCCAGACCCTGAGGGCACACAAGGGACCTCTGGTGAGTGTACCTTTGTAAATATAAATTTTATTACTATTACACATGGTTTAAAAGCAAGCGTGTTTAATGATTAATTTGCCCTGGCAATCGCGGCCAGTACAGCTACTGAAAAAGTCTGTTAACGTGTATGGGGATGGAGCGGAAATCCTCCAGGGACATCTCCAGAAAGCTCTCCTTCATGTACTCCCAAAGCCTTTGCAAAAGGTTTTTGGGGAGGGCTGCCTTATCCCGTCCGCCATGGTAGGACACTTTACCACACCAGGCCAGTAGCATGTAGTCTGGAATCATTGCATAACAAAGTATGGTAGTATATGGTCCCAGTGTTTGCTGGCATGCAGACAACATCCATTCCTTATCGCTCTTTGTTATTCTCAGGAGAGTGATGTGATATTCACGGTCACCTGGTTGAAATGGGGTGATTTTATTAAGGGGACATTCAGAGGTGCCCCTTCCTGCTCTGAACAGAAATGTTCCCCGCTGTTAGCCACGCGGTGGGGGGGGGGAGGAGTGAAGTGATCATCCCCGTTAATTGGGTGTGGGGGGGAGGGGGGTTAGTTGGGTTTGTGCTGCATGTTAACCCGGAAATCGCAGCCCCTCTTTTTACATTGCAAACCCATTTTAAATGGCCAACCCAACGGGTGCTTGGTATGGGAAATGAGGGCGCTACTGTTTGAAACCATTCCCACATGTTAAGAAGGTTAAAAAAGCCAAAAGACTGTGGCTTACCATGGCTGTCTGCAAGCCGAAATCTGTTGCCTGGCATTGCGTGAGTGATCTCTCACACCAAACCGGCAGGCCCTCAATATAAGAGGAAAAATGCGACCTTATAATGAAAGCACATGTGCTGTGTAATGTGAACAGCAAAATTTAACGTGAAAGAGTGTACCCATTGTTCTCTAAAATGTGTCCTTTTTTTTAACCACCTCTCCCTTCTCCTCCACCAGCTGCAAATGTTTCTCCTTCACACAGGCTAGTGAAGATTAGAAGGAGAAAATGGCGGACTCGGGATGACATGTTCATGGAGCTCCAGATGTCCTCCCATGTTGAAAGAGCACAGCAGAATGCGTGGAAGCAGTCAATGTCAAACTACAGAAAAGCACAGTAATGAACGAGAGGAGAGGTGGCGGGCTGAATCGCAGGATGAACAGAGCAAGTGGCGGGCTGAAGATGATAGGTGGCATCAGCTTGCAGACAGAAGACAAGAGTCGATGCTCCGGCTGCTGGAGCATCAAACTGATATGCTCCGGCTGCTGGAGCATCAAACTGATATGCTCCAGCATATAGTTGAGCTGCAGGAAAGGCAGCAGGAGCAGGGACCGCCGCTACAGCCCCTGTGTAACCAACAGCCCTCCTCCCCAAGTTCCATAGCCTCCTCACCCAGATGCCCAAGAACACGGTGGGGGGGCCTCCGACCACCCAGTCACTCCACCCCAGATGATTGCTCAAGCACCAGAAGGCTGGCCTTCAATAAGAGTTTAAAACTTTAACTGCAGTGTGTCCTTTTCCTTCCCTCCTCCCCCACCCATCCCGGGCTACCTTGGCAGTTATCCCCCTAGTTGTGTGATGAATTAATAAAGAATGCATGAATGTGAAGTAACAATGACTTTATTGCCTCTGCAAGTGGTGCTTGAAGGGGGAGGGGAGGGTGGGGTGGTTGGTTTACGGGGAAGTAGAGTGAACTGGGTGGGGCGGAGGGTTCATCAAGGAGAAACAAACAGAAGTTTCACACCATAGCCTGGCCAGTCACAAAACTTGTTTTCAAAGCTTCTCTGATGCGCACCGCACCCTGCTGTGCTCTTCTAACCACCCTGGTGTCTGGCTGCGCGTAATCAGCGGCCAGGCGATGTGCCTCAACCTCCCACCCTGCCATAAATGTCTCCCCCTTACTCTCACAGATATTGTGGAGCACACAGCAAGCAGCAATAACAATGGGGATATTCTTTTCCCTGAGGTCTGAGTGAGTCAGTAAGCTGCGCCAGTGCGCTTTTAAACGTCCAAATGCACATTCCACTACCATTCGGCACTTGCTCAGCCTGTAGTTGAACAGGGCCTGACTACTGTCCAGGCTGCCTGTGTACGGCTTCATGAGCCATGGCATTTAAGGGGTAGGCTGGGTCCCCAAGGATAACTATAGGCATTTCAACATCCCCCAACGGTTATTTTCTGGTCCAGGAAGAAAGTCCCTTCCTCCAGCTTTCGAAACAGACCAGAGTGCCTGAAGATGCGAGCATCATGTACCTTTCCCGGCCATCCCACGTTGATGTTGGTGAAACATCCCTTGTGATCCACCAGGGCTTGCAGCAGCAGTGAAAAGTACCCCTTGCGGTTTATGTACTCGGTGGCTTGGTGTTCTGGTGCCAAGATAGGGATATGGGTTCCGTCTATCGCCCCACCACAGTTTGGGAATCCCATTGCAGCAAAGCCATCCACTATGGCCTGCACGTTTCCCAGAGTCACTACCCTTGATATCACCAGGTCTTTCATTGCCCTGGCAACTTGGATCACAGCAGCCCACACAGTAGATTTGCCCACTCTAAATTGATTCCCGACTGACCGGTAGCTGTCTGGCATTGCAAGCTTCCACAGGGATATTGCCACTCGCTTCTCAACTGTGAGGGCTGCTCTCATCCTGGTATTCTGGTGCTTCAGGGCAGGGAACAGCAAGTCACAAAGTTCCATGAAAGTGACCTTATGCATGCGAAAGTTTCGCAGCCACTGGGAATCGTCCCACACCTGCAGCACAATGCGGTCCCACCAGTCTGTGCTTGTTTCCCAGGCCCAGAATCGGCATTCCACAGCATGAACCTTGCCCCAGTAACACCATGATTTGCACATTGCTGGGGCCTGTGCCTTGTGAGAGGTCTATGTCCATGTCAATTTCCTCATCACTCTCGTCACCGCGCTGCAATCACCTCCTTGGCTGGTCCTGGTTTTGCTTTGGCATGTCCTGGCTCTGCATATAGTCCAGGACAATGTGCGTGGTGTTCATAGTGCTCATAATTGCCACAGTGATCTGAGCGGGCTCCATGATCCCAGTGCTATGGTGTCTGGTCTGAAAAAAGGCACGAAACTAGTATCTGAAGGACGGAGGGAGGGAGGGAGGGGTGAGTGACGACATGGCGTACAGGTACAGGGAATTAAACTCAACAAAGGTGGCTGTGCATCAGAGAGAAACACAAACAACTGTTACACAGAATGGCCCCCCCCCAAAGATTGAACTCAAAACCCAGGGTTTAGCAGGCCGTTGATTTCACAGAGGGACAGGGAAGCAAATGAATACAGAACAAATCTATTTTTTACATCTTAAGCTGGCAGACGACAGTGCAGCATAGCTGATAGCCCTCGGCATCTTCTGGGTGCTTGGCAGAAAATACTGGGCGCTTGGCAGAAAATAGCATACTACGACTGATAGCCATCATTGTCGAGACTGCCCAGGTGCCCATGATTGACAGCCACTGCAGTACGACGAAGACAGATACCAGTCATAATATACCATCTTCTACCAAAAGGCAAGGGGCTGCTGCTGCGTGCAATGCAGCCCCACGTCTGCCAGCCCTACGTCTGCCAGCACCCAAATCGCCGATGAAGGCTACCAGTCATACTGCACCGTCTACTGCCAAAAAGCAATTAGCTGCTGCTGTGTAGCAATGCAGTACCACATCTGCCGGCACCCAGAGGACATATGGTGACGGTGAGCTGAGCGGGCTCCATGTTTGGCGTGGTATGTTGTCTGCACAGGTAAAAATGCGCGAATCGATTGTCTGCCATTGCTCTGATGGAGGGGGAGGTGCCTGACGACATGTACCCAGAACCCCCCGCGACACTGTTTTGCATCATTCAGGCATTGGGATCTCAACCCAGAATTCCAATGGGCGGCGGAGACTGCGGGAACTGTGGGATAGCTACCCACAGTGCAACGCTCCGGAAGTCGACGCTAGCCTCAGTACTGTGGACGCGGTCCGCCGACTTAATGCACTTAGAGCATTTTATGTGGGGGGACACACAATCGGCTGTATACAACCGATTTCTATAAAACCGGCTTCTATAAATTCGACTTAATTTCCTAGTGTAGACATACCCTGAATAATATTGATATGGAAAGGTCTGATGGGCCTGCTCTTCCAAATAAGAGCTGGATGGCCAAACAAGCAACAGTTCATTCTAAGAATATAAGACGGTGACACAAAGACAAATGGCCTGATGAAAGAGCCCTGAGACAGATTGTTGAATTACCTAATAGTGAATAAATAGAAGTAGAGGTCATCAGCATCCCAGCTTTTACTAAATGTAGGATGACTGGCCAAGGACAGGAAAATAGCTTTAAAGAAAATATAGAATACTGGCCAAGAGGTTAGGAGATGGGGGGGCGGGGGGGAAATCAGCATCATCAAGAGATCTTACATTTTACAGTATAAGATTTAAGGTCGATTTGTTACCTTCCTGATTTGCAACACAATAATCAAAGATAATCTTTATATATGCTACTTTAGGGATTTAAGAGATTGGACAAAATAGTTTTTGAAAACTCAAATAAGATCCATTCACGTGTGCATATACTCTGAGAAAATCAGGTGAGATAAAATAAAGAAAATCTGGTATAATTTCGGTAAACCAATCTATTACTAACTGCTAGAGAAAGTAATTGAGATGCTGGGAGATTCATAATGCTTCCCTTAGAACTATAGGAATATCCTTGATCAAAGTGAAGACAAACAGAGATTAACAATACTGTTGGTCTGTACCAACCACCTCTCCAGCCCATCAAACACACCAAAGAATGTTTTTTGGGGAGATGTGGAGGACTCAGAACAGATCAAAATTTTGTAGTTTGCTGCATTTTTCTTTCCTTTGAACTGAATCAAAAAGTCAGATTTGAACACCTTCAAATTTAGGGGGTTCAAAATCTATATCTGAATTTTGCTGATCAGGACCATCATTAATCATGACCATGTTGGCTAAACAGAGATGAGTCAAAAACCAAGAAACTTTGAGACCCAAAAAGAATAAGTTTAAAAAAAAATCTCCTTATTGAGAATAAATAACACCAAAGCCTCCCTGAGCTGTAAACTTTTTGCATCTTCTCATTTCTCTCTTAACAAGGAAATAATATAATTAGAAGGCAGGATAGTGCTATAATCTGTGTTTCTCTATATCCAGAAATAGGGGAAACTTTTTACAAACTCTGGTCATTGTCCTGTGCTGAGAAAAACCATGCGGGTAGACTCCTGAACCTGCACAGTTGTCTGCACAAAACCAAGGCCTATGATTATTTTCAAATGGATAGAAGAAGAGAAAATGGAAAGAGTAAAGGCTTTCTGGTCATGATATGGCATTGGTATTCTTAACTTTAGCAGTGGGTGATATGTGCACCCATGCAAAGAGTGTGGGGAGGAAGGGAGTGCTGGAAAATAGAAGGCGGGAAGAGAAATCAAATTAAAGAACAGCATAAAAAAGAAACTGAGAATTAAACTGCCAATCAAATTTAAGTTGCATTTAGCCACTAGGTTTATTGCTGAAATATTAAACTGCAATTTAAATAGCAACATACATATATTCCACAGTCTGTTTTTCACCAAACTGCCCTATTTAAAAAAAAAAAAAAAAAAAACATAAAGTGAGACAGTGGTGACTACGATTACTGCAATAAATTATAATGGGCTAAAAAATTACATTGGGCTCTGAATGCTGTAAAATTTATAGTAACTCTGCGGTTTCAATTCCAGTAATTAATTCTTATTATACTACAGAATAACTATTCTTTGTTCAGAGACTGAAAGCAGAAATTAAAAAATATGGCTTGTATATATAAAAATGTTTTACATCTAATAAGGGCATATTATGCCATGAAACCGTTTAATCCAAAAAATTCAACTAAGTCCTTATTTCAGAGTATAATATGAGGCACGATGAAGCAAGCAAGGTGCCCATATGTTGCACCAAAAGAAATAAAATACAGTCCCTTTGTTTCAAACATGTTGCTAACCACTTTCCAGTCTGTATCATTAGAATAATCACTGGCCCTTACATTTGCCAGCTAAATCAAATACACTGTGTAAATTTTGTGAGCACATCAGACCCATGAGCACCTGCATCGTTCAGAGCTCCAGTATGAAACTGGAAAAAAGTGTTGAGAGTCTTTGGATTAAGTTTAGAGGCGATAGCAACAAGGATGATGTCGTGGTGGGAATCTGCTATAGATCACCAGACCAGGAGGATGAGGTAGATGAGGCTTTCTTCAGACAACTAACAGAAATTTCCAGATCACAGGCCCTGGTTCTCATGGGGGACTTCAATCACCCTGACATCTGCTGGGAGCGCAATACAGCAGTGCACACAAATCCAGGAAGTTTTTGGAGAGTGTTGGGGACAACTTCTTGGTGCAAGTGCTGGAGGAACCAACTAGGGGCTGTGCTCCTCTTGACCTGCTGCTCACAAACAGGGAAGAATTAGTAGGGAAAGTAGAAGTAGGTGGCAACCTGGGCAGCAGTGATCATGAGATGGTCGAGTTCTAAAGGAACAAAGGAGAGTAGCAGAATACGGACCCTGGACTTCAGAAAAGCAGATGTTGACTCCCTCAGGGAAGTGATGGGCAGGATCCCCTGGGAGGCTAATATGAGGAGGAAAGGAGTCCAGGAGAACTGGCTGTATTTTAAAAAAACCTTAACAAACCATCCCGACATGTAGAAAGAATAGCAAACATGGCAGGGGACCAGCTTGGCTTAACAGAGAAATCTTCAGTGAGCTTAAACACAAAAAGGAAGCTTACAAGAAGTGGAAACTTGGACAGATGACTAGGCAGGAGTGTAAAAATATTGCTCGAGCATGCTGGGGTGTAATCAGGAAGGCCAAAGCACAACTGGAGTTGCAGCTAGCAAGGGATGTGAAGGGTAATAAGAAGGGTTTCAACAGGTATGTTAGCAACAAGAAGGTGGTCAAGGAAAGTGTGGGACCCTTACTGAATTGGGGAGGCAACCTAGTGACAGATGATGTGGAAAAAGCTGAAGTACTCAATGCGTGTTTTGCCTTGGTCTTCTCAGACAAAGCCCTGGCTGGAATGATTTTGTTTGGGTTGGTCCTGCTTTGAGGAGGGGGTTGGACTAGGTGACCTCCTGAGGTCTCTTCCAACTCTAATCTTCTATGATTTATTTCTGAGAACTCTCTATTGCAACATATTCATTTGACTCACCTTACATTGCAATAATAATATACCATCCAGTCCAAGCTTCTGCACCTAGGTTGTGCTCCACTGCACTTCCTCACGTGAGTAGTCCCATTGACTTGAATGTGACTTTGATGTACAAGTGGCTCCTTACTTCAAGTGGTTGCCATGCCATCTGTGCTCAAATACTATGGCGATAGGCAACCCTATGTAAGCAGAGTCAGGATGAGCTCTACCCTGACATCTGGTGGTGAATTATGGCGAGTGTGGAAAAGATCTCCAGGGGCTGATCTTGTTTGCATAGGCACACCCACTCGCCTGGCATGAAACAACAGCAACTGAAAGTGGTTACTTTGGCTGGAGTGGGATCCCCAGTTTCTCTATTATTGGGGCAGGAGGAATAAAGTTTTGTTACCCTGATTCTGTGAATCAAGGCCAGTGGAACTGTTGTATGACAGAAGGACTGAGTGAGTCCTTCACCATTACCTAAGTAGCACTTGCTTGACAAGGAGCATGGGTTACAAAACCCAGTGAATGGAGAGAGGATGTGGACTGGTATTTATACCTGATGGTATGGGCCCTCTTTGAGGGTTTGAAACACCAATTGCACTACCTCCTCTCTCCACTGTTGAATGTTAGAGCTAACTTTGATTCCCTTAGGAGTCTAGTTACAGGCTGCTGAGCTGAATTCACTTTGGGCCAATGGTGCACTAGCACTAGGGCTCCCCTACTATGAGCTGAAATTGCTAAGAGCTGAAATCACAAAAGAGCTAAAGTTATTAAGAGCTGAGATCACTGAGACTGTGTTAACTAGTGGGGGAGCCTGAAGCTATATTGCTAAGCGGCTGGCGGAGCAGCTAGCAGAGTGGAGCCTCACGGGGACGGTTGGAGCGGAGCTGAGCGACTCACAGGTCGGTGGGCAGGGCGGAGCGGCTGGAGAAGCAGCGAGCAGAGCGGAGCCTTGTGGGAGCAGCCCAAGGAACGGCTGAAGTGGAGCAGAGCTGAGCGGCTCACAGGTCGGTGAGCAGAGCGGAGCAGCTGCCAGAGCAGTTCATGGACGGCGGGAGCGGCTCACGGGACAGCTGGTGGAGTGGAGCGGCTCGTAGAGAAGGCTGCGGCGGAACCCCACGGAGCGGCAGCCTTTTGACCTCGGATCACGTAAGGTGCCCCTTAACATCCTGCTTGCCTCCCCCCTCCACTTGAACTCTGGGGCTGCACTGACCAGGGACAGAGACTTTGGGGGGGTTGTTGGACTTTTGGGACTTTGGTGATTCTTGGGTTGCTGGTTTCAAGAACCAAAGGGAAAGGACACAGCCCAATTTGCTGGGGTGGGTTTTTGCTCATGAAGCCTGTTTGTGGTGTTTTTCCAATTTAATGCTGATGTCGTTTACCTCATGTTATTAAACATTTTCTGTCACACTCAGACTCCGTGCTTGCGAGAGGGGAAGTATTGCCTCTTAGAGGCGCCCAGGGGGATGGTATGTAATTGTCCCAGGTCACTGGGTGGGGGCTCGAGCCGGTTTTGCATTGCGTTATTGAAACAGAACCCCTAGATACAGAACCCGGCCCTTGTTGCTGCCAACTTAGATGGGCAGGAGGGTTACACCTATATTCATCTAGGTAGAACCTTACAGAAACTGACTTGGCTATAATTATCTCCGTGATTCTGTGACTTTTAAATTTGGATTAGTGTACAGGGTACAAAGTGAGACCACTTGGAAACTGAAGTTAGCACAGAATGTGGCTGAGCGCTTCCTAAGGAGTACACCATACTGGGAGCCTGTTACACCTGTGTTCTGTGCTCTTCATTGACTGCCAGTGGTTTCTGGGTGGAGTTCAGATGGTTGGCAACCTAGTTATCTGAAAAATTACTTCTAACATCTGGCAACACTGCTGCAATTGAGAGCAGCAGAAGACTTTAGCTCAGTGGTTCTCAAACTAGTGTACTGGTGACCCCCTTTCACATAGCAAGCCTCTGAGCATGACCCCCCTTATAAATTAAAAACTCTTGTGTATATATTTAACACCATTATAAATGCTGGAGGCAAAGCGGGGTCCTGACCCCCAGTTTGAGAACCCCTGCTTTAGCTGGAGCTCCCAGGTTTTCTACAGGTTCTGAAATAATGTTTCTTAAATGACTATTGTCAAGTTCCAAAAAATTACCAGTGAATGTATGGAGGCTTCAGATTTCTCTGTTTCCTCTGTCTGTGATCTACTTGGAGAAGGGATGAATATATACTTTGACATAAAGTATTTACCCTCGTATGTCTGTCTTTGTCTTTGATTTTTTCAGGTAATAGCTATTCGTTTCTTTTCTGCTAACTTGGATATGTCATAGATGGGTTGTAATCAGAGAAATCTTGCCAAATATAGCAATGTTCATAATAGGATACTGATTTTTTTTTCAAGCTTTTGAGCATGCTTGTCTCTTTCACACCAGCTTTAAGCCTCTATCTTCATTTAGTTACTCCTGAGTGACATTGCTGTCAGTGAGATCGTTCTAGCTTTTATGTGGCCTTAGGCAACTCTCTTGGGGACAGATTTTCAAAGGTACCACTAATTTTGGTGCTTCAATTTTTTAATGTCCATTCTGAGACACCTACAGCTTCTTTCTCCACGACTTCGCACTTTGTGCGGTCACCTCCACTTGTACAAAATGAACGGGAATAGAGTGTAAAATACTATCAATCAGACTTCTCCATTCCTAGGCATGGCAGCATTCTACAGCTGCTTTGCACAAATGTAAAATGAGTGCATAAGAAACAAGATGCCAGGGCTCTGATTTTCAGAAATATCCAGTGTTCAGAACTCCTGTTGATGTCAATGGGTGTAGAATCGGACCCTAAATGAGAAACCAATTCATGTTGAGATGTTCAGAACAGCCCTTTGAAAATCGCAGTCTTAAAGTCTCCGTAAGAGACAATGCAGTGCGATTCCTGTAACATTCTCCCTCCAGAACTAACAACTCTCCACAGTGCCTTATATGCACTGCCCACGCAGGCAGAGTCCCGCCTACATTTTAAAGGTGCAGAAAATTGAATCACAACTGTGGTGTATTGAGGATTGCGTTGGAATTGCAAGCTATCACTTTAAGAACGTGTCTATACAGTGTGGCAATGCGCATTAGAAGGGAATGATTTCTAAAGCGCACCAACATGTTGTGCACTAACTGGCATACGTCAACCCTGCTGGCACAAACTAAAAGTTCCCTGATGTGCTTTAATGTAGCGCACAACACTATGTTAATGCAAACTTGGTAACTTTTAGTTCACGCCAGCAGGGTCTACCCAGGTTAGGTGGTTTGCATTAGAAATCACACCCCTTTAGTGTGCATTGCTGCCCTGTGTAGACAAGCCAAAGTGTGTGGATGGGGCACGGGGGGTTACTGGTCCTGCTTGTGGGCTAGGGGGCTGTACAAAGACTAATGTGATCACAAGCAGTCAGCAAATAACCATCCTAGAGTAGGGTGGGGTGAGCTGTCTCTCTGTTTTTGAGAGCAGCTTGCTTTGTGTGTCTGTTTTTGGGATCACTTGTCTTATCATTCTGAAGTCTAAGAAATAAAGTTGTGTATGTTGCAACCTTCCAGCAAGAGTATTAAAGATGAAATTAATTCTGAAGTGTTAGATATAACAAGTTGATATCATAGGTGAGTATTGCAGTTAATCTTGTATGCCACTCCCAGACCGGCACTGTTATCTACATCCTTTGTAAGTGTATTTGAAAACACAGTGGCCTTGACTCTGAGTCTCACTACAGCACCTTTGTGCCACTTTGGCATTGTAAAGGGGCCCTAAAATGAGTATAGCTGTAAAGTGATTTGCAGTACAAAGTGGCGTTGATGTAAATGAGAATCACACCCACCATGTCTTATAATGGCATGAATTCACATGCACCCATTTTGCATTAATTTTCTTTTATTAACGATTCCATTATCAGAGAAGACAGCGAAACATATGTTAATATAGTACCATATTTTTCAGTATTCTGGAGCCTGACATTTCCCATACAATCAAGAAATGCCAGAGTGTGAAGTGGTGGGTATTTGATATCAAAATCAATGTCCTATTAAAAATTTGCCAGGGATCAACTGCACTTAGATTCCACAACATTTTTGTCCCATTATACACTGTTGTTCAGACAGCCAATCTGGGTGTTTCTAATCTTGCTGTCACTAGTGATTGGGCTTCAGTCTGGCAGCTTTTTGGCTGGAAACTCAAAACTTCTGACAATCTCCATAAAGACAAGAATTTGGCCAAGAAACTCTCTTGGCAATTAAAACACTTTATTCTGCAATTGCCATCAGGGACCTTCTTGGGCTGACCTACTTCAATTTTCTGTCTGATTTTTGTAGCATTCGGAGTACAAATTCCAATTATTCCAATTAAAGCCTCTTAAATACTGAAATGAACTCTGGGTCAAAGCCCCAGCTGGGGCAAATTGTCATAGCTCAATGGACACTGGGAGAGGATCTGCCTCTCTGGGTCAAGCTTCTATTCTGAGAGAAATAAAATATTCAAAGGGGGATTTCTCCTCATTTTTACTACTACTGAGGGCATCTGTGTTGTCACCAACTTAGATAGTAAGGTCTTTTGGGTAGGGAGAGTGTGTGTGTGTGTGTGTGTGTACGCGCGCGCGCACAATCATGTACAGCACCTAACACAATGGGATCCTGGCTTATTACCGGGGCTCCGAAGTGCTACCATAATACAACTAATTAATGTGAAATGTAGAGCAGTCTACAATCTTCCTGTTCCATGAAAATTCCTCTTGGCCAATACTTAGCATGGTGGCTGGGACAGCAGAGAATGTTCTGAAACCTTGTTCACGTGTATTTGTTCTGTAGAAAATGTTGGACTCCCCTCTTGCACTAATGATAAAAGTACTAGGTAATAGAATCAATCGTACTTTCAGACACGATTTAAGTTCTGCCATCTGAAAGTGAGGACTTACTTTATTTTCATTCATCCAGAGAGGGTGCATTATAATGCCATACAGAATAACTGAGAGGCAATTTGGAATGACAGCTACAAATTCGCTTAGGAGGTCAGGTGATTTATGATGTCAGGAGAACCCAAGATATAATTATAGATTTCTTCAAAATTCTCCATTTTTTTATTTCATTTCATGACATATGAATTTCACTATAAACACAAATCTACAAGAACTGCCAAAGACCCAGACATCTGAAGTTTAAAAAAGAAAAAAAACACTTTGTTTAATAAAATGATTTGTGTAAAGATCAATGTTCTTGTTCGGTATTTAGTATTGTGCCTTAAAATGGGAATGAAACCATGAGGCATCATTTGAAATAAGATAGGGCAAAAGCTGCAATGCAAGCAAACTATCTGTATCTTCTTGCAACATTCTGCTTTGAACCTTCATCCAGCAAAACTTTTCTTACTGAAAAATAATTACAAATACATTCCAGCAAATCCCATAGCTACAGCACACAAGGGAGGCTGCTTTATGGTGGAAGCACCCTCTTGTCAAAAGGGTGTGCTATATTAGGGCCTAAAGGCTTGAATCTCTTTTCAGTGGTAGCAGTACTGGGAGAGTTCTTAAAGTGAAGATGTGTAATAAAGATAGTACCACAGCAAATGCATCAAAATATTTGGAGTGCACCCATCTGCCCTCAAGGTGGGGTTCGTCTGTGGGGCAGATTGCCTAAGATCAGCGTTCAGACAGGAAACCCCATACAATTTTTCTTTCTTGGTAGCAGGGAAGTGGGAGCCATCTGTCCTCCTGGACCTGTTGTGATCCCAGGGATCTATATATGGGAAGCGGATGGGCCAGCAGTGGAATCAGATGACGCTAATCGTCCTCCACCAACCATTTAGGGAATTTAAAAAGTTAAGCATTCTCCATGTTATGTAACCAGCTCTAGAAATCTTCTGGAGTTTTGCCTGAGCGCACACTGTAGGCTCAGACAAATAGTGAATGAGACTTTGGGCCTGATTCTTCACTGTCCTCTATGTGGTTTTGTCATTTACCCCTGTGCAAAGAGAGTGCATCTTGGGTGTAAAATGTTACCAAATCTGAATCAAGCCCCTAAGGTTCAAGCCACAAGACTCAGCACGCTTTCAGGTAAACATACTTACAGTTTTTGTGGTCATATTTAAATAGACAGATGTAATTACTGAAGTAAATACAGCTATTTGTGGTTGTGTATGTGTGGAGATGTATGCAGACCTACATCGGTATGAATTCCAGATAAGTGCAGTCTTATATATCTAGAGCCCCACACCTTGGTACATCTTTTACTAGTAAATTTAAAATGTCCTGTACATGCGCAACATCTGACTTTTTGTAACTTTAATTTTCAAATGTTTGTAACTTTAATTTTCAAACCCTTTTCCTTTCAAATGCCAGAGCATTGTCAGGACTGAAAGTTAAGGGTCATTCTCTTAGGCTAGGTCTACACTACCCGCCTGAATCGGCGGGTAGAAATCGACCTCTCGGGGATCGATTTATCGCGTCCCGTTGGGACGTGACAATCGATCCCCGAATCGACGCTCTTACTCCACCAGCGGAGGTGGGAGTAAGCGCCGTCGACAGGAAGCCGCAGAGGTCGATTTTGCCGCCATCCCTACAGCGGGGTAAGTCGGCTACGATACGTCGAATTCAGCTACGCTATTCACGTAGCTGAATTTGCGTATCTTAAATCGACTCCCCCCGCCCCCATAGTGTAGATGTAGCCTAAGACCCCAGTTCAGCAAAGCACTTAAACAGGTGCTTGACTTTAAGCAACTTGCATTGATTTCAATTGAACTACAGCTTATGCTTCAGTGCCTTTCTGAATAACAGTCTAAGTGCCTGGCAAGTTGGAAGTTTTAGAACTAGACTCACTTGGAATGGAAAGCTAAAAATAAAAATGTCATGATCAGATAATTCATAAATGGCCAAATGGAGTTCTATTAAACCATCTCCCAAAACTTCCCTTTGAGTTTCAAAACTAAGTAAAAGAAACTTCAACACAAAGATTAAAGTATTAGAATTGTCCCAAGCTCACAGTTGCTTGCTCAATTGTAACTTATCACTAGCACAACATATTGTTCTTGGGTTCCAGGACTATTTTAAATCACCTGAGTTGTCACTGGCAAGAAGAAAAGACGCTATCAACACAGCATCACTGGCAGAAGCATTCTGCAGGGCATAACTATCCATTGCTTCCATTCTCTTTCCTTCTCTGCTAGGATCTATTCCATTTTCTAAAAGCATTCTTTTTAGAGAATGCAAAGCTAGACATTGCCATTAGTGGCAATGCTCCCTCACTCTACATGCTCACTAGAATACTTAGAATACCTTTTGTTCGACTGTACTAACATTGCTTAGTAGGGACCCTAGTAGATGAAATGGCTATCTTCAGAAGAGCGGTGGTATTTACTTTGGAGTGCATGTACTGTCTCAGAAAGTGATAAACACTTTCAGTTCTCTTTAAAGACTTCTTAGGTAATTTGGCAATGATCATAACTTTGAAAAATTATTTTTTTGTTTTTAATTTCATTAGGTAAACCATGGATGAAAAGAATGCGAACATAATCTCGTAGTCCCCTGGGATATATTAATCAGCATGATGGGAGGGAAGGAGCATGGGAGCCACTGTATCATTTGGGTTATATATGCTAAGAGGAATCCATGGTAAAACAAAAAACTGTCACACATAGGCAACTGTATAGGCAGTGTGTGTGGGGTTTGGTTTTTTTTTGGAAACGGTTCATCATTGTTTCCTGCTTTTGGATCAAAACACAATCCTGCCCCTATTCTAATCAATGGGAATCTTGCCATTGATTTCAGAGGGACTAAGATTTCAACCCATGCCAAATTCTGTTCTCAATTTAAACCCCATTGGAATCAAATGTGAGTATAACTGAAAACAGAACTTGACCACTTAGATTCATGGCCTGTGTTTAAAGGATGGGAATCACTGTTATCAGAAAAAAGAACAGGAGTACTTGTGGCATCTTAGAGGCTAATAAATTTGAGCATAAGCTTTCGTGGGCTAAAGCCCACTTCATCAGATGCATAGAATGGAACATATAGTAAGAAGATAGATATACACACACATACAGAGAACATGAAAAAGTGGAAGTTGCCATACCAACTCTAAGAGACTAATTAATTAAGATGACTATTATCAGCAGGAGGGGAAAAAAACTTTTGTAGTGATAAGCAAGATGGCCCATTTCAAACAGTTGACAAGAAGGTGTGAGGATACTTAACATGGGGAAATAGATTCAATTTGTGTAATGACCCAGCCACTCCCAGTCTCTATTCAAGCCCAAGTTAATGATATCTAGTTTGCAAATTAATTCCAGTTCAGCAGTTTATCGTTGGAGTCTGTTTTTGAAGCTTTTCTGTTGTAAAATTGCCACCTTTAAAGTTCACTGCAGGGTAATATTTTCTAAATATTTAGAGGCATAGGGTGAAATCCTGGCCCCATTGAAGTCAATGTCAACATTCACATTGACTTCAATGGGTTCAGAATTTCACCCATAGAGCATATTGACTTTCATCTACATGTGACTCCCATAGATTCAGTGAAAGTTACATGCACAGATGCAGAGAAGTATGTGATCCTTCTACCTTAGCATACTAAAACACAGTATGCAATAAAACTGTGGGAACAGGGTGCTTCCATTAATGCCAAAGAATAGCAAGAGAATTTTCTTGTGACCTAAGAGACTATGGCCTCAGATTCTCAGCTGGTGTAAATTGCTGATGCATAGAGTTCCACTGATTTATACTATCTGAAGATATGAGGCCAAATTCCTTTAACAGAGATCTCTGTTCACCATGCTTGCCACAGGGGCTGGTTAAGTATCTACCAAAGAGATGCTACTTTAAAGAATGCTGTCCACAGCTATCTTTCACAAATGCCCCTTTTACATCTACAGAGAATGCCCACTATATTCCTTTACCATTTCTAGATCTCTGAAGATGTCTCACATGCAGGATTTCTGTAAGTTAGGGCTTGAGGGCAGTGCTGGAAGTAGTGTTGGAAGAATTGTTTCTATATACATATAAGGAACCGGTTCAGACAAGTGTGGCTTACATTAAAATAAGTAATAAATGCTTTAAATTTAGTGGTAAAAGACGTACTGTCTGAGGTGCTTTGGAGGTTGTACTTCATTTAGACTTCTCCTGAGTCTGTTTAAACTTATTTGCTGCTCCAAAATCCTTTGAAACTATTACCTTATATTAAATGTAAAGCCAATAAATTCTTTCCTAATGACGGAATCATTCAAAATAGATAGTTTGAAAGCCTTATAGCTAGCCTTACACCAGGAATATTTTCTAGTGAAACTAGACCTGAGCAATACCTTCCTTAAGTGTACCTTTCAATCACCATAACTAGAGTTGTCTTAGAGCCCAATGGGAGAGAAAATTACACAGGAGAAAGGTAATGATTTTCTTCGCTCCCACTGCCCAGGAATATTTATAATATCCTCAAGCTGAGTGTCTTGCCTTTGAATAGAAGAGGTTTAAGACCAGACTTTCTTGAAAACAGCAAACAGTGTTCAAACAGTTGTTTGCGTTCTGAGGGGTTGTTCCATCCAATAATGTTTTATTTGCTAATTACAAAAGCTTGTGTGAAAGGGTTTTATTTGTGCAAATATTTGGGGAATGGCTCTGGGTCTCGTGAATATCTGTATTCACATACAGACAGTGTTAGTGTGCAAAGAAGAATATTTAGTCTTCATTATTTGCTATCTGTTCATTGTTTTTCATTATTCTCCTGTTTAAAAATGTTCAGTCATCCATCAGGGAAGAGAAACAATATCATCTGATCCAAGTGACAAATCACACATCATGAACAGTGAATAGTAAATAATCAAAATAATCCCTTTGTGACCAACCCAGAGGGCAGAAAATTGTTGGTTCAAACTGTTTGGTGGATACCTACCAATGAGAAATGTATTTGCAAAAAATCAGGATTGTTTCATTCATCTAATAATTTATATTTGCAATGAATAATTCAGACAAACCTGTTTGACTGTCCATTTACAGATGGGGAAACTAAAGGAACTAAAGTACAGAGAAGTTAAATGACTTGCCCAAGGTCATATAATTAGTCAATGGCAGAGTCTCGGAGTAAAATTTGGGTCAACTGAATGAACTCTAATGCCTTATCTTCCACACGAGAAGTTTTTAACATGGGGCCATGAACAGGTATCAGGGCATTGTGTAGCCCTTCCTATGTTGTTAATTAGAGGGGGATGATAACTAGATAGGAAGGGATCCAGGGATAGTCCTGGCATGGAAAAGGACTCATGGTATGGAAAAATTGAAAACCACTGCTCTCCATCATATTGCCCCTCTCAACAATAGAGCAAATGCTACAGTAATGAACAGCCTTGGAGCCCTCAAACAAAACTGGTAAATTAAACCCAACTGTGGGCAAGACTCTCTGCGCACACCAACTGAAACTCCATTGAAGTTAATGGAGCTGTGTTGATATACACCAACTGAGGATCTGCCCCTTCATTTTGTATTTGGGAATATCCACTCCAAATGCACACTCCTCTCCCTCTTGCATGAGACAAAGCCCTGAAAGGGTTACTTGGTTGGCCATCCAAGATTTTGTCAAATGTCTCTAGTGATGGAGGTTGTTGGAGTTACTTCATTTGCATAAAAAGAAATATAAAGTTGTCCAGAAGCCAAATAAAATATACTTTGGCTAACAAAAGCACCTTGAACATAAATGCCATAATAGTTCAAAGTTTATTAGTGTACATTTACTGAGCAGGGTTTGGCACTCAGATTTGTTTTCCATTGGCATTAGGAGAGTTAAAGAAAGTAGCTGCCAGACACAATTTTAACAAACCTGAATATAATCAGAATGTTTAGCAAATAATCGCTATATCTGGGCAGATTGTTCTCTAACACTCAGCAGCTTCAGATGCTGGCATGGAAGAAGATATGAGAACAGACATATGGAAGGGAAGACTAGGGACACAATTTTATGCATTATAAAGCTCAGGTGCCAATTTCCAGGCTCTGCAAGGCGGGTGAGCCTTTTAAGCTGTGAAAAGCATGACATTGTGCCTCATGTTGGGTTTTATATGACACCTTTTAATATTCAAAGCATCCCAAAGTGCTTCAAGATACAGAATGAGTTACAAGTAATGCAGTAACTATATGGGCAAATGCTGCAGGCATCATGCACTCAGCCAGATCTCTCACATAACCTCAGACATGCAAAGGTATTTTTACTGAAAGAGGGAATTCTGGCCAGGACATTGAGATTAGTATTGTATGCTGTTTTCAGAAATTGCTATACAATCTTTGACTTCTGCTTGAATAGCCACTAGAGATGAGGGGAAAGATGCTTGTTCTGTCTCACCCAACAAATATCTAAATGTAGAATCATATAAGCCAAAATTTTCAAACTCGGTACATCTCAATCTATAATTAGGTACCTTAATAAGAGGCCTGATTGCCATAGATGCTGAGCATCCAAAACTCCCACTTACGTACATGTAGGTGCTCAGCCCCAAGGAATATCAGGCTTCTTATCGAAGTGCCGAACTATTGATATAGACTCCTAACTTTGGGCAAGTAACAAGGTTGTAGACTGGGTATAGTCCAATCTCTAAGTGTGACTGCTATTTATGGGGCAAATCTTAGGTCCTTTCTAAGTGGCATGGAAACCCTTTCGGAGGCCAGCTTCAGGCTGGCTCGTTTGATCCTGAGGTTGGCTGATTTAAGTATGGAGGTAGGCACACTCTTGCTTTGATGCCTAATCTCCTGTCTAGACCCACATAGTTTTGTTTTGGTTCTTTTTATTATGGGAAGAAGGGACAGGGAGATCATGTAGATCAAATTCCCACTCCTCTGATGGACCATCTATAGATCCTGGTTGTCTTCTAGGCCCAAGAACAGCTGTCAGATTACTCTAGCCCTGGAACAGCCATAACCTCTGAAAATGCCATGTAGGCAGAAAATTGGAATCTAGAGCAACGTGTCCTATGCTGGAAGTAACCCAACAAAATACACCTTTTAGTAGAAAGTGGGAGGTCGTGCGTGTGCAGAAAGGGGAAGGCTCTTTGACCAACCTCTTCCCCCTGCAAATGGCTTCAGACCTGCCATTCCAGACTATGGTCATGCTTTTTCTACTTTAAGCTTCCCCTGTATCAGCCAGAGTGAATACAGTGCACCCCAGCCAAGGTGTAGTTTTGGCCGAGATTACTTGATGCAATCCACAACAGAAGATAGCTCTGTCTGTGTCTAGGAGGGGGGAGTGGGTGATCCTGGAAGCTTTATGCGGCGCTTACTGTCCATGTGTGTGAGAGGATGCTCTGGATGCACTGGCCTGGGCACAGGCAAGTCACAGTACAGAGTCTCATAGGACAGTACAGCTCTGAGTGGGCTCAGAACAGTGGGTACTACAGGGGCAGGATTTGACCCTATGTTATCAAACTCTTCACTTTCAAATCAAATGCATCTCTGAAGCAGTTCAAAGGTTTGTTTTCTTTTCATTATTAATTTTGCTATAAACTGCATAACCTGATGGGATGACTTGGCAGTAAAGCCTGACAGTCACAGTCAACAAGGTCTTTCCTTTAAGAACTAGCATTTATAACGAGAAACTGAAGCAAAAGGGACTAAACCTAAAACTACCTATTTTGGGCCCTGATTCTCCACTACTTCTGAGCTGCTCTTGAATGTAGTTTCAGCTCCCTGATCCTTGTCTACCTGGCCCTCATTGAAGTTAGAGCAGTAGGAGGATTGTTCTAACTTCTACCACTGTCACCAACTCATTCTCAGTGCTAAAGCCAGCATAGCTTCATGTGTAATGGAACTCTGCTCCACTGTGCCTCCTCTCTCCCCTGGAATGCCCATTCCTCCCCCTCACATGAGCTCGGGACATCTGTCATAGGTGCAAAGCAAACATGATGGACCCAAGAATCCATCCCTTGAAGTTCAATATGGTCTTATGACTCTGGGCATAAAACCTTGCCTTCCCAAAGACACATTGCCTGTTTGTCTCCACATAACCACTGTATAGTATCTTGTGAGGACCTCTACAGGGGGGAAAACAGAAAAGCTGGAGTTACCCCTTTTTACCACTGCAACCTATTAGTCATTCGATCAGCACTGTTATTTTTCCCAAGGAATTTGTTTTTTCTGTCAGAAGAGAACAGACAGCCGTGCATGCTTCTCTCTGCAAAAGTTAGATAGATCACCCTGATTAAGTAGTGTTGTTTCTCTTGCTCATAATAATGAATCATTCTGTTCTTTCTCTCCCACCATGCCTTCTATCCACTGCATTTGAATGATGGAACAATTTTAATTGGTGCATTTCTGCTATATCTCATGACGAGAATTCCCAAAGCTCCAGCACTTAAACAACGGGAGTCAAGAAAGATGAGTTCTGTCTTCTGTATCATTGGTTTAAATGTATAGCATATTGGTTCTCTTTGCTTGGTTTCATGCTTTGGTAATCTTACACAATGATACTTGATAGCGTCTGTTTAAGAGTTTACAATTGCACTAGGTTCTTTACTTACTTTCTTATGGGTTACACAAAAGGCAGTGTTTTAAAGAATGCTAAGTGTGCGCATGTGTGTGACACAAACCAACAAAAGCTAGATTCCAAGTTAAAATGACAGTCCATCGTGCTGTCAAATGAGTTAAGTTGCATGAATTAGTGGAAAAGGATTTCTCTCACAGGCTTTCCATATTCTTGTGGTTCACTTTATTAATTCTTACAAGATCATTTTTTGTCTCCCTCTCTGTGAACTTAGGATCCAACTTGCTAAGAAATATCACTAGTTAGACCCAAGTATAGTTAAGCAGACTGCATGCAAGCTTTTCCCAGTCAGCCCTGACCATCCATCCCTTATTCACATCATCCTTTGCTGTTCCAGTCTTGGGCCTCTGCTAAACAGATTGCAATATTTTTATAATGAAGGGCCAATGCTCATTAGCCACCAGATTCAGAGGCCACCATCTCATTTATAGGTCTAGAGAAATAGCCAAACCTCTTATTATCCTAGTCAAATTATGTACTGGGCTTGAAATAACTTGTCTATTCTGCCAAAAAAAAAAAAAAAAAAAAACCCACCCACAGCAGCAAGTCTCAGAGCCCAGGTCAATTTACTCAGGTTTGTGCTACAGCACTAAAAATAATAGTGTAGGTGTTCTCACTTGGACTCAGATTCTGAGCCCCTCCCCCTCAGTAGGTTCCAAAGCACCCTCCAGCCTGAGTGGGGAATGTCTACATGGCTATCTTGAGCCTGGTAGCATGAGCCCCACAAGCCTGAATCTGTTGACTCAGGCTCTGAGACTCACTGCTGTGGGTGTTTTTTTGTTTGTTTGGGTTTTTTTTTTTTTTGCAATGCACATATACCCATAGTGATCACTAGTCAGACAATCACAAGCAGAAAAGTATGCCAGTGTCAAGCACTGGTTTTGCGTGTCATGGAAATTTAATTTATTGGCTCAGTGGGGTCAGAATTGCTCTAATTCTCTTCCCAACACAGATAATTATGGGAGGGAGGATGGTCTGTTGGTTAAGGACTTGAACAGAGATTCTGGAGATAATGGGTTCTTTTTCCGGCTCTGCCAGATACTTCCAGTATGGCTTTCAACAAGTCACTAATCCTTCTGTGCCTGAAGTCACAGTCAGTAAAATGGAGCTAGTATGGCTTGCTGACCTCCACGGGAGATTTGTGAGAGTTAATTAATTAATTAAGGCATTCAGAGAGCATGGAAATGAACAGAATAGAAAACCTTTAAATAAACAATAAATTTAATCTTCGGCGAGCCCTATCTGCTAGATTTATCTAACAATGGAGAGACCACATCTTCCCACTGAAGTCAAGGGGATTTTTACCATTCAGTTAAATAGAAATAGGCCCTGGGCTTCTACTGCTAATTGTCAGTATGGTTAACCCAAGCTTATGCTCATTACTTCCTGATAGAACACATTGGTGGTGGCACAACAGATGTACAAGTGGGGAAGAAATATAGCCTCCCACACAGTCATTCCTCGTATTGTGAACCATTTGAAAAGCTTTTCCATAAGATGGGACAGCAGAACAGAGGAGGCTAGAGTTTCTTCAGATCCAGCCAATGTCTCCTCACTCCCCCCTCCACCAACACACACCGTTGACTGAATGCCTGTTATCTTCATTGAGATCCTAGACTTCCAAGATGATCCCAGAGACTAGTTAAAGCTGCCTGAGTCTCCTCTGGAGATCAGAGAGGAGATGGGCTTTTTAGTCTTTTCACACAGCATGGTGCCATCAGCCGGGTCTTCCTGCTGGCGACGGCATGATAGATGGTGACGCGTCTCATGTTTGCAGCAAAGACTGCCTTGACCTGCGTCTGTCCAACTAGCAAAATAGAAGAAGCTGCCAAGAAAAACAGTCCGAGGTATGAAAGTTAACAGTTAGTAATAACTGCGGTGTGAAACATTCCCATGAAGTCCAGACATCAAGGATGGTGCTTGGAATAGCTTGAATGTCGTGCATTCTTTTCCAGTGAAAACAGGGTAGTACAACAGCAGTGTGGGAGACAGCAGCCGAGGAGGAATACATGAGCCCTGGAGAACAGGCCATCAATTTTCTTTCTGTGGCTGGCTGAGGGGAAACTGGAATGTATATTACAGTGACTTCTGACGCCAGCCGCTGTTATGCACTCGGCACTTGAAGCTCAAAATAAGTTATCCTAAAAATTTTTTTTTTTTAAAATCCCAACTATTAATAGACCTGTATAAAAAGGTCCTTTGTAGTTTTTAATCATCTTCATCTGTGATGGGGAAACCAACCATAAAACATCAGCATGACTATTACATGGGTCACTGAAATGGGTTTATATTAGCTAATATGCTGAAATAGTAGATTAGGGAGAAGACAGTTTATAGCCTTTAGTTCATTTGTTGACATGAAGAATCAGGAGAAGATTTGTTTTATGCTTGATACACCACTGAACAAATAGCCAGGGAGTAATGATTAAGAACTGGGTAGCAACTTGTTTGAGATAATAAGTTGATTGGATGTTAGAACATTCTGTGGGTGCTGTTCCTCATGGAAGTGAGGCGCTAACGGGAACTCGGAGGATAGCATATCAGATCAGACAAGTCCATCTATAATGCTATCCCCAGCCTCTGGAAGTGGACAATTACCTGACTTCATGGGAGGACAAAATAAAGAGTAAAAAAAAAATACCATGCCAGTTGTGCAGCCCTGTATACAAGAGGGAAAGACACTTTTCTGAGACCCACAGGAGACTAGCTTGCTTCTTGAGGAATGAGGTTTTACCACATCTATCATCATCTCAGCATGCATACTGGTATTCCAAATGGTCATAAAAGTGGCTAGTACTTTCCTAAATGCAGCCATTATATTTCATAGGATGACTTACTGTGCCACTGAATTGCATATGTTGTCTATTCATCATGATCCCTGACTCAGTGCTGGCCTGCTGCTCCTGTCCCAATGTCTCTCCCTGGGCAATCAGGGGCTTTATGGCCCTGGGAGAGGAAGCTTATCCAAAGCTTTTTGAACACTTAAGTTAATTATTTCTGCCAGGTCTCCTTAACCCAATGTTTAATTACCAATTTGTGAGAGTCTAGCCTGTTAAGGAAACCCCAGTGATTTGACGTTGTAAAGATATTCTTGTCATACTGCACTTTCAGTAAATGCTGTCAATGATGATAACTTCACTCAACTTCTCTGGAACCAAATCAAAGCTCACAGGACAGACTGAAATTCTCCCTTCATAGTGAGCTAGGCTATGTCACTTACAATCTGGCCCACGTTGGAATGGTGCAGAGAGAGTGAGCACGTGTACTGTCCCTTCGGATGATACAGCCTATTCACCGTGTCTTTGATGTCTTTGAGACAGGAGTTATGTACTACATTTTTGAACATGCCTTTGAACAATGAAAGCCAACCTGGTTGCATTCTCTAAGTGCTACTGCAATATACATGTTCAACGACAATAATCACAATAAATGCTACAGAATTAGCCTTTAATAAAGGGCATTGAGACTTTTCTAATTCTTGTAGAACATCCTGATGTGTCTTAATATTCTATATTTATTGTGGCAGGTTGTTTTAGCTGCATTGTTTTTTTTCTTGTGAAATGCCTGGAATACTGCTGCAGAAACACCACCTGCAATGGGGATTACTGATCCAGTTCAGAGGTTGGCAGGGAAGGAGTTAATACAATCCTTCTAGCTAGAGTCAGCGGTCCTGAAAATGGGGATTTGCCCAAGTTTGAGACAGCTGTGGGGAATTGCTTTCCACCAGCATACTATAAAAGGGACGTGCTGTGGAGAACTGAAGACTGAGTTGGGCAGTAAATCAGGGAAGAAGGGTGTCTCTAGGGAAATGAAATGAGTGGTGATGAGAAGCAAGCCATGGGGCAATTATGTTACTGTTCATATCTTAGCTAAATTTTTAAGTGTTGATACAGCTGTTTTGATGGAAGAATGCTTGTTTCTGTCGACATAGCTACTGTCCTTGGGGAAGTGGTGTTCCTACAGCAATGGAGAAACCCCTTCCATGAGTGTAGGCTTTATCTGCACTATGGGGTTATGCCAACCTCACTATGTTGACATAGATATGTTGGTATAGTCTCAGGCTTTTTCTACACTGCACTTTTGTCGGTAAAACTTTTGCCATTCAGGGATGATGTGGAAAAAAAACACACACGCACCCGAATGACAAAAGTTTTACTGACAAAAAGCTCCAGTGTGGACAGCGCTTTGTAGGCAGGAGAGCTCTCCTGCTGACAAAGCTACTACCTCTCTTTGGGGGTGGATTTATTTTGTCAACGGGAGAGCTCTCTCCTGTCGACACAGTGGCTACACTGCGCACCTTTTAGCGGCACAGCTGTGTTGCTAAAAGGTGCGCAGTGTAGACATAGCCTCTGTAATGTAAACATGCAACAGGGGTTGCCGGAGAACATTTGTTTTTGACCATTAG
Organism: Malaclemys terrapin pileata; assembly: GCF_027887155.1. Taxonomy (NCBI): domain Eukaryota; kingdom Metazoa; phylum Chordata; order Testudines; family Emydidae; genus Malaclemys; species Malaclemys terrapin. The sequence goes on along the minus strand of NC_071506.1, from coordinate 120,137,363 downwards.
AGGCATGCCTTTCTTTACTCTTGGGTTTTACAATAAAACACACATAAAGGTGTTTAAACTCCACCTATCTGGGCAGGATCCTTTTCTGGTCCAGCCAGCCTGTCTCAGCACCATTAAGAAATAAAATGCAGTGTTGTTAGAATAGTGTCTAAAGTGTGGAGGTTGGATCTAAAATTGAATCCCAAACTTTTTCACAACTGGGAGTTGGTAGGATATGGGGTCCTGGTCCATTATAAAAGAAGTCTTAGAAAAGCTTGAGCTATGATGTTCAAACTAGGATCCAAACTTCTCCAAAATTGGTGTGGGAGGTGGGTTCAGAATTAATGTTCCTGGAGTTATTTGAAAAAAAAACCCACCCCTAAACACATGAAAGTCAAATTGTTTGTAGAACCTTTGCCTCTAGTCCACCCAGTGCTAGTTCCCAAACATCCTTTCATGTATGCCTCTGAGACATTATATTTACCTCTTCTTCTAAATTTCCCATATGAGCCTCATACCTCACTATACCATTCAATGCCATATACTAATGAACCATCCATCCATTACGTAAGATTCATCTGCACAGTCAGATCTGAAATGCCAGTTTGACCTAAGCAAGTATTGACTGCATTCACAAGGCATCTAAAATGGCATATTCCTAAAGATTTTTTGCCAGGGGACAAATCATACCAGCTGTTGTTTTGGCAATAAAGACCCAGGAAAGGAGAGAGTATATAATGGCCCGTATTAAAAAAAAAAAAAGTCTCTATTTCACATATCAGAAATCGCACCAGAAAATGATCAATTTGGGAGAAGTAGTCTTAATGATCTTCAGACTTAATTCTCTATTCTCGCTGTTGTCTAATACAACATGTATATCAGTGATCTGAGAACACAAAGAAAACCTGGAATGTTACAGCATGTACCTTGCTGTCGTCATTAAATATAGACATAAAGCTCCAAGCTAATGTCCTGGGCACTTTTCCGCACTTGAATTTGTTGCAGGCCATCACTGTGTGAATCATGTCATGTGCTTCTTAAGCATTATGGAATCTGTGTGTACAGACTCTCCAGGCTTGGTGGTCTCTTTGCATGTATCATAAACAGTTTTTTGTTGTTGGCTTTTTTTGACAATGTTGAGTGGCTTAGAAAATCGGTAGGCCAATATGATACCAAATGAAAATTAAGTGAGAGAGAAAATTCCCTATTTACAAAAGTGATTGTTCTTGGTGAAGAAACAGGTTTTGGTTGAAGAAAGAGAGAACTACCCAATAGAACTTTACCTTTCTTTGCTTCTGTTCATGTTGGCAGTAGAATCTCTGTCCAAAAAGAACTTACCCTACCATCTTGAAGGAATAATACTACTTGAGAAGTTAGCATTGTAGGTGGATGTAGGTGGAGGATGGTAGCATGGTAGGTGGTCTTTTCTTTCGGTTTCTAGGAGGTCAATACCACTTTTAATTGTATTAATTAAAGTCTTTGGTTAATTCTCAGCATTTAGCATTACTTTTAACAAACCAGAAGCAATGGTAATCCCAGGGCATTGGTGAAGCTCACACATGCCTGATGACTCTCCATTCAAATTGGTCAGTCTCTTAATCCCTTCCTGTCTGAGCAAACATTTTCAGTGCAATGTACTTGTCCTAATCACTAAAAGATTGGTTTAAATGGTTTCCCCTTTTCTAGTAGGATCGTTCTAATTAAAATGATTATTTTAACTCACAGCCTGTATTAGAGCTGTTACTTTTAGTTCTGCATTAAGAATTAGTATGATCTGTTCTTTTTTTATGTAGAAAGGGGAAAAGTCATGTATAATCCTTGAAGTGCTACAGAGTCTAGGAAGGTTGCTGCTCATTCTCAAGCTTTAAATCTATAATAGAGTACTATATGTCAGCTGAAATTTTTGAGGCGGCAGGGGGGAGAGATAAATGCAGTCTGATAAACTTTGTATATCTGCATATTGAAAAGAGAATGGCTTTCCATGGGGCAAAGAATTTCCCTTTATGATCGGTATATTTCATGGAAACATAAGTTAAATTCTCTGTATGATGTGGTGGTCCAGGCCTGAAAATTAAGTGTGATGTCCTGGCTCCATTGAAATCAATGGCAAAACTCTCACTGACTTCAGTGGGGCAAGATTTCACCCCATATTTGGAAGTGGAAGGGAAACAATGACGATATCCCTGTGCACTCAGTCCAAGAGTACATCAACTTCCTAGCCAGACGATCCCAACTCAACATTCCAAGACTGGAAAATGAGAGACTAGAAACTGATGACATTGGAAAGTGGGTAAGCAGAGCTAAGCTATAAATTTAAACTCAAAAGCCAGATAAAAGGGTAAATATAACATCTGATTCAAACAGTGTAGGTAATGCATGTACCACATGGACCCATTGCAGACAGAAATGGACCTGAGCTGCAATATTTGAATATGAGTTAGACCCGAATTAAAACCCAGTCTCTAGTTACAAAGTAGTACAACACCACACACACACACACATTACAAATGTGCACAGCACAAGAGCAAGTGGAAAAGGGGATTGTGAGAGGGATGTTAGGTTCACAGATGTTTTTCTCAAGGTATACTGGTGCATTTGTTTTATAGCGGGGTTGTTTTACTAGCTGCTTTGTATTTATCCAGGTAAGCATCTGTGCCTAAGAGCCTATGAAAAAGAAAAAGAGAACAAAGTTCTGTAAGGTACATTCTTACAATGGGTAAGCATTGTAGTAGGTATATAAGTGGAGTAAGAACCTGTCTGGGTGTTAGATGGATCTCTCATCCTCCGAATCAATGTTCCCTTTTTTATTGAGGAGCCCCAGGGTTGGAGGTACTTCAAGTTTTCTTAACTAGTTCTACTTCTTTGGTTCTTCTCCCCCACCAATTCCCCTCTAGAGTTAGACAGCAGTACAAATATTACATGCCATGCGCTTTGCCTTATGACCCACTCTGTGGAGACATTTGTGATCGAGTCAAAGTTGCTGAATAGGAAATTTTTCTTAAGTCTATAGTGCTGGAGTATGCTAAGTCTGAGTCCCCATAGTTCATGCCAGCTAACAGGTCTCTTCTGATAGAAAGGCAGACTGAAGAAAGCCATTCTTCTTTAAGAAAAAGAGCCAGTACCTGATATGGTGGGAAGTCACACAAATGAAAACACCTCCACCCCTTATTCCTCCCTGTTATTTAGCTGGGTTCTCACAATCTCAACAGTAGAGCATGTGCCTCTGCAGGAACTATGTCTGGGGCTTTTATTAGTCTACTACTGTTGGCCTTTCAAATCAGCGGTGTTCTATTAGCTTCAATAGACAAGGAATTGTTAAGTGTGTGTTTCCCTGGAAAAGATCACTTGGAAATAAATGTGATTTCTCACAACTATTTATTAATGTAGGTTTTCACTGTCCAAAGGCTACTATCCACCTCACTTTATAACAGAGGAGGAACCCCATGTTCATGGTTCCCTCTCCATCTTAAAAAGATCTTGGACATTTTGTAGCGTGTTGCCAAGGCACTATCTTTATATTGGAATCTTTTGCTTGAAAGTAATACTAATGAAAATGAAGGAATCTGCACTGGCTGAAGCCAGACAGCATCAGCAAGGACTGTGCCAGCCTCCCACACACAGCTCTGCTAATGCAACTCAGTCCTGACCTGCAACAACCCTGTTATTCCAGCTCTGAGACTCTCCTAAGCACTAACTTCCAAATATGCCAAACTGTGTGGTAATTTTTTGTGATGCAGACAGATTCCCACTAGGGAGTAGGTCTAGACCACCCCTCTCATTTTTCCTCTTGACCAAAGCCAGGATTTGAACTCAGGTCTCCAGAGGTGAAAAATCTCTGCCAAGACTTTGACTATCATAATATGTGTACTGCACCACACTGCAGACTGTAGGCACTAGAAATGGGTTCAGATAAAATAAAAATCAACAAGAACCTTAACTCATAAATTGACTCGAATCCAAACTGAAACTCTTTTGAGGTTCAGAAAAGTCTGTTTGACTTTTGTTTCATTTTCTTGTGCCTCTCCACTGCCTCGTTCCATGAAGGGTCAGAGGTAGCGGTACCAACATGCCATGAGAGCAACTATTCTTTTTACTTCCGAATATTGATTTATAAGGCAGTATAAAAAGAGCCTATCCCAGGCTCGAGGTGCCTTTTAACACTTTTTTAAAAACACAAATCATGTCATCTGATAAGACTGGCAAAATCTTCCTATGTTTCTCACCTAATTGGTGTCAGAAATCTTGCCTGAAAGCCTACTCTGACTTGATGTAGAGCCTGGTTTCTGGATCAAAAAGAGCTGGATCATTCAAATAAGCTTTGGCTCGGTATTCTAGCCTTTTAATGTTTATCCAACACTGAAGTAATGAATTTTTGAGGTTCATCACTTGTAACTGCAACACTTTATTGCTTTCCTTCATGTGTTGTATGCATTTTATGGATGTTGTTGTTTTTTGTTTTGTCATAAGTTATTTATGTCTAGTTGACATTGTCAGAAGAAACCATCAGTTCTGTGTCTGTACAGCACCCGGAACAGTAGGGTCCTAGTCCATGACTCCAGCTCATAGGCGCTATTGCAATACAAATAACACATCTGATCACAGAAGATGATGTTATACTATTGTACATAAGCTGAAATATCAATATAGCATCACTGCCTTCCCATTCTCAAATGCTTTCCTGCAAACTGAGTGTGAGTGCTCTAAACAAAATGTCTGTAAAAGCCACAAAAAAGAACATACTTCGGATAAGCAAGAGCCAGTGATCAAATAGAACTAATTTGTATGCATAATATTTAGTAGTTACACAGTCGGTTTCAATTTGAAGGATATCTCGCAGACCTCACTACTACTTACCATTGAGACTAACTTTTGTTTTTAATTATTGAACCTTAAGAATCCTTGCTGTGATTTGAGGTTAGCGTTTAACTCTTGAGAAGGGGGCGGGGGGGATAAGCACAGCTTATAAATCCTTCTCTATTCTAGCACATCCAACAATAGCCTCTTGGGGTCCAGTCTACCAGCAATTAACTCTAATTTTTTCTGCTTCTTTAAAAAAAAAAAAAAAAAATGCTAAGCCTACGGCAAATATGGCACTGGGCAATTATGGAGTAAATGGAAACTACTTGGCATGGAGCCTTAACTAAATCAAGTGTATATGCAAAATGTATTAAAATCTAATGGGCAGTGAGTGAAAAAATGCATCTCTGTATAGCAGAACTTCTGCTTTAGATGTCAATATATTTGATACAGCTCAGTGGCGGGGGAGGCATCCAGAATTTTTTGTCAATTTATTTTCTAACTTGACTCTTCCTTATATAGCTGTATTTTATTTATTATTATTACTATTATTATTATTTGGAAGGCTGAGGGCCAATTTTATCAATTTATAATTCTAACAAGTGGGGCTCCTCATTTTCTTCTGAGATTTCACATATCCAGCTAACATTCATGGCAGCTGTGGTCTCCTGTTTAAGGTTCTCTCCAGTGGAATCAGCTGTCTTCATTTGTACTGAAACTAAGAGACACCCATAGTTTGCAAAAGAGTTTCCAAACTGCTGAGTAGACTGTACCTGGATCTATCACGGTTTCTCTGCTTCTGTGATTCCATTATGTCACCATGATTTTATTGTTTACAAAGCAGAAGAAAAAGTCACTATGTCTGTTCTTTGAGGCCCTCCAGTCATTCACAGTGTCTGGTTATACCTGTAACAATAAAAATACAATACCCATGTTAGGGGCTTGCTCAGGAAACTTTCTATTGATTGACATTGAGAATCTCCGCAATTATTGTCCTGTCTCTAATCTCTCTCTTCCCTTACGTCCCACAAGCAAAGGGAAAGACTATTGAGCAGATGGAAATGAAGCAGCTTTGGCAATATCTAGAGCCTTTAGATGCTCTTAACTGTTAAGTCTGTATGTGGTATGGAGACCACATTGGTCCTGTTAGTCCAATGATCTCCTCCTGACTATGGATGAAAATTAAGTATCCGGTGATTCTTTTACTACTCTGTACCCCTCTGAGAAAATATATTCATTTTTTTTTCTTTTTAATGACTGTTTATAGGTATAGAAACTTGAAACTTCAGTAGATACATTTTGGCTAAATTTATCTCAGGATTGCTTTCTACCTGTCTGATTGCAAACACCACAGTAAGTCTCTCTTGTTAAAATTCACTACCACAGGATCGAGTTTCTGTATGCCAGGCACTAGTCACCCCTTTGTTAATGCCCTAAATACCTTGATTGTGAAACATTACCCTCTTTGGAGCTCTGGAAGGAAGGATGGGATTTGCAGAAGAGTCTAGGGGATTTTAAAAGAACAAACCAAAACCAAGTGCTATCAGAAATGTCAGTCATTAGATTTTTTTTTTTTTCCCTACCTGAAATGAGGAGCCTGATCTATTCTCTTTTTGGTCTGTTTTAAACCTGAGCCTGGCTAGTCTTGTCCCTTAAATTAAAGAGTCTTAACCACCCAGAGGTATTCATAGGCAGTGGTATAGCTACTTCTGCTTCTAGCTGGTTGGTACAAATAAGTGGTGATATTTGTAGTCAGACAGGGTAAAGAGACGGCTTTTTGTATCCTAGCTGAAGGATCATACCCCTTTCATGGAGATGATTCATTTACCGAGGAGACTCGTTTACACAAAGCTCATCACAACATTCTCCTGTCTGAACTCCATGCCTGAAATGATGCATCTATCCACTAGGCACAGTGTTGAGAATACCAGGCAATTTAGGGGAGCCATGGAGGACACTTTGCTCAAAATACATGTGGGAGACTAGAACTCCCTGTAAAGGAAAGACATACATCCCTCTCCAATGTGCATATGGGAGCAAGAACTCAAGCAGGGGACATGAGGGACTGATTGATACTATGGCGTACATGGACATCCCCAGACAAAAGGAAAACCGAGCCCGTATGACCATAGTTTTAAGAATATGCCTTATTCAATGGAAGCTCAGTAAGTCATACTGCTCTGTTGGTGAATATGTTATCTGATCGGATGGACACTAACCACACAGGTCACTTGCTCTTCCTGCCCTTTGGGTTTTCAATTCTTTATGGTTATTTTGAACTGATCCATAAATGTTTGTCTTTTTCCTGGGGGAGGGGAGGGAATGGGGGGTGTCTTTAAGCAAGGTTGTTTTGTTTTAAGTGTGGAACTTTCTCATTCCTATATTGCCTATCTCTGGCATCTCTGCATCAACAGCTGTGGGCAGGCAGGGCTAGTTTTACAACATGCAAAAGTGGAGCATTAATTGCCAAAGTGAGGACCAGAAAGGCAAACAGTGGATTTCCCTCACCTCTCATTTTTGCCCCAGAGGGAGATCTGATCTAGAGGTAGGTTTCCTTTTCTGGAGAGGAAGATTGGGCTAGCCCAGGTCTTGTTCAGTCAGCTATGGACCACAGGATCTCCAATAGTCTGGCCCCCAGGTGATCATTTGTGCTTTCTTCTCTGTGGAAATGGATTAAAGGTGACCTAATTTTAGCTGCTATTAAGAGACAGATCATTTAGGCTTTTCTCTGACACAGACTTTAAAAATGGGCTAAAATAGATAAACAACATTTACATTCTCTTGGAAATATCAAAAGCCAGTGAGGAAAAAGCCCTGTCTGCACTGAATTGTTGTTTTGTTTTTCTTCTTGGTGAGTGGTAATTGGACCCCCCAGCTTTGCTAGTGCAAAAGAAAAACTAGGACTTCCTCAAGATTTGTGTCTGTGCATATGCATCTAGGCAGTTCAGAGGAAGAACCCCAGCTCTTTCTCAGGACAGGTGCATAGGAATATTGTTTCCAGGCTTGCCTGTAATTTTTATTATTATTAATTATTATTATTATTTATTTATTTATTTATTTATTTGCACTGGTCATATTTGCAGTCTCTCCAACTGGGACTCAATATCCAATGGTGAGGAGGGAGTCCTTCTTTGAAGAATTGACATCAGATGTGGGGAACTTCCCACTCTCTGGCCCAGGGCAGCAAACACCAACTTAATCTGACAGGACCCCAGGATCATTAATTAGAAACTGGTAAAACTAGAACATCTGGACACCTTATCAGAGGCTTATCAAGATTACTGGTATGATCCATACAAAGCTTTAATGGAAATCAGCTGTCAAATAAGTGAAGTAATTTAGACCAAGATTATTTTTATCACTACAATATGATACAAGCTTTGTTTTGAGATACCGTTGTATCTGAACAGTTTCATAACCAACATTATGCTCTATGTTAAAGATCCTAAATCAAAAAGAATCTGAGCCAAGATCATAAGGTGGGTGAAATTCTAAAACAGTAGTGCAGTTTCACTCACCTATACAAGTTCTGAATTTGGCCTTCTGACTGTTAGTCCCACTTCTTTTTCCTTATGTTAAAATGTGCTCCATTTTAGTGCCAATTTTAAGACCATTTTGAAGCTGCTTCCCACCTCGTCACACAGCCAGCCAATACATATTTTAGCAGTCCACCAGGGAGAAAAGTTAGCAGGAGAGGCGGAAAGAACTGGCATAAACATGTGGAGCCAATTCTTCAGGGGGTGTAAATCCGTATAGCACTGATAGTTTCACCAGTTCTCATCAGCTGAGCCTCTGGCCTGTGGAATTAACATATCTTTTTTAAGCAAATGAAGGTGGCCCATTATATTTGGAGATGCAGACTTAATTGTGCATTCCAGCATCATTGGATTCTAGGGGTTGTAGGTGCCTATTCACTATGGCAGTTTTCGTCTAGGCTCATGCTTGGATTAGAGCAGTGTTTCTCAATGACTGGTCTGTGGCCCAGTGCCAGTGCCTGAGATCTCCCTGGCACAGTTTAGGAAGTCAGTAGATGGGTGCCTGGTATCAAAGAGCTTGAGAAATACTAGATTAGAATACGTGTCCTAGGCTAGCGCCTGAGGGTCTTGCAGTCATAGGATGAGATCAGAATATTATCCTTCATTTTAAAGAAAATGATATTTCCAGCCTTCATGGATGCAAAGATGTAGGAAAATGTGAGCTAAGTACACCTATATGACCCTAGTCTGCATACAGCCTGAAACTACAACTCCAGGACATATGAGCTGTCCCTTTATGTTAGCTCTGGAACCTGCTGGCAAGACCATGGCGTGGCAGCAGAAATTACAGTATGGGGATGGGGCTATGGGGCCCCATGTGGGACATAGATTGCCTTGCTTTGTCCTTGCTGGGCCTCCATTTTGATTAAGCCACAAATATCCACACAAAACAAACTAGATTATTCCAGAGATACAGGGCAAATTCTTTCTTTTATATGCACATTAATTTGCAAGATGATATCATGAACTTTCATGGCCATTACATATGTACATCTGAGAGCAAAAATGAGCCCTTAGCTTATAAAATGTTAGTGTTACTTTGTTATGGGATGAATCCAGTATTGTCCCTGGGGGCTAATTTTACTTTTCTTAGATTACATTTTTCCCCCAAGTGAATGTATGGAACATAGCAGTAAGTTTTGTTGTTTCCAAGAAACCTATTCAAATTAGGATTTATTGCAGTTCCGTTGTGGGTGGGAGGTAAAACAAAAAAAGGACCCAAGTCATTTACTGTGACAGTATTGCTAATCTTTCTATGGGCACAAGAGAGGCTTGACAACATTTCTCCCTTTTGGAAAGATAGGAATCATCATTCTACTTTAGAAATGCAGCATTCCAGACAAACCCTTGGGGTTTTTAGTGCTCAGAATGTTCTGTTTTGGCAGCTCACCTCTTCCAAGAATTGTAATCCGTATAGAATCGGTGTTTTAAAATGGGGACATAGGGAGGGAGGCATTGGGAACATTTTGAGGGGAGGATGGCTAGCTTCCAGACAATCACATGGGTTTTTTTCATATTGCCAATGTACTTTATGTTGGTACTTTGTGTTAAATTTTCCATACACAGAAAACACCATATGCTTCCACTCTGAATCATCTCTATTTCATATTAAAACATTAATAGAATAAAAGAGAGAATAAATGTACGGTCTCTATGAAAGAGCACACATTGTATTGTGGGCCTGATGGTCAGTTATGCTATAAGGCCCTCTTATGCCTTCTCTGGCAGTGTAAAGAGGCCTTGGTATGTCTACACTGCAGCTGGGAGCAAGTCGCCCAGCCTGGGCAGACTGACTCATGCTAGCAGAGCTCAAGTTAGTGCTCTTAAAATAGCAATGTGGCTATTCCAGCTCAGGCTCTGAAGCCCAGGAGTTAAATGGCTTGAGAGCCTGAACTCCAGCCTGAGCCAGGATGTCTACAGCGCTATTTTCAGTGTGCCAGTTTGAGCCCCACTAGCATGGGTGGCTCTGTGTATGGCGGCTGGGAGACTCACTCCCAAATGCATTACAGACATAGATAAAGTGGGTGGAATATGAGAGTACCCCTGTGTACAGGGTTCCCTGGTTGGTTTAGTGCTGCCAGAGGAGCTCCACTCTAGCTCTCAGCCCCCAGAGTAGGGTCATGTTGTGGGGGCATGTCAGAGTGTACGGAACTGGCAATTCTCTGCTTCCTGGAGCCGAAAGAGACCACAGGAAACAAGTGTACATTAGAGCAGCACTGAAGCAGAATGAAGGTCCTGGCTGCCTCAGAATACCAGGAGTACCTAGATGGTTCGATTCCCCTTCTCTCCTGCCCCAAGCAGACTGAAAATCAGGCTTGGTCTGTATTTCCTCAGAAGCAAGCTGTATCTGAACCCCATGTGGCAACTGCTTCTGCAGTGGGAAGAGGGACTTCTCTCCACTTAAAGATGCAGTGCACAGAAAACAAGTCATAAAGGAGAGAAGCTATATAAACAACATTTTGTGGCTATTCACTTTTATTGCTTAAACAAAATTTACAAAGTACTACAAATAAACAGGGCACACTAATATTTCCCCACTCATCCCTTGGTCCCTAGTACAATTTTAGAATGGGTCACAATCCAAATTCAAAACAGACAATATCAAAGGAGGCCTAAAATGTGATGTGTCCCATGACCCATCTGGAAACTTTTACTTTTTGGAATGCATCCTTTTTGCTTTATTCCAAACTGGTCATTTGCTGCTACAAAATGATATTTGAAAATGAACATGTGTGACTTTTGGTGAGTTTTTATTCAACAAACGTGGGCTATAACAGGATAAAAATGTGGCTTGTTTAACAGTATAATGCAGGGCCTTGTGATTCATCAAAAGTCTGCGCCTCATAGTTACCATATTGTTACATTCTGTTAGTTGATATTCCATAGCTACTTTACTGAATTAATGCTGTGACCAGATTACAGTTGAATGCTCACATTGGGTGAACTTTCTCCTTGAATTTGAAGAGCTCTCTAATATAATAAGGTGACTAATGTCACCTAAATTGACACAACACTGGGCACCAGCTGTAATGTTCAATCAATCAAAGATTCCAGACCTTGTAAATGTTTCATTATTGGACTCTCTGGGGGGAAATAGGTTTTGCTGTCCCCGTGGTTTCTTGGTTCTTGTGATTGAATATAATATTTTGCACTTGCGATGTTCAGTAGGGTTTATTCTAGCAAGAAAAACGTCGGCCCCAGCAATCGTAATCAGGACTCTCAGTGTTTAAATTTTGTTTGCTGCTGTGTTTTTACTACAAAATCCATTAATCTAACACATGGTAAATGCTGATTTCAAAGCTCATACCCTCTGTCTACGTTAGAACTCAGCTTCAGCTACCATGACATTCTTTCACTGAATTTCAATTTCTGTATTAAAGGGGTCAACTTGGTAGGAAGCACAAGGTCCTGGAATACTAGATTACTGACCCCTCTAAACTGCTTCTTCCACAGCATAGATATTTATCGAAGTGCCTATCTAACCATTTCACATATGGGCTTGGGAATCAGGATTAGGGAATACAAGCAAATAAAAACACTAATAAATGTTAAAAAAGAGTGCTGATGATGCTGATTAAGAGCAGCCATGGACTGGTTCTGATGGTGAGCCAGCGAAAATTACCCTTGAGATGACCCAGGCAAGTCCCTCTCCCCACGCGGTTGAGCGCTTCAGCGGAGACTGGAGATGACTGTGAGAGACGTGCACTTTCTGTTGACTCTTGGGAGTTGTCAGGTAACTTCAGAAAATCCAGAAGCACACAGATTTCCTGAGAGCTGGTGAAGGAAGGGACTCCGAGTGCAAGTTTTCATGATCAGGAGAGAGATGTTACAGGAGTGCTATATGTCTGTGTATATGTAAATAGCTAAGATGCTAGCAAATGGTGCGCAGGAATATGCAGCATAGTTCTTGGATTCTGTAGGGCCAATAAAACATTTTGTTGTGTATTGCAAATGGCTTCCCTGGCAGCTCTTAATACCTTCTGGGCTTTTTTTTTTGCAGGTGAAGCAGCTCCTTCCTACCTCTATACTTTTTTCACAATTTTTGTTTCTCTTACTTTTACCTGCCTTTTACTTAGCAATTCCTGGTTCTCCCTTAACTTGCTTCCACTCGTATCTAAAGCTGGTATAACTACTGTATTTCTGAAGGTAGCATTCTGATCCACGTCACTGCTTTGGAAGTACCTTAGGAGTGCCAAGGCCTGACAAGCGGTCTGAAAGAAGGCTCCTCTAACTTCACAGTGCACCTTATCATTGGGGTTTTTTTTATTGGTTTGTGCAGTTGTTGCTAAGCTTTGAATTGGGCACAAATTGAGAAGACTTTCCATTTAAAACGTATCACATACGTCTTATTGTAGCACACAGTCCCCGATACTGGGATTAGTATTATGATCAACTGATGTATTAATGCCTTCTTTTTAGGAAGCTAATATATGTTGCTTTGGTTTTATTCTGTTTAGGCCAATATATTGTGAACTCAGTGGAGACTTCTTGCATTTCCCTTCTCTCGTTTCGTTGGCTTTCATCCCAGACTTCAACTGGGTTATCAAATAGAGGAAGTGATGGTGGCCGCATATTATGTCTCCAATTTATCTATCAATTTAGGCCCTTATGGCATCACCATAATATACAAGTGCCAGATACAATCTATGTATTCTGCTTCATGTTTTTTAACCACTCATGATGGTTTGGTTCTGACATGGATTTTGTACCTTCAAAATGTGCCTCATAGCGAGATCATCCTCCCACTCTGACTAGTTGTTGCTGATCCCATTGAAAGCTCCCAAGTATGGCCAGAAGCAGCTGAGTCAAGAATCCCAGTTTGAACATGGAGATTTGTTCAGAGGAAGACCCATAAAATGATGTACAATAAGGGACTTGTTGGGAGTAGAAAGCTGTGCCAAAATTAGGAGACCAGATAAGGAACCATGCTGACTATAGTGCATACTAATGGTAGGGTAATCAAATGTCTTAACTGTAATATCTCTTGTTGCCTGCACTAGCTGAATGACCCCATCAGTTTCCTCAAATAAGCCTGCAATATATGGTACACAGTAGACAGCATTACATTATTCACAGTTTGGGCCTGATTTGCACCACTGCCAGGGCCGCCAAGAGCGGGTTCGGGCCCTGGTGAAAACATTTTTTCGGGTCCCCCAGCAAGGGCGGACCGGCTAAACAGAGCCAACGAGAGTGGGGGAATCTGGGGAAGCCAGGCCTGGAACTTTTTCGGGCCCCCCAGCAAGGGCGGACTGGCTAAACAGACAAGAGGGGGGGAAGCCGGGCCCCAGGCCCCCTTCCGGATCGCCGGGCCCCAGTAATTTGTACCGGCTTTCCCCCCCATCCCCCCGTCAGTCCTGACCACTGCTGATGAGCATCTGTGTCTGAGCTAAACTGCTCAAAGCGCTGGGGAGTGAGGGGGGGGGGAAGAGCTTCAGGACTAACTATGCATCAAAGATCTTGTTTCTTCCCAGAACTCCCTGAATGCAGAGGGAATATACCCAATGCTACACCCCTTTGGAAGGTGCACCATACGCTTTTTGACCATGGTCCCATCCTCCTCCTGTTGGCCCTCTCATGGATTGAGCATCAATACGGGAGTGGTTCCTGCTGAAGTTTCCCATAGGAAGCTCAATTTTCCTGCTCTGGGCACCCTTTTTATACTGTGATTCTGTCTATACCTACATTCTTCACATGTATATGAAAGTGTCAATCCTCTCTTTCTTATTGGTCTGTGTCCCGTAGAGACACAAGGGACCCCGATTTCTATAGGCTGTGTAGGTTCCCATTAACATACCAGCTTTATCTTGCGATTAAGGTGCATGTTGGAGACAGTATTTGTTGTTACAGCATTTATAATCTAAATTGAATCTTCCCAGCTATACTTTCACAATATTACCAGTTGGTACCTCTTTTCCCATAACCCCTCTTTCGGGTTATTTCTCGGTCATTGACTTACGCCATCATTTCTTGTCTCCCAGGCCTAAAATAGCTAAGCTAAAGTCTTGCAGGCCTCAGCCCACAGTTTCTTGCATTTCAGCTCTTCTCATTTATATCTACTACGTAGTTCCTCTAAATACTGATCAATCTTATACTTTTATACACATTACCTCTGATTAACATATAATGAATATAACATATAATGAAAACCTATTGATTAATCATAACATCACATGATCAATGGATACTAAACTAAAATAATTGGCTACACAGGAGATAGGAACAGTCATGTATAACATTCTATCACTCAGATCTGAAAGGGGCTGCAATTCCCAAATATATATAGTCCTATGGCAACAAACAAGTCCAGCTACTGTTAAGACCTCTGAGATGCATACAGTCTGAGAAAGTGCATATGATTTTTATTTTCTTGGCTCTGTCAGAAGCTATTCAGATAGCAGTTTGGGGGGAAATCTTAATCATAAAGAGTTTTACATTCTTTGGAATGACATCATCATAAAACACACACAGTAGACTAATTACAATTTCATCTTGAATTATACTCCAAGTCAGCTGAAACTTATGCCATTATCATTATTTTTCAAATGGCCACATTCCAATCTCTTACTTATGTTCATCTATATTAATGCATTTTCTTCAAACAGCTGGGTAATCTGTTATAATTAGTATGATCTCCGGTGGCTGGACTTCGTCATCCTGTTGGAAGAAATTATCAAAGCAAATGTCTTTTCCCTTTAATGGACAGTGGAGGGTGCTGTTGCATTTGAGGTTTACAAAAAACAGGCATCCTTCTGAGCTAATACACTTCTGTTCTCTCCACACATCTCATAAATTGTGAGCACACAGATTGCAGCTATGGAAATAATGATCAGATCAAGATGCTCTGTCTTTAAATCAGCTAGTTGTAAGACTGGGTGAGTCAATGATACGTTGATGTGAATGTCTGGATTGCGAGGGAGCAGGGGAATTGATTTTTAACTCCTGCCCTAAAATTTGTCAATATACTGGGCGTTTACTACTTTCACAGAATATGGTCTGTCATGTAGGGTGCTGAGCAGATGAATTAAGGACTCGTGTTCATGTACCATAGGCCCAATTTTCAAACTACAAGTTTGTAACACAGT
Organism: Malaclemys terrapin pileata; assembly: GCF_027887155.1. NCBI lineage: Eukaryota > Metazoa > Chordata > Testudines > Emydidae > Malaclemys > Malaclemys terrapin. The sequence goes on along the minus strand of NC_071506.1, from coordinate 120,121,969 downwards.
TAGGCTTGACTGACTTCATTTTTTAAAATAATGTTGATAGGAAAAAATGGTTAAAAATAAATCAACATTATCTATTTTTAAATTTTCACAGGTGTGTGAAATTATGGGTGGCTCAAACCATGGGGGATGGTATCAGGTTATAATTATTTAATGACCGTAGATGTTGAGATTCAAAATGTTAAAGCTTTATAACCTTTAAAGCACAAATTGCCAACATCACATGTTAAAATACATAGAGTAAATACCCTTAAATTCTATAATACATTCTCAAGCAGCATTTCTTACTTTGCCTATCTGTAAATTTTGGTAGTTATCATTGGAACTATTTTTCACATGTTTGTATGTGCTTGGTGAAATCAAAGTTTATTGACATTTACTGATAAAATCTAATCCTTCCAAGCAAACCGTAGTCTATATGAATATGAAATATATCCGATAGTAAATTGATTTAAAAACTTTTATTAAAGCTAATGTCTAAAATCAAGTTTACACAAGTTAAGAAGGAAGATACTGTACATCTGGGGTCAGGCTTGAGTTATGAGAGATTACAAGTATCAGTTACAAGGTTCACAAGATACATACATAGTACCATAGGCATGGACTTCCCCTCTGCCTGGTAGGTGTTCAACCCCCTCCCTCTCACCTCTGGCCCTGCCCCTGCACCACCCTCACCCACCCCATTCCAGCCCTTCCCCAAAAGCCCCACCCCATTCCACCCTTTTCCCCAAGTCCCTGCCCCGCCTCTTCTCCACTTCCTCCCCTGAGCATGCTGCGTCCCCACTCCTCCTCCTCCCCCCTCCCAGAAAGTCCTAAGCGCTGCCAATAAGCTGTTAGGCGGCGGGCAGGAAGCGCTGGGAGGGAGGGGGAGAAGCGGGGATGCGGCGCACTTTGGTGGGGTGGAGAAGGAAGCAGGGGGGGGAGCTTGGCTGCCAGTGGGTGCAGCATACCCACTATTTATATTCCCTGTGGAGTCGGCACCTATGCATAGTGCATAACCAACATAGACCCAGATTGGGGTGCGGAAGTTTTTAAAGCATCAGTGAATAAGTGAACTTGGGTATGACTACACTTGACCCTAGCCAAAAGGCCAAGATCTAAAGGAATACATACCTAATACTCTATATGATGAGATTATGCACATTTCTAAAAAGTAAGCAGTGGAATATAGCTAACAAAACAACTTTACTTGAAGCCTCTTTGGAGCTGTAGTGCAACTAGCCTGAATAATGGCAGTAATTTTTTGTCCTTCTGTAGTGCCTTTCATTCAAGGATCTCATGTAAAAAGGTTAATTCAGTTTCACAGCTAGAGGTGTAGGAGTATTACTCAGCTGTTTCACAGATGAAGAAATTGAAGAGCAAAGAGGTTAAAAGATTTTCCCATGATCACACAGTGAGACAGTGGCTGAGCAAGGAATAAAACTCAGAACTTAACTTTTCCAAAAGGGAAGAACAGAGGCAAAGCTATGGTCCCTCTCCTTCCTCACATATCCTCCAGAGCTGGATAGCCAAGGAGGGGTATTTCTGCATCCTGCAGTGACGTCCGAGCCCAGGATCTGTGGGAGACAAAGCCGCTTGGGTGTGCCAGCCCCTATCTCTTCCTTAATGGCACAACCTGGCCCTTAACATTGCTTTAAAGGTGCAAAGCACTGTATTATCAATGTTGGGTATTGGTGTCAGATGTAGTTTTCATTCCCCAGCCTCTAAATGAGCATATTTAGTGTTTGAGAAAGCAACAAAATACATTTCTATCACTGCTCAACAAAGAAAAAAGTTCTCCCCAAAAAGCAAATCTTCTAATGTGGTATTTTTTTTTCAGGCAGTCCTAAATGAACTGAGAACTTGAACAGTCTTTTTTTTTAAAGCTTGTCCCTTCCTTTAATGCCCATGACCTGAATTTAGTGGATGAATCACAGATCAGATATGAGAACACCTGTGGATCAGCAAGGCAGTTTTATAAACAAAGTTCCTCAGGTCTAGTTTGCTGAGCACTAATTCTGCTTATGGGAAATGTTCCTACCTGTCCTGTACTCAGTTTAATTTCATTTACTCATAAACAGTCTCCTTTACTAATTCTAGTTAAATCTGTCTATAGATTATAAACATAGGTATATTCATTACTGACAGACGTACATATACTTTATCTTAGAAGTTTGTTTTTCCTTCTCCACCCCTGCTACAGTGTCACTGTATTAGGCCTCTGGTTTTCATTATGCAAAAAGTAAAAAAATGGACCATTGTAAATCTCTCTTCCCTTCTTTACTTCCTGTTCTGTAGCCAGTCTTCCATTCCTTGCCTAACAGCGTCAACTACCACAGTGCACTATTCCTGGGGCTTTGGGGAATAAGAGGTGAGAACAGAGGAGTGGGGGGAAAAGAGGTTTGCTTGCCCAAGGCTTGTTAACCTGAGCACACGCTCTTTCTCAAATTTGTTTTCTCAGCTGGTGGCACAGTGCATTGCCCCAGCACCACCATCCAGCAGAGAACAGCTTCATACAAGATCTGAAGGTAGATGTTAAAGAAGTGGTTGGGGCAGGAGGGGAGGGGAGTTTAATAACCGCCTAAAGCCTGAAACTCTGTTTTTTTAGTATATTGAAATATGAACTGTGTAAACACTCTGCATTCCACCTGCTCAAGCATCTGCCAAAGAGCTCACAAACGTTCTTTGCTCTTTTTACATCCTCCCAGTTTGCTAGCCCCTCTGCTGGCCTCCTACACCAACCTGCTGTCCCTGTCCCCCGTCCAACCTCCACAAACAAACACACACACTTTCCACTGGAAATACACTTTTCCCAGATCTTTGTACACCTGCAGTTGTGTACTTTCTGATTCTCCTCTTTCCTAAACTGTGGGCTTTTTGTGTTGGAAAACTGTTGTGTTGGTCTGTATTATTACACATATTAATGAGGTAACTATCACCGTAGCATCTGGGCACCTATCATACAACTTAGAACAAGAGAATACTTAACTTTTCCCAAAGGAGGAAGTATAAACTTTGCACCCCCATGCTCTACAGCTTGAACTACTTGCCACGTCTCTCGAGGGAATTTCCATCTGAGAGGCAAACTATCAAGGGGCTTTACACTCCTACACTTAGTAAAAAGTCTGAACAAAAGTGCATTTTTCCTCATGCTTTAGAAGAGGCCAAGCTCTGCAGGGTTTCCTGTGAGAGCAAATTCTAAAGCTGTGGCCCACCACTTGGAATGCCCTGCCACTAACATCCATGAGAGGGGAACTGATGGCTATAGTGTACCTGTTGTTTGCTATGATAGGGAGGAGAGGTGACTCTAGATGATAGATAATTAGTTAGTTAATCTCCATGAAGGTTCTTCCAGCACTTAGAACATTTTAAATGTTACAAAGTAGTTGATCATTAAGAACTTTGCAGAGTAAATTAATGGTAGCTTAGGTACAAGTGATCATGACTTGATCAGATGAATAATGTGCAAGCAGAATAAAGTCCATACTAGTAATATATATACTTAGTGCTTTAATAGGACCAATTCCACAAAGCTGAAGACAATTATTAGCCATATCAGTTGGGAGGAATAATTTAGTCAGAAAAATGTGAATGATAATTAAGAATAATTTAAGAACACCTTACTAGACGCCCCAAAAAGCCACAATTGAGGAAGAGGGCCATACTGGTTATAAACTGATTTGGTTTAGAGGGCAAGCTGTAAAAAATTATAATATATATAAAACAAATGGAAGAAAGGGGAAGTTGATAGTAATGAATATAAGTCACAAGGTAGGAATTGTAGAAAATTAATAAGGGAAGCAAAGGGACACAAGGAGAAATCTATAGCCAGCAGAGTTAAGGACAATATGGAGGAGTTTTTAAGTACATTAGGAACAAAAAAGAATCCAGACAAAGATATTGATCCATTGTAGATGGAAATGGTAGAACAATAATAATGCAGAAAAGACTGATGTGTTCAATAAATGTTCTGTATTTGAGGGGAAAACAAATGATATAGTCTCATATGGTGATAACCAATGTTCCCTCTAATTTTTCCCATGCATGTGCGGAATGAATTTTATGTGCACCAATATGGAGGTGATGTGTCACACATCACCTCCATATTGGTGCACATAACAATTATGTGGCGGGGGTGGGGCTGAGGGGTTCAGCATGTGGGAGGGGTTGGGGGGGGAGCTGAGGGCTCCGGCTGGGGTTCAGGCTCTGGGGTGGGGCTTGGGATGAGAAGTTTGGGGTGAAGGCTGCCCCAGGGCTACGGTGGAGGGAGAAGACTCCTGCAGCTCTCTCTCCCTGCAGCAGCACCTGGGCTGGGGGGGGAGAGGTGCCTCTCACCCAGCCACAGCAACTCCGGGGCTGGGGCTGCAGGATGGGTGCCTCTCCCCCAGCTGCGGCAGGTCTGGAGGTGGGGGTGGGAGAGGTCTCTCCCCGCTGAAAACCTGAGAACCTGTGTGGCACTTAAGAGGCTGCTGTACGGCCATGCAGCTTAGAGGGAACTTAGGTGATAACACTCTTTCCATTCCACTAATATCTCTGGAGGACCTGAAACAAAAACTACTTCAGTTAGACTTTTTTTAAAATCAGCAGTTCCAAATAACTTACATCCAAGAATTCTAAAAACTGGCTGAGGGGCTTACAGGACCATCAGTTCTAACTTTCAATAAATCCTGGAGCTCCGTGGAAGTTCCAGAAGATTGAAAGAAAGCTAATATGCCAATATTTGAAAAGGGTAAATGAAATGACCTGAGTAATTGCCTGACTGCCTGACATTGATCCTGAGAGAGATTATAGAGGGGCTGATACAGGACTAAATTAATAAAGAATTAAAGGAGTGTAATATAATTAATGCATATCAAATGAGTTTATGGAAAATAGATTCTGTCAAACTAACTTGATATCTTTTTTTTGCTGAGACCACAAGTCTGGTTGATAAAGGTAATAGAATTGACATAATATACTTAGACTTGGTACCCAAAGATATTTTGATTTAAAAAAGTAGAATGATACAAAATTAATATGGCGTGCATTATATGGATTAAAAGATGGCTGTCTGACGGGTCTCAAAATGTAACTGTAAAGGGAGAATTATCATTGAACGGGCGGTGTTTCCAGTGGGGTCCCACAGGTATTGGTTCTTGGCCCTATGCTATTTAACTTTTTTTTTATCAGTGACCTGGAAGAAAACATAAAATCATCACTGATAAAGTTTGCAAATGACACAAAGTGGGGTAAATGGAGTGGTAAATAATGAAGAGTACAGTTACTGACTCAGTGATATGGATTGCTGGTAAAGTAGGTGCAGGTAAACACTTATGTATTTTTAATACAGGCAAATGTATACATCTAGGAACAAAAAATATAGGCCATACTTACCAGATGGAGGACTATATATCCTGGGAAGCAGTGACTCTGAAAAAGATTTGGGGATTGAGGTGGATAGTCAGCTGAATGTGAGCTCCTAGGGTGCCCCTGTGGTCAAAAGACCTAATGAGATCCTGGAATGCATAAACAGAAGAATCTTGAGTGGGAGTAGAGAGGTTATTTAACACTGGTGTGACTGCTGCTGTGTCCATTTCGGGTGCCCACACTTTAAGAAGGATATTGATAAATTGGAGAGGGTCCAGAAAAGAGCCAGGAGAATGATTAAAGGATTAGAAAACATGCTTTATAGTGATTGACTCAAGGAGCTCAATCTATTTAGCTTAAAAAAGGTTAAGAGGTGACTTGATTAGTCTTTAAGCTGATACAGGGAACAAATATTTAATATATCTCTTCTCTTCTATCTAGCAGAGAAAGCCAATGAACTAGAGTGATTAGGGCTGGTTTATCCTAGGGTATATAATGATTACTGCTAATGTAATGCAGGTGGGTGGGCCTCAGGGTGGAAATTTTGTGATCTCTTTTCTGCTTGGCGGGTCAAAGCAGGACATCACTGTCCTAAAATTAGGTGGTGTGGGCTAGTCAGGTCACCACAGCCATTTCACTCAAGAGATGTGCTTTATTCAGCTGAGATCCACTGAGTTTACACTGCCTCCCCCAGAAACTAATTCTCTCACAATGAAGCACTGGCTGCAAAGTGCAATCCTTGCACTAGCAGGGGTGACTCAAGCCCTTCATGTGTATACACGCTGAAATCTCCCAAGATGACTAGTCTTGGCCACTCCCAAACCAGGCCCCGTTAAGATTTCTGTGGAGCTACAGGGAGGCCTGTACATCAGTAAGACTCCCACCATAATTTTTTTTTTATTGTGATAGCAGCAGGAGTGGACCCTTTCCAGACCCTTTCCAGAATAGATTATTTAAATAATTAGTCACAAGTTCCTGTCCTTGAAATAAGGGGGGTGGGGAGGAATTAAAAATGTGAGTAAAATTATGTCAAGAGTGGTTGTGGGCAGGGATAGGCAATTTTTCACTAACTGTCCTGAAGAAAGTTTCCAGAAATACTCCATATCATTTTAATGGACAATTCCTAGTTGTCACTATAGCAAGGATCCACAGTGTATTACTACTAGAACATAAAAGTGGTGCCAGGGACAACTTGATGGCAGAGTGGCAGTGCTTCGAAGTGTACAGGGGCTGCCATGCAGAAGACCCAAAGTTAGGGTAACCCTCCCAGGTTCTCAGTTCCCAACAGCTGGTGGTAGAGACTCACCATTTCCTGGGAGAGGAAGGATGCTCCAGTGGTTAGAGTGCCAGCCTAGGATTTGGGAGACTTTGGTTCAATTTCTTCCTTTCCTGTAGACTTCCCGTGTGACTATTCACACGTCACTTAGTTTATCTCTGCCTCCATTTCCCCATCTGTAAAATAGGGATAATAGCACTTCTCAATCTCATAAAGGTGTTGTGAAAATAAATACATTAAAGATTGTGAGGCACTACCTTACCACTCCTACCATTTCAAAATAAACATCTTAGTGCAAGGTCATGTGGCATCTTGGTGTAGAATCTCTGCACTTGCATTGAATCTAGGGTTACCAGAGTAACTCGTGTTCTAGAAGTCTGCTGCTGCAGGCAAGTTACCATTTTGGTGGGAAGAGTTGATGCAATAAATTTCACACACACAGAGAGAGAGAGAGTACTGTCTCAAAGCCATTCCATTTGTTCTTTCACATTTTGTTGCTTTTTCCTTACTCTAAAAGTAATTCAGGCTGAAAGTATGATTGTTCTATGTGGGTAGAAACACATGACAGTTTTCATTATAAAACAATAACATTTGTTTCTACATCTGTGCCTCAAACTTCCATTGAAAGCCTTTAGCCCCTCTTGCAATTTGTTTCTGTACATCCACCTGACACACGGATCACGCAAAATATTTGAGTTTCTTTTCAAACCCTGACTTTTAAAACAACCCTTTCCCCCGTCTCACAGCAGAGTGATCCATAGAGCAGTACTAACAACAGAGGGGAAGAAGAGAAAATCACCTGCCCTACCCTTTCAGACAGAAGTAGGGATGTCTAGCTAGAGCAAATAGTCTGATGGAAGGAGGACAGGTTTAAAAAAATCATGGATAAAATGACCCCCTAAAATAAGGATGAAGTGGTGGGTGTAACCCACACACAGACACCAGAGGCATTTGACATCAGAAAACAAGAAAAAAAATGCCTGATTAAACTCATGTGATTATGAGATGATTTATAATCCCTTAAGGAGGTTATTTGTTCTTGGAAGGTGTCTTAATCAATTTTTTGTTCTGTGCTACAGTCGTCAGAATTCATCTCAATGAAGAATAAAAACTTGAACAGAACATAAAACAGACACTGCACTAACTATATTATATCTCCCAGATGATTTTTGGAAAATGTGGACTGGTGGGAGCAAATTGTGCAGATATGTGTGTGTTTGTGTGCGCGCATTCCATGAAAGGAGGCAGGGTCACTAAACTGGAACATCTAGTATGCTTTTGAAAGTATTGTATTTCACCAGAAGGAGCCAGAAATAAGAGATCATTTGTTAACATTGTTAATCCATTAAATATACATTGGGCAACTGAAGTATTTGAAACTCCCTGCAATATCTCTTATACCGAGGAAACAATGTTCCACTGAGTTTAGGTGTGGTGTGTTCTAAAACCACATAAAACTTTCAGCAGCTTTGTATAAAGCTGATTTTTATTTTAGGTAACAACTCATATTGAATCATTTGGGGAAAGAAAGCCCCCTACCAGAAATACACTAGTAGTAAATTGTCTGGAATTTCAAATGATCCGTGGATATTTTTATCATATTATCCTGGTATTTATGGGGATTTATGTGGGGTTTTTTCCCCTCCACAATTGTAATTTGTCATTCTATGTTCAGTCTTTCTAACTGATATGAGTCATTCTTGCTTTTTCTTATAAATTGGATATAGTTAGAAAGGTATTTTGAATGGCTGACACAAACAATTTCACCTTGTATATTTTACGGACACTACTTCCACACAGATTTGAGCAAGTTAGTTGTTGCGTTCCTCCTCATTTTAATAAATTAATGAGCACATACAAAACAGCATGTGAAAAAATCCTCCTGTTTTTAATTATATTCATCTTTGATGTTAATTGAAAACAAGAACTTTATGGTCCTGTTGAATCTTACTAGCAAAAGTATAGTGTGATGAACCTTTTAATCTAAGGTATTGCGGTGTCCCTGATATAGCTCTGAAATTAATGAAGTCTTCACAATGGTCTTGACCTTTGAAGAGGAAAATTGCATTTTAAGGAAACTAGCTTTTTTTTTTTTCTCTTCAATTTTAAAAGGTGGTATTATTACAGCATTTTGTCTTCCTTTTTCCTGTATGCATAAAGGTGGCAAGTTGACACTGATTTTAGTGCTTTTATATCAGAGGTGATATGTTAGTGCATAAAATATAAGGTAGACACGTTAATAACTAAAGAGAAATATCCTGAAAAGCCAAAAACTAGCAATATGAGCTAATAGCAAGCATGTCTCCTACAGTACATTCTCCCTTCTAAGCAAATGTTGCCAGAGGGATAATAGCATTGCATGGCCAACGTTTTCAATCTTGATTGCCTAAAGTTAAGTTCCTAAATCTATATTTAGACACTTAAATTAGTGGTCAGATGATTAGAGGACTGATAACTTCCATTGAAGACAATAGGAGCTGTAGGTACTCTGCACCTTTCAAAATCAGGCAACTTATTTAAGTTCTGAGCTTTAGGCACCTGTGTTTGAATATTTGGCCGTATCCTTTCTGCCTCAATTTCTACATCTGAGAAATGTGGATATTAATAGTTATCCACCCCTCTGGGGTGTTGTGTGGATGAGATAGTGGACTCTGTTAACCTCTGCTGGAACAGGGGCCTGCACATTGCAGCCTCCTACCCCAGTGGAGAATTTGCCTTTAAGGACAGCAGGCATTATTTATATCCCTGAGCTCTCCCAGAGGTTCAGTCGGAGGGAGGTAGCCTTAACCTGTGGGGTTGCCCAAGGGATGCATTGAATGCCCTAGTCAGCGCTGTTCACTTTTAGGCCTGTCATGGTTGGCTTCATTTGGCATAAAGAGTGCCCTCTAACAACCCTGACTAGTATATAAAGGCAGTCAGCAGCGAACCAGCTGAGCGGCGAACAGCAGAGGCTAACAGAGGGAGTTTGCCTGGGATCTGTCCGAGAGGAAGTACGCTAAGTGCTGCATTAGGGGGACTGTATTGGTGAGTGTCTGTTGCTGGGACAGTTTGTCAGTTTGACCGTGTGCTTGATTGCTTGCTTGTTTGTTTGAAAAGTGTGAATTGGGAGTGCTTTGTTCCAGGTGGGCCTTGAGTGGGCCTGACTGGTATATAAGGGCAGTCAGCAGCGAATCAGCTGAGCGGCAAACAGCAGAGGCTAGCAGAGGGAGTTTACCTGGGGAGAGCTCACTGAGGCATTCATCTGCGGGTTTCTCTGAGTATTTACTGCAACAGCTGAGGAAGCTCTTAAGAGGAAGGTGATATGGAAGGTGAGCAATCAGCTGTTGTAACCTGCACAGGTTGTGCCATGTTTGTCTTTCTTCCACAGGACAGAAGCGACTTTGTCTGTACAAAGTGCAAGCTGGTCTCCATATTGGAAGAGAAGGTTCGAGGTCTGGAGAAACAAGTATCGACTCTGCGTTGCATAAGGGAAAATTAAGATTTCCTTGTCAGACGTCAGGAGATGCTTCTACGGCCACAATGTTCTGAAGATTCAGAGCAGGCGCAGAAGGATGGTGAAGAAGTTTGGCAGCATGTGACCTCCAGAAGGAGAAAGAGGAGCATCCATGTACCAGCAATGGAGATACAGGTGAGCAATCGTTTCCATGTTCTCTCTACAGGTACTAATGCGGAGAGTGGACTAGATGACACATCTGAGGGAAGGGAGCAGAAGGAAACTCCACTGATTGGAAGGCAAAAGATGCACTGTCCTAGGGATGAGGGTTCCACAACCACCACTCCCAAGAGGAGGAGGAGGGTGGTGGTGGTCGGGGACTCCCTCTTCAGGGGGACTGAGTCATCTATCTGCTGCCCTGACTGGGAAAACCGAGAGGTCTGCTGCTTGCCAGGAGCTAGGATACACGATGTGACAGAGAGACTGCCGAGACTCATCAAGCCCTCGGATCACTATCCCTTCCTGCTTCTCCACGTGGGCACCAATGATACTGCCAAGAATGACCTTGTGCGGATCACTGCAGACTACGTGGCTCTGGGAAGAAGGTTAAAGGAGTTCGAGGTGCAAGTGGTGTTCTCGGCATCCTCCCTGTGCAAGGAAAAGGCCTGGGTAGAGACTGTCAAATCGTGGAAGTCAACGAATGGCTATGCAGGTGGTGTCGGAGAGAAGGCTTTGGATTCTTCGACCATGGGATGGTGCTCCAAGGAGGAGGAGTGCTAGGCAGAGACTGGCTCCACCTAACGAAGAGAGGGAACAGCATCTTCGCAAGCAGGCTGGCTAACCTAGTGAGGAGGGCTTTAAACTAGGTTCACCAGGGGAAGGAGACCAAAGCCCTGAGGTAAGTGGGGACATGGGATCCTGGGAGGAAGTATGAGCAGGAGAGCGTAAGAGGAGAGGACTCCTGTCTCATACTGAGAAAGAGGGACGATCGATGAGTTATCTTAAGTGCCTATACACAAATGCAAGAAGCCTGGGAAACAAGCAGGGAGAACTGGAAGTCCTGGCACAGTCAGGGAACTATGATGTGATTGGAATAACAGAGACTTGGTGGGATAACTCCATCCATGACAGTACTCCAGTCATGTGATATAAACAGTTCAGGAAGGACAGGCAGGGCAGAAAAGGTGGGGGAGTTGCGTTGTATGTAAGAGAGCAGTATGACTGCTCAGAGCTCCGGTATGAAACTGCAGAAAAACCTGAGAGTCTCTGGATAAAGTTGAGAAGTGTGAGCAACAAGGGTGATGTTGAGGTCGGAGTCTGCTATAGACCACCAGACCAGGGGGATGTGGTGGACGAGGCTTTCTTCCGGCAACTAACAGAAGTTGCTAGATCGCAGGCCCTGGTTCTCATGGGAGACTTTAATCACCCTGATATCTGCTGGGAGAGCAATACAGTGGTGCACAGACAATCCAGGAAGTTTTTGGAAAGTGTAGGGGACAATTTCCTGGTGCAAGTGCTGGAGGAACCAACTAGGGACAGAGGTTTTCTTGACCTGCTGCTCACAAATAGGGAAGAATTAGTAGGGGAAGCAAAAGTGGATGGGAACCTGGGAGGCAGTGACCATGAGATGGTCGAGTTCAGGATCCTGACACAAGAAAGAAAGGAGAGCAGCAGAATACGGACCCTGGACTTCAGAAAAGCAGACTTCGACTCCCTCAGGGAACAGATGGGCAGAATCCCCTGGGAGAATAACATGAAGGGTAAAGGGGTCCAGGAGACTTGGCTGTATTTTAAAAAATCCTTATTGCGGTTGCAGGAACAAACCATCCCGATGTGTAGAAAGAATAGTAAATATGGCAGGCGATCAGCTTGGCTTAACAGTGAAATCCTTGCTGATCTTAAACGCAAAAAAGAAGCTTACAAGAAGTGGAAGATTGGACAAATGACCAGGGACGAGTATAAAAATATTGCTCAGGCATGCAAGAGTGAAATCAGGAAGGCCAAATCGCACTTGGAGTTGCAGCTAGCAAGAGAAGTTAAGAGTAACAAGAAGGGTTTCTTCAGGTATGTTAGCAACAAGAAGAAAGTCAAGGAAAGTGTGGGCCCCTTACTGAATGAGGGAGGCAACCTAGTGACAGAGGATGTGGACAAAGCTAACATACTCAATGCTTTTTTTGCCTCTCTTCACAAATAAGGTCAGCTCCCAGACTGCTGGGCTGGACAGCACAGTATGGGGAGGAGGTGACCAGCCCTCTGTGGAGAAAGAAGTGGTTCGGGACTATTTAGAAAAACTGGATGAGCACAAATCCATGGGGCTGGATGCGCTGCATCCGAGGGTGCTAAAGGAGTTGGCGGATGTGATTGCAGAGCCATTGGCCATCATCTTTGAAAACTCATTGCGATCAGGGGAGGTCCCGGATGACTGGAAAAAGGTTAATGTAGTGCCCATCTTTAAAAAAGGGAAGAAGGAGGATCCGGGGAACTACAGGCCAGTCAGCCTCACCTCAGTCCCTGGAAAAATCATGGAGCAGGTCCTCAAGGAATCAATTATGAAACACTTAGAGGAGAGGAAAGTGATCAGGAACAGTCAGCATGGATTCATCAAGGGGAAGTCGTGCCTGACTAACCTAATTGCCTTCTATGATGAGATAACTGGCTCTGTGGATGAGGGGAAAGCAGTGGATGTGTTATTCCTTGACTTTAGCAAAGCTTTTGATACGGTCTCCCACACTATTCTTGCTGCCAAGTTAAAGAAGTATGGGCTGGATGAATGGACTGTAAGGTGGATAGAAAGCTGGCTAGATCGTCGGGCTCAACAGGTAGTGGTCAATGGTTCCATGTCTAGTTGGCAGCCGGTTTCAAGCGGAGTGCCCCAAGGGTCGGTCCTGGGGCCAGTTTTGTTTAATATCTTTATTAATGATCTGGAGGATGGTGTGGACTGCACTCTCAGCAAGTTTGCAGATGACACTAAACTGGGAGGCGTGGTAGATACACTGGAGGGTAGGGATCAGATACAGAGGGACCTAGACAAATTAGAGGATTGGGCCAAAAAATACCTGATGAGGTTCAACAAGGACAAGTGCAGAGTCCTGCACTTAGGACGGAAGAATCTTATGCACTGCTACAGACTAGGGACTGAATGGCTAGGTAGCAGTTCTGCAGAAAAGGACTAGGGGTCACAGTGGATGAGAAGCTGGATATGAGTCAACAGTGTGCTCTTGTTGCCAAGAAGGCTAACGGCATTTTGGGCTGTATAAGTAGGGGCATTGCCAGCAGATCGAGGAACGTGATCGTTCCCCTTTATTCAACATTGGTGAGGCCTCATCTGGAGTACTGTGTCCAGTTTTGGGCCCCACACTACAAGAAGGATGTGGAAAAATTGGAAAGAGTCCAGCGGAGGGCAACAAAAATTATTAGGGTCTGGAGCACATGACTTATGAGGAGAGGCTGAGGGAACTGGCATTGTTTAGTCTGCAGAAGAGAAGAATGAGGGGGGATTTGATAACTGCTTTCAACTACCTGAAGGGGGGTTCCAAAGAGGATGGAGCTCAGCTGGTCTCAGTGGTGGCAGATGACAGAACAAGGAGCAATGGTCTCAAGTTGCAGTGGGGGAGGTCTAGGTTAGGAAACACTATTTCACTAGGAGGGTGGTAAAGCACTGGAATGCGTTACCTAGGGAGGTGGTGGAATCTCCTTCCTTGGAGGTTTAGCCCTGGCTGGGATGATATAATTGGAAATTGGTCCTGCTTTGAGCCGTGGGTTGGACTAGATGACCTCCTGAGGTCCCTTCCAACCCTGATATTCTATGATTCTAACTCAGAGTACATCAGCAGAAAACGATTCATCTCCAATGTGTACCAAGTGTTTGGAGTGTGAAAAGTGAGAAATGATGTGTGTGGTTTAAAATGATTTTTAATACCCCTTTGCCTCCTTGGTGCTGTCCTCCTCAAGGGAGAAAAGAGCTCATGAGTCAGACCCCAAAAGATCATGCGATGGGTCCAAAAAGGAGACTTATAAAACAAAAATTATATTTTGAGCTGTCTTTTGATTTTTGAAATCTCCCTCTCCACTCCCAGTACGGGTGAGGCAATCAGTGTTGCCCGCTCTCCCAAATGTTTTGGCTAAAGTGATTTTTGGCTCCCATGGCAGGAGCTCACTCCTACATCTGCCTGCCTCTTGCACCAAAATTTATTTTGCATCCCGTCCTCACATCAGTTCAGCATCACCTCTGCTCCTCCTGGGGCTCTTCACTCTCACTTTCCTAGGCCTGGGAGCAGGGGCAGCAGTGGGGTCCTTCTCCCCCTGATAGAAGTGGGGGAGAAGCAGCTCCAGGGTCTCTTCACCGCCCCCCTCCTCCCGCCCCAGGTTGGGTGCTGCAGGAAGCGTAGCAGGGAGGGGCAGAGGTGCTGTCCCATCTCCATTGCTCACAGGGGGAGGGAGCAAAACCATCCTGGGCTCTTTCTGCTCCCTACTCCCGACCTGTGAGAATGGGAGGGGAGGGGAAGCAGAGGAGAGAGCTCTTCCCACAGCAGCTTTGACTGGCTGCTCTTCCCCAGCAGGCAGGCAAGTGTGGCAGTGTGCCAGTCAGAGGACATTCCTCCCCACCTCACCCTCAGGATAGGGTTTAAATTCACTGAAGCTCTGGAGCTTCTTGTATCACCGTGAGTCTGACACCAGCCAACCGCCCCATCCCCCCCGTCATCACTTGTGGAAAAAATTATGAGAGTTGGCAATACTGCCTTCCATCTGTGAAACGTGGGCCACAGTCCTTCATTGAAATCAGCTACAGAGGACCGCTGCACCTGCCCAGAATCCAGTGCAAATCAACACAGATTAGCAGCTCCCGTTGCAGGACGGGGCACTGTGCCTCTGGTGCCATGTATTTAGAGTGTTGATGAGAAATGTACCCACCTTTGCATGTGGGAAAAAGGCTGCCTGACTTAAACTGAGATATTACTTAGGCCTTGTGAGGCAGCACTTATGACTGGTGATATGTCTCACGGAATAAGAACTCATTTTGAAGCCAAGAGCAGATTCTGTGGGAGGGTTTTGGAGAGAACATAATTCTGTCTGTTTTAAAACATCAATAAAAGCAACTGAATAAGCTGGTAGATAAGAATTTGAGGAAAGGATGAAAAGGATGAAAAAGAAAAGAATACAGCCACAAAAACAAAAAAGAAACCCACAACAATGAGTCTCAGAGCGCAGGCCAACTGACTTGGGCTTGCACTATGGGGTAAAAAATAACTGTTGACATTCCCATTTGGGCTGGAGCCCGGGCTCCGAGATCCTCCACCCTGACTGGGCTTCGGAGCCCAGGCTTCAATCCAAATGGGAATGTCTACACTGCTGTGTTTAACCCTGTAGTGCAAGCCCAAGTCAGTTGAGCTGGGCTCTGAGATTCGCTGCTGCTCTGGTGTTCTGTTTTTTTGCAATGTATATAAACTCAAAGAAAGGATGGGCCTTCGCCTCTGTGTCTGCCCTGAAGTGAATTAACTAATCTTTTTCACTACGAACATTTGACACATTTTAAGTATTGTTGTAATCTCGTAACGGATTAACAGCTACTCAATGTTGCTCATTGCAAGTATCATTGTAGTAGGATACTTCCTTAGCATCAGTCTTCAGAATGTAAGCTGCAAGTCCTAGTCAAAGAAAAAAACACAACTTCAGAAACCAAAATAAACTAGATTTGATTCTGATTTCTAAATTGTGTTTTAGTAAAATAAGTGAATTAGATATGTAAGCAGAGTCAGGATGAGCTCTACCCTGACATCTGGTGGTGAATTATGGCGAGTGTGGAAAAGAACTCCAGGGGCTGATCTTGTTTGCATAGGCACACCCACCCGCCTGGCATGAAACAACAGCAACTGAAAGTGGTTACTTTGGCTGGTGTGGGATCCCCAGTTTCTCTGTTATTTGGGCAGGAAGAATAACATTTTGTTACTCTGATTCTGTGAATCAAGGCCAGTGGAACTGTTGTATGACAGAAGGACTGAGTGAGTCCTTCACCATTACCTAAGTAGCACTTGCTTGACAAGGGGCATGGGTTACAAAACCCAGTGAATTGAGAGAGGATGGGGATAGGTATTTGTATCTGATGGTATGGGCCGCTCTGAGGGTGTGAAACACCAATTGTACCACCTTCTCTCTCCACTGTTGAATGTCAGAGTTAACTTTGATTCCATTAGGAGTCTAGTTACATGCTGCTGAGCTGAATTCACTTTGGGCTAATGGTGCACCAGCACTGGGGCTCCCCTACTCTGAGCTAAAATCACAAAAGAGTTAAAGTTATGAAGTGCTGTGTTAACTAGTGGGGGAGCCTGAAGCTATATTGCTAAGCAGCTGGTTGAGCAATTTGTGGGGATAACTGGAGGAGCGGGGATGGTTGGAGCGGCGCAAGGAACGGCGAGTGGAGCTGTTTGCGGGGACGGCTGGAGCGGCTCACAGGTCGGTGAGCAGAGCAGCTTGTAGAGCAGAGCGGTTCGTGGGATGGCAGGAAGTGGACTGACTCGTGGTGAAGGCTGCGACGGAACCCCACGGAGAGCTGGCCGGCCTTGGATCATGTAAGGTGCCCCTTAACACCCTGTGTGCCCCCCTTTTACTCTGGGGCTGCACTGACCAGGGACAGAGACTTTGGGGGTTGTTGGACTTTTGGGACTTTGGGTGGTTGCTGGACCCAAGAGACTTTGGGGGTGTTGGACTTTGGGGACTCTGGGTGATTTTTGGGTTGCTGGATTCAAGAACCAAAGGGAAAGGACACAGCCCAATTTGCTGGGGTGAGTTTTTTGCTCATGGTTTGTGTTATGAATCCTGTTTGTGGTGTTTTTCCAATTTAATGCTGATGTCGTTTACCTCATGTTATTAAACATTTTCTGCTACACTCAGACTCCATGCTTGCGAGAGAGGAATTATTACCTCTTAGAGGCACCCAGGGGATAGTATGTAATTGTCCCAGGTCAGTGGGTGGGGGCTCGAGCCGGTTTTGCATTGCGTTATTGAAACGGAACCCCTAGATACAGATCCCGGCCCTTGTTGCTGCCAACTTAGATGGGCAGAAGGGTTACAGATATAATAAGTGTATTATTCCTTTGCCTATTAAACAGAATGACTTCTATTGTTTAATTTCTCAACTGTATGAAAATCGCCTCTAGATCTGAATCAAAATCTGATTACAGAAAAACGGATAGTTCAGTGGTTTGAGCATTGGCCTGCTAAACTCAGGGTTGTGAGTTCAATCCTTGAGGGGGCCACTTAGGGATCTGGGGCAAAATCAGTACTTGGTCTTGCTAGTGAAGGCAGGGGGCTGGACTTGATGACCTTTCAGGGTCCCTTCCAGTTCTATGAGATAGGTATATCTCCATATATTAATTAATTAAGAGAGGAGCATGCTACCAGCTAAGATAAGAAATTTGTTTTTCATTGCAAAATAGTTTTGCCTTCAGGATAAAAGAAAGCACTTAAACACACATTTATCTTGAATTCAATGGGACTTAAGCACATGCTTAAAATTAAGCAAGCATTTAGGTGCTTTCCTGAATCAGGGCTTATATGAATCAGTGTTACTGAATGAGCAGGAGAGAGCTAGGCCTACAAGAGTATTATTTTTAACTATTAGCAGTGAATGTTCTGTGGGGACTTTGTGCACAGGTGCCCACAATTATTGGTTAGAGTCAAGATCTTGGGGGAGAGGAGGAAGAGGGGAATACGAAAGCAACAGCATTTGAAATGTGATCTCGGCTATATTGCCTTTTTGTGTGTAGAAACAAAGTGTTGTCTGGCATTTTTATGTACAAAGCCATGTACAGCACATTAAAATATTATTTTAAAGGTTGTATACAAATTAACAATTTTGAAGTTCCAGCTTAGCAGTTATTCTTATTAGGTGACTGGACAATCTATCATCATAATAAAAAAGGGGTTTTTTATGCTAACACACTTCTGAGTATTCAACCAAAATGGAGAAAGATGGGGGGAAACACATAATATATCTCAGAAGCAGTAATGTCCTGTTATTGTTAAAAACTGCTGGGACCTCATTAGTGACTATGAAAACATCATCTGTGAGTACTGTGAGGCAATAAATCTGCAGTGTCCAAGGAAGAGAGAGAGGGGGTGGGGGAATAGAGCAAGATCAATGTTTGTACTTGCCATTTTTCTTACCCAGCTGTGAGTTAGTAATTTCCATATCGGCTTGCCAAACAGCTTCCAGAAACTATTACTGATTAAGTGAATTCAATAGTCTGCTAATGAACGATAAGATAATGGGGCTGTGTTCAAGAATGCAGGAAACAAATAGTTATTTACATGGAGGACTGCCCTTTTCCATTTTTTTTTTTTTTACATTTTCTAGGCCAGACTCTCAGCTGCTGTAAATCAGTGTCGCTCCAGTGATGCTCACAGAGCTCTGCTGATTTACATCAGCTGACGCTTTGTCCCAAACATCTCAAACTGCTACCATATGAACGTATCTATACTTATTTCTGGAGTATGTATTCCACAGGCATTAGATGAACTTTTTCTGTAGCTTTAGATGAAACAGTGCTTTTCTGACCAAAAAAAAATTTTAAAACAGTAATTGGGATGAAAGAAAGGTAGATCATTTCTTTAAAAATATTTAAATAGCTCCATAAATTTATGTAGTACTTTACAAGACTTAGTCTAAGACCTTTGAATAGTTTTTATCACACACCCATTTACTGTCATTACATTAATGATATTTTATAGTCCTTTTTTATAGGTATATGGGACTACTGCAGCCATGGTGCAAGCAGGCATAAATCCATCAGTGGCAGAAAGAATACCCTATGCCAGGGGTCGGCAACCTTTCAGAAGTGATGTGCCGAGTCTTCATTTATTCACTCTAATTTAAGGTTTCGCATGCCAGTAATACATTGTAATGTTTTTAGAAGGTCTCTTTCTATAAGTTTATAATATATAACTAAACTATTGTTCTTTGTGAAGTAAATAAGGTTTTCAAAATGTTTAAGAAGCTTCATTTAAAATTAAATTAAAATGCAGAGCCCCCCGGACCGGTGGCCAGGACCCAGGCAGTGTGAGTGCCACTGAGAATCCGCTCGCGTGCTGCCTTCGGCACCCGTGCCATAGGTTGCCTACCCCTGCCCTGTGCTATGGCTGGATTTGACTCTGGATATGCACCTGCCATTATAATGTGGACCATTCTTGGGTGGAAAATCAGTTGTCAGTAACTCTATTTTGAGCAGGGGACGTGAAGAATAATTAAGCCAAGGAATTTAGGTAGAAAGAGTGCATAGTAATTACTTAAGATGGCTACCCACTCAACCATTTGTGAGAAGTGCCATGGAGCCTGTAATGACCACAAGTGGAAAGCAGACTGAACAAGTGGGGACAATTTGCTGATGTGAAAATTATAGATTGGCTTTACATGTAACCCCCTTTTTTTTTTTCTTCACTAACACATCCATTTGCTCTAGGCCCTTTCCCTCCTTTTGGCATTGTGGCACCTTTGTGGCTGAGTGAGGCTACTGGCTTTGTGTTTATTTGCACTATCTACTCTACACCATAGAAAACAGTAGCTCTTCACTGAAATCTGTGTCACTTTTCGAGTGGTGCAGACAGTGTGCAGTTGTCCCAAGGACTGTAAAAGAAAAATGCACATTTCTTCCTAGAGACATAAGGAACCTCATACCTCGGGAAGAGTGCAGCTGCAGAAGCATCAGGATCACAGTAGGAGCATCCTCCTTTACAACACAGCTGCAGCTCATGCAGATCTCAGTATGCATCTTGACAACTCATACCTACATGGACTTCAGGGAAATTAGTACCTAGTTCTTAGCACCTTTCATCAGTAGCTCTCAAAGCTGTGGTACAGAGAGGCGAAGTGACTCACCCAAGGTCACACAGCAGGCTAGTGGCACAGCCAGGAATAGAATGTAGGTCTCCTGAGTCCCAGTCCTGTGCTCTAGCCATTAGGCCACACTGCTTTGCTCAGAAGGAAAGAAGTGAATTGGGAATGATTCACCTCCAAGGATATTAGTTGGCCTCTCTATGATAAAATAACCTCACAGATTCACTGTACGGATTCAGTCAGATAGTCACTAAACATGCTCACAGTCCCTATGCACAGTATTAAAATTAAGGCTATACATTTTATTTACACTTTTGATATTTGCTTTTGTAAATTTCTGCTTGAGTGGAACATCCCAATGTTGTCAGACTCTTCAGTATGAAATAACATGGGAACCAATGGCTGCCAAACACTCATACTAGCTTCACACTCTGAGGTGTGTGTCACTGGGAAATGTGTTGCCACAGGTTAAAAAAATAATCAAAGGATGGCTTGTGATTAAGCACAAATTATCTTTCGCCTGTTAAATTAGATACACTAAAGACATGGACATTTAAAAAAAAAAGTCCTGTGTTTAATGTGGCTAAGGTCACATTACTCATTAATAAGGAAAACTTAGGCCTTACTATCAGTTACAACAATCTCAGACACCAGAAATATCTATCCAAGTCTTATCATAACCCATAATTTGTCCAACCTGAACTCCTTGAACATACTGATCTTACTTATTACATTCATATACAAAAGCATTTCTAGAGTCAGTGGCTCTGACCTCTCAACCCCGTACCAGGTAGGGTTGCAACACCTCATGTAACCTCCAGGAATATGTCCACCTAGAGTTGGCAACCCTCCCTGATACTGAATCTCATAACTCATCAAATCCTGTTTTACGAGACTTTGAAATTGTGTCTAATGGTCAGCTAGGAATGCTGAACCTGATTAAACATCTTCAGTCTGATCACAAACTCTGCTCTCAATTCCATTGGGGGTAATTCCATTGTCTTCAAAGAGTTATTCTGGATTTAAACGATTTTACTGAGATCAGAATCTAGTCCCACGTGAGAACAGCAAAAATTCAGGTCCTACAGTAGACCCTTATTTTAGGAGGTGCTGAGCACTTCAATTCTAAATGAAATCAATGAAAGTTGGGGGGTGCTCAGCACCTTGTAATTTAGGGCCTCAAATTGGGTACCCAAAGCCAAAGGCACCCAAAAGAATGGATGTTTGGAAATGTTGATCTAGCTTTCTTTTTTCTTTGGGAAGTCCCAGCTCCTGTTCCACTTGCACCACTTCAGACAAGAACACCTTTAATGTATCGTTTCTCTCTTCCTTGCCCAGTGGCTGTAATCCAAAACCTGTTAATCCCCTGCTGAAAGAGCAGAGAGGATAGCCTTCTTCAGAAGCTAGTAGCAGTTCTGGTTCATAATGCAGGCAGAGCCGACAAGAGCAAAAATGAAATCTGACCATATCCAATCAAAGGTCATCTCCAGCTGCATATCCCATTCATCAGGAGGCAAAGATGGTCAATTATGATTTACAGTAATCTGAAATAAAGCTCTGGTGCTTGCCTTGGAAGGGATGCCAAGTTTAGTAATGGATGTAACAGAATTACATGCTAACTCAGTCTATATTTGTTTCATAAATGCAAAAAAGCCAACAGGAAAGCAATGAGCCCCCGATGAGCTGTACCTTTCAGAAGAAAAATGACATTTTGTTGGACAGGGCCCTTGTTCTTTTCTCTATTAACTGAGATCACACAGTTTGACATTCATTCCCAAGGGTCGGTAGCATCTTCCTTCTACTGGATTGTGTGTGCGCCCACACATACAACCACAAATGGCCAATTAACCTATATAGTGTATACATAAAGGAGTGATTAACAAGCAGATATAACAGTTACCAGTCTGGACAAAGGGCTGGAGCAGTGGGACAATTGTACACATGAGCAATCTTACTGCTTTACAGGAATGAGGAGTATTCATGCCAAAAACTCCTGCTCTCTGCATCATGTATTTTATTAGACAGAGGAAAATTAGGTGCATGCCTTTTTGAAACCAGTGACATAAAACACCTTGCTTTTTTTCACTCTGTCCAGAAGTCTAAAGTAGCCTGTTAGCTTTTAACATCAGATCAAAACAAGTATATTAAAGTGGTGTTTTGATAGAGATGTCAGTCCATCTGATAAATAGCAAGAAGAGAAACAACTGGAGGAAAAATAGTAATATATGCCATATTTCCACAGTATGCATTTGATTAGCACAGCTCTAGTATGGCTTTAACTATATCACTGGACTGTCTAGTATTTGTGTTTTCTGAGGTGGGGACAGGAATGGTTTTATGTTTACGTGCTGTTTTGGCTTTTTTTTTTAATCTAGTATCTTAAATAACAGTCCATCAAATGTGGCAAGAAAAATAAATTACTGTTTATGACTGTGTGATACTGTGATTACTTACTGTCTGGGTATATGCAGTATGCCAAAAGATTAACCACTGTGACTGGCTAAGAAGGTCAATACTGAAGCTGAGATTTGCAAAGCCACTTAATAAATTAGTGGGAATTGGGCATTCATATTTCTTGGACAGTTTGGAAAATCTCAGCATACATGTTTATTATCCCCCAGATTAACCACTACATGCTAGCAGGCACAACTATTAACAGACCTTTATTCTCATTCCTCCATGCTAAATTAGATCACCAGACTGAAATTTACTAACCTTTTTTTTCTTAATCTCTTTTCTGTACAGCCATATATTTCCAGCCTTAACATTTTCCTGCTACTCTATTGGTTTAGTCTACTCCTTGTTCAGAGAAGATGACTAACCCAAGGGCTAGTGTTCACATCTTCTAGCTGTGAATTGCCATTTCAGCTAATTCATTCATTCAAGAATTAAGTAATTAATAGAAACGCTCATCTCGATTTCAGAGGAAATTAATCTACCATGATGAAAAGTTTCCCGAAATCTGTATAAAAAGCCATCTGACTGGAGCTGGAAAATCAGCCCAAACATGAAAGCTATTAATTGAACCCTTATGCCAGTTAGTAACTCTCTGTCAATGAAAGTTATTGAAGCAAATGAACACTCAGCAACTGCCAGAGGTTTTAGTCCAGCCCCTTGGTCATGTGCGAGTGCTGATAAATTACCAGACCCATGACTCTGCCATTTTGGCCTCTGATTGGATTACTTTAAAATGTTCCTGGCAGGTCAGTTGTTGTTGTTTTAGGCTGTTGACAATACCAGTAATATGTGCCTGATTGTGATTTCACACCTGTGCAAATCAAGAGTAGTTCCATTGAAGTCAATGGAGTTAGACCAGTGTAAAACCAGTGTAGGTAAGTTTAGAATCATGCCTGCTCTCATTAGTGGCAGCCCAAAATTCTACTGCTTATCAAAACAAGGGTGGCATGGATGACATCAAAAGCTGTCCACGTTCCCAGGCATACTCACCCTAGGAACAAAAGAGATACCCCATAAGGACTATGTAATCTTTAGGTGAACTTTTCCAATATTGCACAATATCTCATGAAAGAACAGGTTAGACGTAAGCCATTACTTCTATAGGATGGAAACAATACTTCATGGGCCCAGTCATTTGAATTGGCATTAGTATCACATTTGTATTTTGGGTTATAGATATGTATCTATGTCTGTATTACAAAACTTGTGCTATGCTTCTGGGTGACGCCCCTGGACAGCTTGGGCATCAGCTCGGCCTAGCCTGCTTGATGGCCCATTAAGGACCATCAGTTATACAACTGACCCATTGAGAGAAGTCAGAGGATACACCTTATGACTCAGCAATGCATGCAAGGGCATGCCTATGGACAGAAAAGGCTTTCCAGCCATGTTCTGGGCAGTTTGTGTCTGAAAGAAAGGAAGCACAAGACTGTAAAAGGCAGCTGCATCTTCTCCATTTTGTCTTCAATCCTGCTTCTTACCTCTAGAGGAACTTTGCTACAAACTGACATAGGTGCCAACTTTTCCCGGCGCCGGTGGGTGCTCGACTCTTCCCCCCCGGCCCGGGCCAGACTAACCTCTGCCCCGCCCCCGTTCCAACTCCTTCCCCAAATACTGGCCCCAGCCCCGCCTCTTCCCTAAGCACGCTGCATTCCCGCTCCTCCTCCCCCTGCCAGTGCTTGCAGTGCAAAACAGCTGTTTTGCGACGGCAAGTGCTGGGAGCAAGGGGGAGAAGCAGAACACCCACCAATTTTTCCCTGTGGATGCTCCAGCCCGGGAGCACCCACAGAGTCGGCGCCTATGCAAACTGAAGTTCTGAACAAAGAACTGAATGACCCATCCAAGCTGTGGATGTACTCCAGAGGGACTTTCAAGCCAGCAAACTCACCAATACTGCTAGGAACCTGATATATGGACTTTGAAGTCTTTGTACGTATGTGACTGCTTTGCCATTTAACATCTGTCTTCTTGTTCTTTCTTTTTTCTTTCTAATAAACCTTTAGTTTTAGACACGAAAGGATTGGCTGGTAGTGTGGTATTTTGGGTAAGATCCAAATCTATACAGACCTGGTCATATGGCCAGGAACAGCGCCAAGGTTTTTGCCGCCCTAGGCGGCAGCGCTCCTCCTCTGAGCATTCGGCGGCAGGGGATCCTTCTGCTCCGTGTCTTCGGGGCACTTCAGCGGCAGGTCCCGGAGCGAGTGAAGGACCCGCCGCCGAATTTCCGCCGAAGACCTGAAGCGGAAGGACCCCCTGCCGCCGAATTTCCGCCGAGGACGGCAAAATGCCGCCCCCCAAATCCTGCCGCCCTAGGCGACCGCCTACGGTCGCCTAATGGAAGCGCCGGCCCTGCATGTGGCTGACCCTTTGGGGTCAGAAGAACATTTTGTATATTTGAGCAGAATTTAAAATAACTTCTCACTGTACTGGACCTAGGTGCTGATTGGGAACCAGAGATTGGAATGCAATAAAGAGGGTTGTGTGGTTTTTCTTGTTGTTTGTTTGTTTGTTTTGCTTCTTGATAACTAGTGTGGGGGATCAGAAGCACAGTTTGTGACTGGTTGGGAGGTTTAACTTCAGTGTTACCCACCAGTCTTGGCAGTATCTGCTCTCCCTTTGTAGCCTGCCCTGACCTTGGCATTGCCAGTGGGGGCTGCACTGGGCACCGCAGGTCACAACTAATATTACTTTAAAATGTACTCCCCTGGAATTATATGAGGATTCCATGTTGCAGGTACTTGGAGTGTAACTGCAAGTAGTCAGTGTTTATTGATGACTAAGGCCCCATGCTGCAAGCTGCTCTATGCAGGCAAACCCCTAAACCTTCAATGAATCCTAATGAAGTAAATGGTGCCATATGGACACGGGGTCTGCCCACACAGAATTGTTTGCAGGATTGGGGATCCAGTTTCCACAAGCTTTTAATGCCATTTGTGTTTTTGTTTCAGAGCCCAAGTGGGAATGTCCACATGGTTATTTTTAGTGACATATCATGAGCCTGAGTCTGTAGACCTGGGTTCTGAGACTCACTGACACAGGCTCTGAGGCTCTGTTTGCAAGGTAGGTGGTACCCTGTGGGGCAAGACAGGAAAGGGATATCCCATTCCAAACATGGCACAGGGGAGAGGGAATCACTCAACAAAATGAAAATCACATAAATCCATTATTAGGGGAAAATGTTATAGTATGTAAATGACACTTTTTTTTTTTTTTGCTTCAGTAATTTTTAGGCATTATTATAATTTCATCATAATTAAATAGCATAATTATACTATATCCATCAGCTTCAAAACATATTTCAAGACAAAGGTTTTTATTTTAGTTTCATTATATAAACAGAAATAAAAGAAACTTAAAAATGGAGGATAATGTGAAAGGGAAATATCAGATAATGAGACTCAGAGATGAGCTCTTCTTTCCTCTATCCTGGTTTTAGAAAACAGAGAGAGACTGAAAGAGAGAGAGAACTGGTCAGAGCACAACAAATATGTGTAACACTTCACCTTCCAGTTACATTTTATTCTATATGCAGGAACAAATATAGCTAGAGCAGAACTCAAAGCTCAGTCACTTCTCTCCATTATTGGTCCCAAAGTCTCTTCATTTTGAAAGGATTAATCACATTGAAGTTTGGAATGTTAAGCAGCACTACTAGCACCAGGCAGATACTGCAAATAATCTTCATGAACATCCATACAAATAAAAACCAGGCATTTGATGTAATGATCAACGTTGACCCCCTTTGTACTTGCCTTTCACAAACAGTTGTGGGATATATGTTTTTCAGAAGAAAGTTAGCAGAAAGAGTGTCTCTCCAATATCTATGTGAATATGTATTTACAGGAATAGACACACCAGAGGTGTTCATCTGCACATCTTGCAAAATCTGTGTAAATTTAGGAGTAGAGTTGCGCAGTTTTCATCCAAAACTTTTTTCAGCCAAAAAAATGCATTTTTGGCAGCAAAGAAATTTGCAAATTTGCATCAGTTTTATCAAATTGTTCGTGTCCCCTCCCCACCTCCAAAAATTCTAAATGTTTTTTTACATTTTTTAATATTTTTTTTAGTTCATTTTGTTCTGAAATTTCCTTTAATTTTGTTTTTAAAAATTCAAAATCATTGAATACTCAGCATAGAAATTAAATATTTTGTTTTGAGTCAAATGAAATGTTCTGTTTCACTCAAAATTAAAGTGTTAACTTTCTGATTCCCCCAAAACTTGTTTTTGGTGTGACCCAAAGCAATTTTTTATTAGTATTATCTTTGGAATTAGCACTGTACTGCAAAATCTGTTATTCACACAGCTTTCTGTAGGAGCCAGTCAATCAATGGGGACAGAAATAATACCGTGTGACTTAGGTAGCCATCACACAATACAAATAGCAATCAGTGCTTTGTAATTTATGAATAATTTGGTAGCAATAATGCTGAAATAAATGGCTTATATAAATATGTCAAATAATTTCTAACAACAAACAAATGTTGAGTGAATGTTGTACATAATAAAATAAGGTAATGAGAAAAGCAGTAAATGTAAGTAAGGTGTAAATTAGATAGTGTGCACTGAATGGGACCGAAATCCACTCACTGAACAGATAGGATACCAACAAGTTAATGCTGAAAGTACCATGTGCAGATTTCCTCTTCTGTTCTAATATGTTGTTGCAAATAAATATTTCACACCTGTCTCGTTACCTTAATACTATCCAGACAGAACATTGCAGAAGGCAGGGATCCTGCATGAGTAATAGTATATGGTCACATAATTAAACACTGCAACTTAGGCCCCAATCCAGCAAGGCTGGGATTTTCAAAGGGAGTTAGGTGCTCAATTTCCATTGGGTTTTTTTTGAGATTTAGGAACCTATCTCCCTTCGGCCCCTTTGAAAATCCCACCCAAAGCATTTAAGCACGTTTAAATTTAAGCACATGTGTGGTTCCACTGAAGTCAATAGAACTTCTTGAATGCTTAAAATAAAGCACATGCTTAAGTGCATTGCTGGACTGGGGCTTCTGGAGGTGTATGTATGGCTACATTGATAAATAGATAATTTCAAGGTGTTTTTTTAAAACATCTGTCCATTGCTTTAGGCAACTTTCCAAACTCTACTGTGTTTATCCACCATAATAATGATCCCACCTGTGACCAACCTCTAGCTCTCAACCTATCCCAAATGCTTGAGAAAAATGATGTGCTTTGCAGAGTTCCTGGACACTAGTCTGCCAGAGCTTGGTTGTGTTAAAACAAGGTGAGAGTGAAAGTGCCCAGCCAGCAGGCCCATCCTCTTTTAAACCAGGGGACTGCTTGCTCAGGTATCAATGCTAATCGCAGCAGTAGCACACACAGAGAGACTGTATTTAAGGTAAACAGAGTGAAAGAGGGTAGATGAGGTAATATCTTTTATTGGAACAATTTTTGCTGATGAAAGGTACAAGCTTTCAAGCTACACAGAGCTCTTAGGGTCTGGAGAAGGAAATCAGTGTGTCTCTTATCCTGGGACCAACACAGCTACAACACTGCAAATGATAGAGAGACCGTCTAAGATAAACAGGTGCCAAACCATTTAGGGCTGCTTAAATAAACTCTATCTTATCTCTTATCTCTCAAAATTTTATACTGGTGCCCATCCTCCTAGTATCAGTGTCCTCAAGGTGAAATCGATAGCAATAGTGAAATCCTTAGTGGAATTCCTGGAGTCTCTGACTCTGCTACCTTTTCACTACTTTGCTTTGGCTAGTGGCTTGGTTAATATTTTAGACTTTTATTATTATTTTCCCTTTTTTTTCTTTTTGGTTGGTAGGTGTTTCTTGGGTAGGAGGAGGGGTGTCCGTGTTGGGAGTGTCATTCTTATTGTGGAAAGACCACTAACACTGCAAACCCCACCTTAAGGCTAATGGGCAGCCAGTGCAGGTGAGAGAGCACTTGCATAATGTGCTGTCTGTGTGAAGCACCACTTAAGGAGGCAGGCAGCTGTGTTCTAGTTTCAGCTTCCAAACAGTTACAGGGTGTAGTCTGCATGATAGTGGTGTTACTCCTTTTGACCCAAGCAGTTAATCAAATTCTTTTGTGAGTTGTTCCAGTAAGGAGGAGAAATTGTTGACAGAGGCAGGTATTTTTATGCAGTTTTTATTTATTTAACATTATACATCAAGTCCAGTTTCCCAGAACACAGAAGGAATCTAGCAATAGGAATCAATTCCTCTGCTCACAGTTCTAAGCCTATCTTGCCAGCAATGCTCTGTGCCAAAAATCTTTCTCTTAGGACCACATTACCAGCACGTCTGTTACTGTCTGCTTGGCTTTCTGGCTTCTTCTACCTCTTTCCTGCTACTCTCTCTCACATACAGTCCCTGCCCACATAGTTTGAATTCCTGATCAGACTCATATATCCCTGTTTTGGGTGGTGACATGCTTAACTCTCTCTTAAAGTTATCTTAAAATTATGAAGGGTGATAGTTAAACCTGTAAACGGTTTAGTCTTGAGGTGACAAAAACGTGGATACGTTTAGCAAGGTCAAGACAAAAAAAAAAGTTGCAGTGTTTATAATTACCTGTAATTAAAGTAAAAATTACTTTTGAATCAAAGATTAACCAAAATACTTAGGAAAACGTAGGTCTTTTTCTACAAACACAGAGGATTATCTGAGCACTTACTAGTCAAGTCTGATATTTTGTTACCCACTGCTGACCAGTTCAGTTCAATGTATTGCTGTCCTTTCTCACTCCAGGGGGAAAAAAATTCCATGATCTCAAGAGAATTCCTGGTCCTACTCCAGTTCCTAGTGCACAATTGCCACATCACAAAAATCATATCACTATCCTAAAGGCTGTGTTTATCATTATTACAAATGTTAGTGACTTTGCACTCTTGTTGGCAATCTCCCTGGGAAGGCTAAGGACTAAGAATGGAGACAGAACTAACTTATCTATCTAGTTACTTATGTGATCCTCCTCACCACAGTATCCAAGGTATCCACAGTATCTCATCTATAGGGTGGGTCCCTTCAGGGTAGGGTTTAGGCACACTAATAGGAGAGAATGGCATTGTCCATGCTCTCCACCTGGTCAGTGGAGAGAGGACTTTATTCTCCAAGGCTATCAATCTAGCAACTCGGAAGAGCAGTAAATTCTTTTTACTCTCACACTCACAAATATGTCTCTGCCAAAAGAATCTGTAAAGTGGATATATAAACTGATCACCCCAAATCTTTTTACTTTTAATCTCCTTTCCAAGGCTATTGCTAGTCAGCATTACCATGAACCCATCAGAATATTTTAAATAATAAGCTCTGTCTTGAAAAGCTGAATTTAAAATAAGGGGAGAAAAAAGTATCTTCAAACCAGATGCCGCAACTGCTCACAAGGCAGCCTATAATTCAAACCTGGATACCCTCAGGCATGCTATGCATACATCTATATTTTAGGATAATGGTCCCACAATAAAAATACTGTGCGTGGTTTTGCCCGAAGCCCCTGTACCATTTATACACAACACATGAGGGTTCTGTCACTTGTAAGTAGGGGTCAGGAACCTGCCTGGGTGGAGGAGGCAGAGCCAGTGCTTCCCTGAAATCCTTCCTTGTGCCAGGAAATGTCACCACACCCACAGCTTCTAGATTTGAGCCAAGGTGTTCCAGGGGCACAGTCTGTCACACAAGGCATGCCTGTGGAAAATAGTTTTATAAAGTATATCCCGTTTCTTTCATCTTTCATTCCTTATTGGTGAAAAAAAAATCAAGGTAGTTCGTTATGAGGGGAAAAATAGAGTTTTTGTTCAGTATCCAAAACTGAAAGAGCCAAAAGCAAACTTTTGATTTTTCACATATTGCAGACTGGTCAAGGCAGGGTTTATTTCCACTGGGTTAACCAGCGGATAATTAAAATTTGACCCTGTTGGCATAAATCAATCCTCTTGATGGAGGGACATGAGAGAGAAAGATAGAGAGAAAAAATACACAGAGGCTTCCAGCTCAAGTATTACCTGCAAAAATATTCAACCACTGGTTGTTTCTGGTACATACTTTAATTTGTGTTTGATTAAGTAATCACCCCCACCATACTTGCTTATAAACTCTGGTATTTTGTAATTAGAAATTGAATCTGTTTGAGCCTACCAGTATACTGTAGAACAACTGATCACATTTTATTACCTCACTTCAAGTATAATTGTATCTCCGGCCAAAAAATCAGGTTCAGAAAAATGAAGACTTTATTTTAAAAGAATTAAAATGAAAACATTGTAGGATTGTTCTGGTTTGTGATCATGTTACTGATTATTGTACTGGGGATGAAGATCCAAGCTAGTTGTTCCTTTTCAATAAGCAATCCTATCATCTGTCTCATATCAGCTCCCCCGGAAAGTGTCCAGATTCATTTGATTTTACAGTCTATACATTCTGTAAAGATCTTGAATATCTTCTTGTTTGCCTCAGATGTATTTTGAAACTGTAAGTTCAATGGCTTTCTCATTCTCGTTTTCAGTGGAGGCTGAAGATATCTGAGAAGTCGGTATGCATAACTGATACACACAGGTACCCTTGGAGATAATATGCAGCAGTGGGTAAAAAAAAAATATCTCTAGTATATGACTGACTACAAATGGACAGGAAAAATCTATGTGTTGCAGACAGAAGCCACAATTATTTTATGAATCAAATGCAGGCGCGGGCACATATGCAAAATGGAGCTGGGATTAGAACTCCTGTCCTTGAGCACTAAAACACACAAGACTTCCTTTAATTCAATGATAAAAATCCAGGTAGTCATTAATAGTAGTAGCAGATCTCTTATCCTTTGTGTCCTAGCCATAGAGGTAGGGTTACCACCTTTGAAATGCAAAAAAACCAGCAACTCTCTGTCCCCCACAACAAGGCAAACTTGCTGCAATCTTACCCAACCCCCAACACAAGACAACTCCACAACACCCTCTCTCCCCACTCCGCTTAACAGCTACTTATAGTATTTAGAGAGATGTAATCTGTTTCGTTTAGCCAGCTGTCATTAAATGTGCAGCTTCTGACACAAGCTTTTTTCCCCCAGGGATAGTAGGATCACTTGCACCATCGCCCATATTTTCCATTATTTAATACACCTTGCATGTCTCCTTACTCTCACATGACTCAAACCCTCTCTCGCACGAACGTGGCACACTTGCATGTTGATGGGCAGACAGCTGCTGTATCTTCAACAGTTTTGATCTGTTATCGCTTTAACTACGGAAGTGGGAACGCTGCTTCTGCATCTTTAGCTGGACATAGAAACTTTTAACATTAGATATCTCAGTGTATTGTGATGATAATAATGCAAATCTTTCGACCCACGTAAAAAAAACAAAATGACGGATTATTTTTCTGGCAACTAGCAAATCCATAAAAAACCCTGGCCAGGCTGGTCAAATACTGGCCAGGTGGTAATCATACATAGCGGGCGACATCACTGAATCTCTCATACATACAAAGTTAGTAAACTGGATACTTCCCCTATTAGACAAGGCTCAGGTGGCATACCCTAGCTTCACAGGTTTAGATGCCATCAGTAAAGAATCTATGGACTGAAAACTATGTTCTACAGACTGTGGATCTGTGGTCATCAACACTAGATTTGAACTCCCCTGAATATTTCACAGAAAGATACACAAGGAGCTAAGACTAGAAGCCTGGTGAACTTCAGAAGCTCAGGATTAGCTTTGTCTAACCTGGTGGGGAGGGAAGTATGTATTTAGGGTGAGGTCTTCATTGCTGCTCTGGCCCCTTTATGCTGAGCAAAAGGGATGGAGTGGCGTAAAGAGGGCTATAAAAGTCCTGGTTCCGGCTAGGAGAAAATTCCCCTTGTGTAGGCACTGTGGAAGACAATTGTAAAAGCCCCCTGGGCGTGCAGCAGGAGATGGATGGGAAGAGGCAATGCTGTGTCCCCTTGGGTTGGGGAGGATGCTGTTACTTAGGCCCACATGGCTCTCCAAGTTACACCAGGAACTGCTTCAGTCCATGAATCTGGCAGGTGTAAATCCCTCCCTCCTGAACTTCATGTTCTTTGCTGTGCCTCTTAGAGTAAGATTCTGTCCTATACCTCTTAGTGCACTAATTTCCCATTTATTGGCAAATGATGTTGTTCTCTAGTGGCTATCCCACAGAGAGGATATGAGATCCAACAATTGCAAGAGGTCTCCTTTAGTTCAAGTGGCAGAAGTCTGGTTTTGGAGCTGATAAGCTCAGAAGAGTTCCATTTCACATTTGTGTCTGTAAACTTTGTAATTTCATGTCTGCTGTTTTGCAGTACATTGATTCATTACAGTTTCTCATGCTTGGCTTCAGACTTTGGATTGCTGCACATAAATAGTTGCTTCTAATTGTTTTAATTTTGTGTGTTATACACATACAGCTGTTTTTAACTATGATGGAGACAAACATAGTATGAATTATTGTCTAGTAGCCTGACCTATGCAACATACCAAGCAGCTCTACTGACTTTGATTGGAAGTTAGTTAGCATTATGCAGGATAAAGTCATCGCAGATTCGATTCCAGGCTGTATGGCAGCCTTGCTTGGAAAGCCATCTAAATTTTATATGTACCTCAGTTTTCCTTTGTAAAATGGGGGTATAAATGAGATATTTTGAGGATATATTAACTCATGTTTTTAAAACACTTCAAGATCCCTAGATGATAGGTGCTATAAAAGTGCCAAGTGTCATTATTTATTTTATATTGATGATATTTCTGTATTTTATTCTCAATTCTGATTGGTTGAAACAACATCTTGTAACTAACTTGGGTTGTTGGGTTTTTTTTCTGGTGGGTCTTTTTTTTTGTTCTTTTGGCTGGAAAATCACTCTAGCGTATTTAAAAGAAAAAAAGCTGGCAATATACCCAGAATTCATATATTCTTACCACTATTCTCACAAAATATATATAAGAATAATAAGATAAATAGTTTTAAACAGCTGGAAATTGTTGTCCTTTGGAAAGAGAAAACCTTAATCGTGAAATAATTCCCAGAGCTGGATATTATCATTTTAAGTAATACATCTGTCCCTTGGGCAATATATACTAGTATTGAATTATACTGCTATTATTGAATAACTGCAGTTATATCAGTTGTTTACAGCAATACTATCAATTGTCAAACATCTACAGAGTCTGATCTGAAACCCATTGAAATCAATAGGAACATATTCATTGACTTCAGTGGGCACTGAATCAGGCTCAAGAAATCTACAATTTAACATCTACAATAGGCAGGACACTGAATGTTGTCTGTGTTATATAATGGAAGGCAATAGCTTTAAACAACTGTTCTGAAAGCATTTTCCAGTCATTGCTTGACAATAACTATCACCATTTCTTCATTAGGCTTTTTGCGTGTGTGAATAAAAGTGCTGGGGACATGTTACATTGCCAGCATATTGTCAACAGAAGGATCATGTGGCTTTATTTTAGTTAGTATTAAAATTAGTGGGTGAGGTAGTGTTTATGTCCTTGGTTGGAAGACACAGTCCACTTCACATGTCATGTGAAGTAACTAATTTGACACTCTTGGTCTCTTGAATGATCAATAGTTTTTTTAAACTAATAATTGGCAACCAGTTGGCTGGGGAAAACCCATAAAGAAGCCTTATGACAGGATAACTCAGACAGCATAGTACGTTTAGGGCCACACTTTCAGCGGAGCTCAGCTCTTATTCAGGCACCTAAATAAGCGATCAGATTTTCAAAAAGCATTCAGCAGAGTGGGTACTGAGCTCATTTGAAAATCTAGCCACAAGTGGCCCAATGAGTGCTGCAGGGGGCTGAAAATTTTTGAAAATCTGGCACCTATTCTGGATACTAAGCACTTGAAAAACCAGGCCATGAGCTCTTTTTAAAACGTGGCTCTCCTTGCCCCTGATTCTGCCAAATCCTAAGTGAGGACTATGAAGTGCTGAGGACATCAGCTCCCACTGAATCTGATGGGAGTCACTCAGCACTTCACAGAAGCTGGGGCCCTGAGAGTTAAAACAAAACTGAAAAATGCTGGCTTTGAAACACTGGATTAAATTCTCCTCTGAGTTGCACCTGTTCAACCCCTGGTGTCCCTGAGAGCAAAACTTGACCTACTTAAACTTGTTCCACATTTTGGGCTAAATCCTTGCAACAGTTCTACAGGGTGGATCTCATCTCAGTGGCAGAAATGAAGGCTTATTTTGGCAGCAGTGCAAAAGGAGTGAATGTTTCCATACTTCAAATAATGTTTTGCATCAGCTGCATACTACGTCCCCATTGGGGCAAACTGATCTCCAAAAGGGCAGTGTTTTGGCCATTAAAAGGGTGTTTCTAGCCAAATCACCCCTACAGTACTTTAGATTCTATTGTCCTAACACTGGCTGAAATTAAAGCCATATGAGATGCAAAAGTTACTCCACCCCTTAGGTGGAAAAATTATCCTCAACATCCTCTTGAACTCTGGAGCCACTAGGGAGAGGAATGGACATACAGTTTGTGCTGTGTATCCCCCCAGCTTTGCCAGTGTAAAGTTCTGAACGAAAACATTTGCGTTCCAGCTCACAGCGTGGAGTTAGGACAATCCCATATCAAGTAAAAATTGTTTGGCAGTTATCACTTTGCTCCCACATTTCATGAAACGTGAAGGGAATTCAGGCTTTCTTTGCCCAGGTCAGCACTCTGAAATCAAAAGATTAGAGATGCTTCTTGTCAGGAATAGACTCAAAACCATAGATAAATAATATATGGGATGACCAGGTTTCTTTTCACTGCTTTTGAATACCCTATGGAAACACATCATGCAGGAAACTGTTCGCCCACAACGTGAGAAGGTCATCAGCCCTTTGTGATCTGTTGGCGTTATGACAATTAAATGACAGACATATCAGACAACTGCTTTCTTACTGCTGAGTGCCACTATCTGCCAGATCAGAATCGTCTTATCACAGCCAGAAAGTAGGTGCGTGATATGCAAGTAATTTTGCTGAACGTATGCAAAATGCTCAAGCATTATACAGATTCTGTTGCCTTTCTTGATTTTGAAACCAATTTCTTCACCCAAATCCTTAGCCAAAGTCGTTGGCTTGGGCAGTGAGTGCCATGGCAGGTGGATACTGCAACAGGGAATCTTGCCTCCAGGCTATGGCGTTGCTGTGGTAGTGGCTATGGCCCTAAATCACAATTCAACCAAGTGCTTAACCACATGATTAACTTTAAACATGTACTTAAGTCCATCTCTGTTCAGCAAAGCACTTAAGCATATGCTGAAGCATGAGTGTGTGAGCTAGTCCCATTGAAATTAATGGGATTTAGGCATGTGGTTACAGTTAAGCATGTGCTTAAGTGTTTTGTGAATTGGGACCCTAATGTGTCCTCTCCACAGAGGGTAGGTGGATGGGAAGATTCAAGTAGCAACATGTCATTAAAGAGTGAGATTTTATTGTCATGTTACAATGCAATGCTGTCTTATCTTCTGCTTTAAAAAGGCTATGTCATTGCAGCCCCGTAATGTAGCTCCTGGACATCACAGCTGTAAAAGTCATTTTTGCATATTGTAGGTACTACTAAAAACTGGACGTTTCTTATGTATGTGGTATAGTATACTGGACTATCTGCATTGTTTTCTGTACAGAGTGGATAGACTATGCAAATTTCCCAGTAAGAGTAAAAAGGGGAAGACTTTCTAAAGTACAAATGGCAGTTACGTGCCAAATTCCCGTGGGGCTTTAGAAAATCTCCTGCAGCAGCACAGGAGGCTGGAAACGGGCGTTTGAGTGGAGGTCTGTTGGAGGAGAAGGGAGGGGGCAAGCCACTGTTCCTCGGGACAGTGCATAAGTTCTTGAGTGTTTCCTTGCTTGCTGGGTATGATGTTTGGGGGCTTTTTTAGTTGGCAGGGCTGGTTGGAGGCAGTATGCTATAA
Organism: Malaclemys terrapin pileata; assembly: GCF_027887155.1. NCBI lineage: Eukaryota > Metazoa > Chordata > Testudines > Emydidae > Malaclemys > Malaclemys terrapin. The sequence continues at coordinate 120,085,756 of NC_071506.1, read as the reverse complement.
GAGAAGCAGAGCCTCACAGCAGAACCCTGATTAGGGATGGGCTTCCCCAATTAGGGGGCCTATAAAGGCAGCCAAGCAGCCAGCCAGCGGCACAGGAGCCAGCAAACAGAGCTGGAAATGGGGGAGTCTGAGTGGAAGCTTGTGGAAGGGATAGGTATGGTGTTCTGGTTTTGGGGTGTGGGTGTGTTCTCATTTTTTCTCCTTAACAGGAGTTTAGGTGGAAAGGCTATGACAGCTACAGAGACAGCCGTGGTAGTGACCCAAGAATGAAGATGACCAGCTGCGGAAGCTCTGGCTTGTGTGTTATCCTGGAGCAGGTATTGGAAAAGTGCTTCATTTGTATGAAGTGCTGCCTGTTAAAGCTGATGAAAGAGAAGATTGGAGGCTTGGAGATGCGGGTAGAAACTATGGTGGAGTTTTGAAGGGGATTCGAGCAGATGATGGAAGGATGGTTGGAAGAGACTGACCGGAAAACTCAAGGCTCACAGATGCAAGCTATACTGGAGAACTGTAAGGGTAGACGGCTGGATGAGGAAAGTGGCCAGTGGAAGCATGTGACTAGGAGAACCAGGCAGAGGAAAAGACTGGCTAATGAAGGAGAAACAGAGCTCAGGAACAGGTTTGCTGAGTTGGAAAATGAAGAAGGGGTACAGCAGGCAGTAACAGAAGGCGGGAGTGCAAGAAAGAAGCAGAGAGAACGAAGGTAAAACAAAATTATGATGACCAACAGGTGGCTTAGGAACTAGAACTACTGGCACAGGAAGTGAAACCAGATATCATAGGGATAACAAACATGGTGGATTAATAGTCATGACTGGAGTACAAGTATTGAAGGGTATGTGCTGGACAGAAAAGAGGTAAAGGTGGTGGGAGTAACATTGTATATTAATGATGAGGTACACTGTAAAGAAATTAGAAGTGATAAGATAGAGTCTGTTTGGGTGAAAATCACCTTGGGGAAGAAAGATAGAGGTCCCACTGGGACAGTGTTTGGGGTCTGCTACAGACCCCCAAGATCTGATTTGGATATGGATAGAGACCTCTCTAATGTTTTAAATTAAATAAATACTGCTCGGAATTGTGTGATTATGGAAGACTTTTTAATTTACCAGATACAGATCAGAGAGCAAATGCTACTAATGATAGGGTCCAGATATTCCTGGGATTTGATAGCTGACAGAATTCTTCACTAAATAGTCATCAAACTAAGAAGAGGTGATGCCATTTTAGATTTAGTATTGATAAATAGTGAGTACTTCATAGAAGAACTGGTTGTAGAGGACAGCCTTGGTTCGAGTGATCACGAGCTAATACAGTTTAAAGTAAATGGAAGGATAAACAAAAATAGATCTGCAACTAGGGTCCTTGATTTCAAAGGGGTTAACTTTAAAAAATTAAGGAAATTAGTTAGGGAAGCGGACAGGACTGAAGAACTCAAGGATCTGAATGTGGAAGTGGTTTGGAATTACTTTCAGTCAAAGTTGCAGAAGCTATCTGAAGCCTGCATCCCAAGCAAGGGGGGAAAAATCATAGAGAAGGGTTGCAGACCAAACTACATGAGAAAGCATCTCAGGCAGGCTTTGAAGAGAGAGTAGAAAACCTACAAGGAATGGAAGATGGGATGGATCAGCAAGGAAAGGTACATCTTCGAGATTAGAAGGTGTAGGGATAAAGTGAGAACTGCCAAAAGCCAAGTAGCAATGGACCTTCAAAAGGAAATTAAAACCAAAGGAAAAAGGTTCTATAGCCCTATAAATGAAAAGAAAACAAGGAAAGAAGAAGTGGTATCACTAAGCACTAGGATGGGGTGGATATTGAAGATAATCTGTGAATGGCCCAACATCTAAACAAATGTTGTGCCTTAGTTTTTAATAAGGGTAATGAGGATTTTAGGAGTAACAGCAGGCTGGCTAATGGAAATCAGGATATAGAAGTAGACATCCAATGTGGAAATCAAACTCAACTTAATTGGACCAAATTGGGCAGCCTGGATAATCTCCATCCAAGAATATTAAAGGAACTAGCATATGAAATTGCAAGCCCAATAACAAAGATTTGTAATGAATCTGTAAACTCGGGAGTCATAATCTGACTGGAGAATTGCTAATACAGTACCTATTTTTAAGAAAGGGAGGAAAAAAGTGATCTGGGAAACTACAGGCCTGTTAGTTTGACCTCAATTGTATGCAAGGTCTGGGCCATATTTTGAAAGAAAAAGTAGTTAAGGCTATAGAGGTGAATGGTAATTGGGATAAAATACAACATGGTTTTACAAAAGGTAAACTTCTTCGAGAAATCTGACAAAAAAAATTCTCTAGATCTAATCTACCTGGATTTCAATAAGGCATTTGATACTGTTCCACATGGGAAATTATTAGTTAAATTGGAGAGGATGGGGATTAATATGAAAATTAAAAGTTGGATAAGGAACTAATTAAATGGGAGACTATAATGGGTCGTACTGAAAGGTGTACTGTCAGGCTGGAGGGAGGTTACTAGTGGAGTTCCTCAAGGATCAATCTTGGGACTGATCTTATTTAACATTTTCATCCATGACCTTGGCACAAACTGAGAGTGTGCTAATAAAATCTGTGGATGACACAAAGTTGGGAGGTATTGCCAATACAGAAGAGGACCAGAATATCATACAAGAAGATTTAGAGGCCCTTGAAAACTGGAGTAATAGAAATGGGATGAAATTTAATAGTGCAAAGTGCTAAGTCATGCATTTAGGAACGAACAACGATAATTTTTGCTAAAAGCTGGGGACATATCAGTTGGAAGCGACAGAGAAGGAGAAAAACCTGGATGTATGGTTGATTACGGGATGACTATGAACCACCAATGTGAAGCATCCGTGAAAAAGGCTAATGCAATGCTAGGATGCAACAGGCAAGGTATTTCTATTAGATATAGTGAAGTGTTCTGGCCATTATACAAGGCACTAGTGAGACCTCATCTGGAATAGTGTGTGCAATTCTAGTCTCCCCTGTTTAAGAAAAATGAATTCAAACTGGAACAGGTGCAGAGAAGGGCTAGTAGAATGATCCAAGGAATGGAAAACCTACCTTATGAGAGGAGACTCAAGGAGCTTGGTTTGTTTAGCCCTAACCAAAAGGCGGCTGAGGGGAGATATGACTGCTCTCTCTAAATACATCAAAGGGATAAATACCAAGGAGGGAGAGGAGTTATTTAAATTAAGCACCAGTGCTGACACAAGAATAAATGGATATAAACTGGCCATCAACAAGTTTAGGCTTGAAATTAGGCAAAGGTTTCTAACCATCAGAGGAGTGAAGTTCTGGAACAGTCTTCCAAGGGGAGGAGTGAGGGCAAAAAAATTAACTGGTTTCAAGACTGAGCTTGAAAAATTTACGGAGGGGGTGTTATGATGAGACTGTCTACAATGGCATGTGGTCCATCTGCAACTGCTAGTAGCAAATATCCCACACGGCCAGAGATGGGACACTAGATGAGGGAGGGCTCTGAGTTACTACAGAGGATTCTTTCCCAGGTGTCTGGCTGGTAGGTCTTGCCAACATGCTCAGGGTTCAACTTGTTGCTATATTTGGCGTCAGGAAGAAATTTTCCCTCAAGTCAGATTTATCAGAAACCCTGGGGGTTTTTTTGCCTTCCTCTGCAGCATGGGGCATGTGTCACTTGCTGGTTTGAACTCGAGTAAATGGGGATTCTCTGTAACTTGAAGTCTTTCAATCATGATTTGAGACTTCAGTAACTCAGCCACAGGTTATGGGCCTATTAGAGGAGGGAGTGGGTGAGATTCTGTGGCTTGCAATGTAGAGGAGGTCAAACTGGATGATCATGATGATCCCATCTGGCCTTAAAGTTTATGAGTCTATAAATACTGCAGTATTGTAAATGTCCATTTTTAAATAAATAAATAAATGTAAATATACCTATCTCATAGAACTGGAAGGGACCCCAAAAGGTCATAGAGTCCAGCCCCCGCCTTCACTAGCAGGACCAAGTACTGATTTTGCCCCAGATCCCTAAGTGGCCCCCTCAAGGATTAAACTCATAGTCTTGGGTTTAGCAGGCCAATGCTCAAACCACTGAGCTATCCCACTTTTTAAAAGAGCACATTCTATAGCCTTTCAGATAAGAGAATGATTTGGATAACTGAGGATGATCTTTATAAAATACACTAGATATGATGGAATATTATACAGTTTCATTGTCATAAGTCTGGAATGTCCAAATTTCTCCTAATTTAGTGACTCATGCTAGCCTTCCCAAACAAGTGATGGATAATGAAAGGAAATGATTTACAGAAAATGTACTATTTAGCCACTGGTACTCATCTTAAGCGAGATTTAGGCACATCCACCCCACCCCAAGGGAAATGCTGAATCAGTTCTCTGGAACATGCACACTACTATACCCATTTAAGGGGTGCAGCATACATCCTCCTGAGAAGCGAGACAGCTCAGAAGAGCAGTGGGCATGGCAGGGAGGCAAAAATAAAGAATCGCAAGGTAATGGAGTTCATGTACCAGGTTGCACCTGGAGGAAGAGCCAGGCTTAAATGAGGATGAAGCCCATCTTGGGAGGGACCAGGAGAGGACTATAAAACAGGAAGTTGAGAGCAAAAGGGGGATGCAAGGAGAGAGTCTGCTGTCACTTTCTGGGACTACAGAGAGGAGCAACAAGAGGGTCAAGCAGAAGGCCCAGGGAGGAGAGTTGGCCCTGGGATCCTCTCCTATGTGGAGAAGGGTGGCAGAAAGCAAGGGGAGAGGTTAAGCAACCACACGGAGTAGAGCTGACTTCAGTGGCAAATGTGGTGTGGTGGCATGTGGGTGGAGAAGGGGACAAAAGTGACAGAAAGCCCTGAGAAGAGGACTCCCACAGTTGGTGCCGAAGACCTGATACAAAGTCTTGGACTTCGTTTTGTTGGCCTTTCTGTTACCTCAGAATGGGTGGACTTAGCGACCTGGCCAGAGGACTGAGTCACAGGAAGAGGCAGATCTTTGGAGGACTAGAGCAGCTCTCCACATGGGGTGTCAGATGGGGAAAGAATCACTATGCCATGTCTCACTGTGAGGAGGAGCTTCAGCGTTGAGACCACCACTTTACACATAAAAATGTAAGGCTCAAGAGGTCATCCAGTCCCTCTCCCTGCCCCTATGCTGAAGTATGACCAAGTATACCTAGACCATCCCTGCAGCTATTTGTCTCACCTATTCTTAAAATCGTCTAGTGCTGGGAATTTCACTGGCTTTCTCAATAACCTGTTCTGGTGTTTAACTGTCCTTACAGTTAGAAAGTTTTTCCTAATATCTAACCTAAATCTCCTGTGCCACAAATTAAGCCAATTTAGTTTTTCTCCTAGCCTCTACAGACATAAAGAACAATGGATCACCATCCTCTTTATAGTAACCTTTTAGATATATGAAAACTGTTATGTTCCCCCTGGAAGGCAGCTAACAGGAGAGTTTTGGAGGGTGTAGCTATGGTTTCTATGCTTGCAGGTAGTGGGATTTAGAGAATGATGTGTTTGACCCATATGTGGGTTGTTTGACAGTTTGTTAGTTCTTTGTGCATAGGCAGTGTGGCTGGGCTGTGTCCCCCTGAATAAGCAGCTGAGACAGGTCTGTTTGTAGGTGTCTTGGTAAGGGCCACAAGGCTCTACTTCCTGGAGCTTTGATCAGCCCTACTGTTTGAAGTCTATGAATAATTAATCATTCCCTGGTGGTGAGAGGTGATGCTGAGCTGAGCTAAGCAGGGAAACCTGGTATAAAAAGTCACGTGGTAGGCAAAAACTAGAGAACCATGAACAGAGGCAGAGAAGAGTTTGGAGAGGGTGTGTGAATGTTATTGCTGATTGTTGTAGCAGCTGCTGCTGCTGCATGGCTAGTTGCTGTTGGCTCTGTCAGCCATTTCAGCAGCCTGTCCAAATCCATCTTTTTTAGACAGTCCATGGGAATAAATGATTCCTTCTCCCCTGCACCTCACTCCAGTTCCCTTTATGTCAGGGGTGATCTAATGCCTGTGTTCTCCACCATCTGTCACAGTTCTCAGACTGCTGATGGATGCCTTCTACTGGACAAGCACTGAAAAATCCTTAGGGTGCCCCCATCTGCCTAAGTAGGAGTCCCTCTGACACACATTGTGATCGGCAGTCTTTGGATTGATGGGGATGGGGCCCTGCAACTGCTGGGAAATTCCTCTTTTTAAGCCCTTATTCCACTCTTAACATGATTCACAGCACAGGGTAGGGCCAGCTTTGCCCACAGCAGTTCTTTAACTCCTTCATCACCCATCACAGTCCTGTATTATACACCCCATCATAGTCCTGTATTGTATAGGAGTCAGATTAGATAATCACAATGGACCATTCTGGCCTTGGAATATATGAATCTCTATCTTCTCGTCTCTAGAATAAACATGCCCAGTTCTTTTAACATTTCCTCACAGGTCATGTTGTCTAAACATCCTATCATTTTTGCTGCTCTCCTCAGGATTCTCTGCAATCTATGCATATCTTAGTGTCGTCCTCAAAACTGGACACAGTACTCCAACTGAAGCCTCATCATTGCTGTGCAGAGCAGAACAGTTCCCTCTTGTGTCTTTATGACTCTCCTATTAATACATCCCATAATGACACTTGGCTTTTCTGCCACAACATCATATTGTTGACTCATACTTAATTTGTGATCCACTATAACCTCCCAGATCCTTTTCTGCAGTAGTGCTGCCTAGCCAGTTATTTCCTATTTTGTATTTGTGCATTTGATTTTTCCTTCCCAAGTATAGTACTTTGCACTTGTCTTTATTGAATTTCATGTTATTGATTTCAGACCCATCCTCTAATTTATCAAAAGTCCTTCTGAATTCTAATCCTGTCCTCCAAAGTGTTTGCAATCCCTTCTAGCTTAGTGTTATCCACATATTTTATAGATGTACTCTCTAGTCCAGCATCCAAACTGTTAATGAAAATATTGAATAATATTGGACCCAAGACAGACCCCGGGGACCCCACTTGATATGTCCTCCCAGTCTGACAGCGAACCATTGATAACTACTCTTTGAGTATTATTTTTCAAACAGTTGTGCACCTACCTTATAGTAATTTCCTCTCTCTGCTCTGCGCCACCTTTGAGGTCTCATGCAGCTATGGGGAAGTAATTAGGATGCAACCCATATACTCTTGTGCACAGAAACTGCAGATCTCTCCAGCCTTAACATGGCCTGCGTATGATGTTGTCTCCTTATTGCTTTCCCCGACTGTGTATTGGAACAAGGGCCTGATGAATTCGAGCCCTGCATCACAATGACCAAAAGAAAGTAAAACATTTTACTTCAGACCATTTCTACTTAAAACACTCCTATTTTGGCATAAATTTTGTTATGTTCCAAACATTCTGAATGATGGTCTTATACTAATTCTTTCCGAATAAAACAATTTCTTTCCATTGCCCTAGTGTGGTTTAAACCTACAAGCAATGATTTATGCAGCTATATTTCTGAATTACATCTTTTCTGATGAAAATGTCATCTCATTTACTTCTGAGGGTCAGTGTAAGCTAGTGTTAAGGGCAGGAGACAGCGTTTGGCTACACACTGCGTCCTTGGATAACTCTATCATAGGTATTTTTAAAGAGAGGTTCTATTGTGAAGAGTGAGTTCACTTTCGTACTCAGCAACCTGCTCCCCACGTGTATCGAGGGGCTGCCCTGCATAGCTAACACAGTTGAGAGTCTTACTTCCACTATATCATCAACAGAATGGTTTACTAAGTTGCACACCTGTGTCTGGGTCAGTGAGGCTTGCTTAATTAAATTTACTAGCGCACTTTCAGATTCTTGGATTAAGATGCCATTTATGTGCAATATGTAATTATAATACTATTTTATTTATTTGTATTGTGCTAGTACCAAAGAGTCCCAGTCATGGGCCCCACTGTGCTAGACAATGTACAAACACAGTACAAAAAGTTGATCGAAATATATTTTTACCATCTACATTTGCAATCTAAATAAATATATTGGGCCTAGTGTAAAGGAAATTAAATGGACTTACTTTGATGTACACCACCTGAGGATCTGGTCCATTAGTTATTAATGGAAGTTCTGGAACCAGTTACCATCATTTTATTGTTCTTGTACCTAAAATGCTTATGAGATATTTTTCTTATCTGTACAGATCTGACCTTACATACTTCTAATGGCCCCTGTTACCAAAGTATCTTTGCACCTCACATTCAGTACAACACCCCTAGGAGGCACAGACTGTGCTGTTTTCCCCATTTTATAGATAGGGAACTGATGCACAGTGACCAGCCCAAGGTCACACAGGTTGTCTTCGGGGGAGCAGGGAATTGAAGCCAGGTCTCCTGGGTCCTATGCTAGCACCCTGGCCACTGGCTCATCCTTCCTCTCCAGAGGAAATGCTTTCCAACAGTCTATTTATTTCTATTTCACAATGCTGCATGGCAGTGCTTTCTTAAGGTATATGTATTGAAGTATTTTTTAAGTTAAAATTGAGTGTTGAAGATAAAACATATGCTACTCAACCACTACAAGTTACTTTACCAGCTACAAAACTTTGCAAGCCCAATTATTTTCTTTGTCAGAGAATCTGCAGTTTGGTTTCCAAAGGATGAGAGTTGGCAGAGATCCTCTGAGTTCAGCAAATAGTTTGATCTTCGAGTTCAAAATTAATTACTACAGATTCAGTTCTCTATCTGTCCCTCACCCAAATGATTGCTTAGTTATGACTGACATCTTAATATAAACCAATCATTTTACTGCTTCTTTAATTGTGGGTGTTGGGGATAGCTAAACCAGTTCACAGGGGAGTTGGGGAGGGAGAGGGGAAGAGAATCAGAACCAGCCACATCTGTGGCCTAGCCTACATACTGAACTCGATCTCTTTTTTTTAGGCTCCCGCCTACCCATCACTCTAGTAACACCGTAGTATATAGTAGTAGTTATAGTAGTATAACAGTTTACCTGCTAGAACAGGGGCGGGCAAACTTTTTGGCTTGAGTGTCGCATCAGGTTTTGTAAATTGTATGGAGGGCCAGTTAGGGGAGGGGGTCGTGGCCTGGCCCCCACCTCCTATCTGCCCCTGCCCGGGACTCCTGCCCCATCCAACCCCCCCTGTTCTCTGATGGCCCCCCTGGAATCCCTGCCACATCCACACACTCCCGCTCCCTGTCCCCTGACCGCCCCTGGACCCCGCCACCCCATCCAACTCCTCCTCTCATTCCTGACGGCTCCCCCAGGACTCCTACCCCATCCAACCACCCCTTCTCCCTGGCCCTTGCCCGCCCCTGGAATCCCTGCCCGCCCCCGGAACCCCTACCTGCCCCCTGCCGCCCCATCCAACCTCCCCTCCTTCCTGACTGCCCCCCCAGGACCCCTGCCCCCATTCAACCCCCTGTTTCCCCCTGAATGCTCCTGCCCTCTATCCAAACACACCCCACCCCGCTCCGTGCCCCCTTACTGCGCTGCCTGGAGCACTGGTGGCTGGCGGCGCTACTGCCGCGCTGCCCGGCTGGAGCCAGGCCACGCTGCTGCTGCTGCCACCACCACACAGCACAGAGCACCAGGTCAGGCCGAGCTCTGCAGCTGCACTGCCACAGGAGCTCACAGCTCCGCCGCCGAGAGCATTGCGTCGGTGGTGGGGCAAGCGGAGGCTGCGGGGGAGGGGGAAACAGCAGGGGAGGGGCTGGGGATGAGCCTCCCAGGCCAGGAGCTTGGGGGCCGGGCAGGATGGTCCCACGGGCCGGATGTGGCCCACGGGCCATAGTTTGCCCACCTCTGTGCTAGAAGGTGAGACTGCTTATTTTTTCCAAGCCATTTTATGACAAGATTCATAGAATATTAGAAGTGAGTATTCTCTTTCTGCAAAAGAAGGGGGAAAAACATTCACAAGGATCACCACTGTTAAAATGATCAGTGATCATTTATATCAGGCTTCAATACTCTTTTTACTAGTTTTATACCTCTGTGCATGATAACATAATAATGATGCATGCATCTAGATTTAAATCCTATTGCATTTGTCTAAAAAAATTTCAGTCAGACTAATGGACTTTAACAATGGTATAGTGTTATGTGTCAAGAAATAGAAGAAAAAACTTTAAGAGCTAGACAGGGATTACAAACTTTCAACTGACACCTTGTTCTCATTATACTGTATTTGTGCAATATATGATAGGAGACAGCATTCTGGCATTGGGAAATTGCAGGAGGAAAAGAGAGAATTCATACTACAAAATAAATACTTGTAGGAGCTGATTTTCCAACTCTCCTTTTAACATAATGCAGATTTTATGTGTTCTGCTCCCTATAGCCCATACAGCGAATAACGACATCAGAGTATCGTTATCAGTTGTAAATAACTGAGAGGCACATCCAAGTATTGAATGAAGCACATGCAAAATATTCAGACCTTGAACCATTCTGAGATTATCAAATGAGACAAGTACTAGACCACATCCTCAATTTAATTTTTGTTCATGCTGTGGATCTGTATTCTGCTTCTTGTAACGGACTGACAGATCTGTTTTCATCTGCATGGGGTTTGGCGAGCCTTGAGACACAGCAGTGAAAGCCATGTACTCAACCTCTTCTCTATCCTTGGTGAACTTTTTTGGCAGGAACCTTCTTCCAATAGAACTTAGGGTCCAATGACAGGAAGTGTTTTAGTTAATCTATAGAGAGAAATACTGGACTAAATCCTTAGTTGGGCCAAGTCTACACCTGGTGCAACTAGGAGAGTGGGGCAGGGACACCACCCTTCTGCTCCCACAATAGCAGGTTGGCCAAGGACTATTTCAACCCAGGAGTTACTAGCAGCATTAAAGCCCCCGGACTTGGAGCAGACTCAAGTGCTACTCTAAACTACCCCAACTGCAGCCAGATGCTGCCCCAATCAAAGATCTGTCAGACTGCTGGGAACTCCACCCTCTACATGCTCCTGCCTGAGTATGCCTCCTCCTCAGAATTCTCCAAGCCAAAAATGTCCCTTCAGATAGTGGTGAGGATGGACAGCAAAACTAGCTTTGCCCACTCTGCTCAAACTGTGGATTCCCTGGATTGGGAGAATCCTCAGTTGCACCTTTAGGGCAACCAGAGGAAAGGGCAGGGAGCCCAGTGGGAATAGACTCCCACTGCAGATTTCACCTCCAGATTTGAATCATGAATATCTCAATACTTGGGGGTGGGGGGCGTTGGACTGGCATTTGGGTTCAGCTCATTATCAGGATGCTGTAAAATCCATTTTCAGAATGAGATCTGGATTTGGATTGCAAACACCACCTCCGTTTGGAGAGTGGACAACTCTCCCCCTGCGGACTCTGATTATCCCCCACTGAGGTCAGTGGAAATTATCTGGATCCTGCAGAGAGGATCAGTGGCACAGAGATATGGTTCAAGCCCCTCTTTCTCAAATTAAGACTAACTAAGAATGTTACTGAGTCTACAACATTAATTGGGAGGGAGGGGGAGAGAAGGAATCTGCCCTCTCAGATTAGACCAATAAGTGAATATCATTGGTTCATGAAATCTAAGATGAAAATCTTTTTCATATAACAAATTCATGTACATTCGCCAAAACATCTATTTTGATGACACCTCCCCGCCTCCACAGAGAGAGAAATAACCCTTTCTTGGCTAATAAAATAGTCCTTTCAGATATTTCCATTGTTCGCCAATTTATATTTGCATTGTTTTGCTGCAGCACATAATTGCATAGTTGTGTGAATACCTATTGTTGGTTTCTTTTGTCATTGCCCTCTTGTGAAAGTTGCTGAGTTATTTGTCTCTGACGTTTAGTTGGTAAGATATTGTGAATAAACAAACATACAAATGGACAGTCCTGTAGTTACTTGCTTCCAAGTTTACTATTTTAACTTTTTTAATGACTTCTTAACTGTTATATGGGTGGGTGGACAGATGTTTGCAATTATGTCCATATATGTGGTCCACAGGTATGCCAAAGCTGAGGAATTTGCCTTTTTCTTAAATATTTTCAAGTAACCAGTTGCCACGTTGCTCCATGCAGCCAAACCACACAAATGGAAACATACTAAAAGAGATGGGTAAAGTGAAATACTTCTTTAAAAACAGAAAAATGACTCATGCTCATAAAATATAATTACTGTAGTAATTCTTTAAATATACTGACCAGTGATGGGAAGGAAAATCTCAATTGACTATTCATTAGAGTGATTTTTTTCCCCTCTGTCCATAATTGCTATGGCCTACAAACAAGCAAGGATTGGAAGGAAAGACTGAAAGGACCTACGCAACTCTGACTGACAAGAATACTTCCTGTAACTGTGTGCTAAAAATATTCCAACATCACCCAGTCCACAAGTCTGCAGTCATCTGTGAAGATTGGATAGCCTTGGGTTTTCTTTTCTTTTTTTTTTTTCTGTCTTCCGAAACCAAATCCATTCTAATAACTTGTGATGTTTAATACTGAAGTCAGGTGACACCTATAAAACAAACATTTTATGAAAGAAGGAAGAAGGAAAGAGAAATTTCCAAATTTGAAAAATATCCACCAAGTATACACTGGTGTCATAATGACATAGCTTCTGTTTTTCTGGCATCTCAGAAGGCCATGCAATTTTTTTCCTCCTAGCATCTTGCAATGGGAGATATTTCCATGAACCACTGTTTCTGTGGAAAACAATCCTGAGAGGACATGGGACCATACAACTAGACACTTTAATGTAGTTCTGTTGTTTCACCCAATTAATGCAACTTTCAGACACACACCCACTCTCTGGGCATGATTCCTCAATGCACTTGTACCTTGTCTCATGTATTACTTGAGTGCAAAGTGAGTGGGGAAAAGTGACCGATCAGAATGGGTAACATTACACACTCACTCTGCACTGGTGTAAAAGTGAACTAAGGTGCATATAAGGATTCAGAAATTTTCATGTAATCTTTGCTCTGTGTGGGTAGGCGGAGGATATATGTCTATACTGCACACCACTGGTAATAAGCATGTCGGGTGTGCATAGCTACATGCCTCTGAAAATCTGGCTGCTTCCACACTGTAGCATGTAGCTACACACAACAGTGAAAGGCTCCGGCAGGAAAGAAAGGCTCCAGTGGCACAGAGTAGCTGGAGCCTTTCCCCACTGCAGGGAAAGATTCAGCCAGTGAGGAAAGGCTCCAGCAGTGAGGAGCAGCTGGAACCTTTCCCTGTTGTCTTCCCCATTGCCAGAGCTTTTCTCTGCTGACAGAGCCTTTCCCTGTAGCAGGGAAATGCTAAAACAGCAGGGAGGCAGCAAGTTATTATGCTGCTAAAAATAGCAGCATTGATGGGGGAGGCACTGCTTGGGCATGTAGACAGCTATGTAGAGTATATAACCTAAGGTTCTGGCATGTTTACTCACCTAAGCAGTACCTCATCATCTACTCTGCTCTTTATACCCGTGCTAGGTGGGCATGCAGTGTATGTACTCTATATGCTCCTGCAGGGAGAGTGCAGTGTTAACCTTACTCTACACACAGGGTATGGCTTTCACAAAAGCACAGCACCCAGGAGATCACATTCTGCCCCAGAGGGTTGTGTGCATGTATATGGTTGTTCTGGAGAAAGAGACAGACAGAGTGGGAGGGTGTCTTCTATTTCTTGCTATGAGAAGTTGTATTTTTAGAGCATTGTCCCTTTATTAAATAGCTCAGCAACCAAAAGAGAACTTGACAGTCTCTGGATGAAATGTCTCCTTTTTTACTTTTCAAAATACCTGGGAACAGGGTGGGTAGGAAAAGTATGTTCTTCCCATTCCGTCATACAATATAAAGAATTTTATATGAAGGTAAGACAACTGAGAAAATATTAGTGATTGATGGTCACAGAAGAGAGAGACCAGAGCTTTGTTTTTTGGTTCTCTCTGCCAGACCTACTGAAGGCCAAAAAGGGAATGATAGCCCAGATGGCTCAGTCTGGAGGTTCACTGGAGGCGCACAACTAGTTGAAGCATAAACGGTGTCATTCTTATCAGCTCAAGTGAGTTCTTTCAGATGGCTCTGAACACGGATCTGGGGCTTAGCCCTACACCACTGCAGTCAATAAACATTTTTCACATTGACTTCCATGGCAAGAGAATCAAGTCCATTCTGAGCAAGTAAATGTCACATTTTGGCTTTTTTTTTAAATATGAATTTTCTTTATGCTAATGGGTACAGAGGCTTATTTTTTACTCCCTTAGTAGAACGCCTATCTCTACATAAATATGAAAAGGATCCTAAAGAAGAACACTGATAATCTCAAGGCTTACAGAATTTACCTGAAGAAATTAAAGTAGTAACCCCTGTAGTCCATTGGGGGGAGTGGCTTCTCCTCCTCCAAGTTTGTGGGTGGCCAGTCTGCCCCACTACCCTCTGGGGGACACCTGATGTGGGGAATCAGTGGGGCGATGGGAGACGTGGGTTCAGGGCCAAACAACAAACACAGTTACGGAGCCCCAGCCGCTGGTCAGGGCGGGGCAGCAAAGAGTCTCACACTCAGACCTGTACTCAGGCGTGGCAGCAAACTGTCAGTTAGCCCAGTACCTTCATCAGGGCAGGGCAGTAGAGAGTCTAAGGGCTCAGGCCTGCGCCCAGGCTGAGGGTATGTCTACACTACGGGATTAATCCGAATTTACAGAATTCGAATTTTGGAAACAGATTGTATAAAGTCGAATGTATGCGGCCACACTAAGCACATTAATTCGGCGGTGTGCGTCCATGTACCGGGGCTAGCATCGATTTCCGGAGTGTTGCACTGTGGGTAGTTATCCCATAGCTATCCCATAGTTCCCGCAGTCTCCCCCATCCATTGGAATTCTGGGTAGAGATCCCAATGCCTGATGGGGCAAAAAACATTGTCGCAGGTGGTTCTGGGTACATCCTCCCCCCTCCCTCCATGAAAGCAACAGCAGACAACCGTTTCATGCCTTTTTTCCTGGGTGAACACTGCAGACTCCATACCACAGCAAGCATGGAGCCCACTCAGCACAAGACAGCAGTCATGAACATTGTAAACACCTCACGCATTCTCGTGCAGTTTATGCTGAACCAGGACCAGAAAAACGAGGCAAGGAGGAGGCGGCGACAGCAGCGCAGCGACAAGAGTGATGAGGACATGGACATAGAATTCTCTCAAACCACGGGCCCCGGTGCTTTGGAGATCATGTTGTTAATGGGGCTGGTTCTATCCATGGAACGCCGATTCTGGGCCCGGGAAACAAGCACAGACTGGTGGGACCGCATAGTGTTGCAGGTTTGAGACGATTCCCAGTGGCTGCGAAACTTTCGCATGCATAAGGGCACTTTCATGGAACTTTGTGACTTGCTGTCCCCTGCCCTGAAGCGCCAGAATACCAAGATGAGAGCAGCCCTCACAGTTGAGAAGCAAGTGGCGATAGCCCTGTGGAAGCTTCCAACGCCAGACAGCTACCGGTCAGTCGGGAATCAATTTGGAGTGGGCAAATCTACTGTGGGGGCTGCTGTGATGCAAGTAGCCAAAGCAATCACTGAGCTGCTGCTACAAAAGGTAGTGCCTCTGGGAAATGTGCAGGTCATAGTGGATGGCTTTGCTGCAATGGGATTCCCTAACTGTGGTGGGGCGATAGATGGAACCCATATCCCTATCTTGGCACCGGAGCACCAGGGTACCCAGTACATAATCCGCAAAGGGTACATTTCAATGGTGCTGCAAGCACTTGTGGATCACAAGGGACGTTTCACCAACATCAACGTGGGCTGGCCAGGAAGGGTTCATGATGCTCGTGTCTTCAGGAAGGGTTCATGATGCTCGCATCTTCAGGAACACTACTCTGTTTAAATGGCTACAGCAAGGGACTTACTTCCCGGACCAGAAAATAACCATTGAGGATGTTGAAATGCCAATAGTTATCCTTGGGGACCCAGCCTACCCCTTAATGCCATGGCTCATGAAGCCATACACAGGCAGCCTGGACAGGAGCTGTTCAATTACAGGCTGAGCAAGTGCAGAATGGTGGTAGAATGTGCATTTGGACGTTTAAAAGGTCGCTGGCAATCGTTACTGACTCAGTCAGACCTCAGCCAAACCAATATCCCCATTGTTATTGCTGCTTGCTGTGTGCTACACAATCTCTGTGAAAGTAAGGGGGAGACCTTTTTGGCGGGGTGGGAGGCTGAGGCAAATCGCCTGGCCGCTGATTACGCGCAGCCAGACACCAGGACGATTAGAAGAGCACACCAGGAAGCACTGCGCATCAGAGAAGCTTTGAAAACCAGTTTCATGACTGGCCAGGCTACAGTGTGAAATTTCTGTTTGTTTCTCCTTGATGAAAACCCGCCCCCTTTATTGACTCATTCTCTGTAAGGAACCCACCCTCCCCCTTTGATCACAGCTTGCTTTCAAAGGAAATAAAGTCACTATTGTTTAAAAATCATGTATTCTTTATTAATTGATTATAAAAAGAGGGAGAGAACTGTGAAGGTAGCCTGGGTGGGGTTTGGGAGGAGGATCGGAGGGAAGGAAAAGGCCACTAAAAAAGGGTTAAAATAATGACAGCCCTTTGCTTGGGGTGGAATGGGAGGGTGCACGGAGCTTTACCCCTCCCCCCACCACGTGGCTGGTATCAGGGAAGATCCCTGCTAGCCAAACGCGAAAAGCTCTGGGCCAATTCCTCCCCCTCTCCCTCCTCCCCCCCCCCCCCCCGCACTTGGCTAACTGCAGGGAAGGATTTCTTTTCAGCCACAGACAAACAGCCCAGTAGGAACGGCCACCTCTGTCCCCTTAATTAAATTCCCATATTTCAACCAGGTTACCATGAGTGATATCACTCTCCTGAGGATTACACAGCGAGATAAAGAACAGATGTTGCTTGAATGCCAGCAAACACAGGGACCATACGCTGCCAGGCTTTGTCATGCAATGATACCAGATTACTTGCTATTAGCATGGCGTGGTCAAGTGTCCTACCATGGAGGATGGAATAAGGCTGCACTGCCCAGAAACCTTGTGGCAAGGCTTTTGGAGTACCTCCAGGAGAGCTTCATGGAGATGTCCCTGGAGAATTTCCGCTCCATCCCCAGATACGTTAACAGACTTTTCCAGTAGCTGTACTGGCCGCGAATACATCCCAAGTCCACAGGGCAAAGTAATCATTTAAAAACGCTTGCTTTTAAAACAAGTTTTATATTTTAAAAGGTAAACTCACCTGAGGTCCCTTCCATGGGGTCATGGTCTTGGATACTGGCTTGGGAGGGTACTTCAGTCAGGCTGAGACAAAGATCCTGGCTGTTGGGGAGAACGGAGTGCTGTGTGCTCTCCGCAAACTCGTCCTCCTTTTCCTCCTCCTCCTCCTCTTCCCCGTCCGCAGAATCCTCAGGTGTGGCTGATGAGATTACCGCGCCCCCCCCCCCTAGAATTGCATGCAGCTCAGCGTAGAAGCAGCATGTCTGCGGCTCTGACCCGGAGCAACCGTTTGCCTCCTTTGTTTTCTGATAGGCTTGTCTGAGCTCCTTGACTTTCACGTGCCACTGCTCTGAGTCCCTATTGTGGCCTCTCTCCATCATGTCCTTGGAGATTTTTTCAAAAGTTTTGGCATTTCTTCTTTTCGAACGAAGTTCTGCTAGCACTGAATCCTCTCCCCATATAGCGATCAGATCCAGTACCTCCCATACGGTCCATGCTGGCTCTTTTTCGATTATCAGCCTGCATGGTTACCTGTGCTGATGAGCTCTCTGGGTCACCTGTGCTCTCCTGTGCTGGGCAAACAGGAAATGAAATTCAAATGTTCGCGGGGCTTTTCCTGTCTACCTGGCCAGTGCATCTGAGTTCAGATTGCTGTCCAGAGTGGTCACAATGGTGCACTGTGGGATAGCTCCTGGAGGCCAATACCATCGAATTGTGGCCACAGTAACCCTAATTTGAAATGGTAATATCAATTTCGGCGCTACTCCGCTCGTCGGGGAGGAGTACAGAAATCGATTTTAAGAGCCCTTTATTTCGAAAGAAATGGCTTCGTTGTGTGGACAGGTGCAGGGTTAATTCGATTTAACGATGCTAAATTCGAATTAAACTCATAGTGTAGACCAGGCCTGAGTAGCAAACAGCCAGTTAGCCTAGCCTCTGGTTCAGAGCGGGGTGGTAAACGGTCACTCAGCTCCAACCTGCACTCAGGTGGGGCTGCACGCAGTTAATGAGCCCAGGCCATGGTTCAGAGTGGGGCGGGGAACAAAGTCACTCAGCCTGGGCCTGCAACCAAAGTTAGTTAACTCAGGCTTTCCTTCAGCTAGCCTGAGTGGGGGGGGGAGTGCCACCCACTGCTTGGGTGTCAGGGGGGACTCAGGCCCTCCCACTCCACTACGTCCCGGCCCAAGGCCCTTAGGGTGTCGGAGGGGTCTGCCACCACATTAGCGGGGATCCAAGCTGCAACACGTTGACTCACCCTCTGCCAGCGTTGCAGCCAGACAGGGATCTACTATCCCTGGGTCACTTCCACACTCCCCCTCCCAGGGTACTTGCTGGTCCAGTGAGGTAAGGTGATTGGCAGGGGCCTCAGTTGCCTGCAGAAGCTCTGCCGGGGTTGGGGCCGCTGGCGGTCCAGGCCAGTCGTCAGTCTCCTGCGGGGTTGGGTCGTTCAAGGGTCCGGGTGGTCCGGGCCAGTCATCTGCATCCCCCAGGTCAGATCCGTCCAGGGGGTCCGGGCCAGTTGTCTGCACTCTGCGGGCCTGCTGCCTTGTCCCAGCACCAGAGCTCAGGGGATGCATCTGTCCCCTCCAGTGGCTGGGCCCCAACAGAGCTTCCGTGTCCCGCCTTTATACTTCTGGCCCCGCCCCTTCTGGGGCAGAGCTAGGGGTAGGGATCCGCTCACGATGGGGTGGAGCCACCCTCTCCCTCTGTGTCTGGGGAGGGCCAGTCCACCTCACTACACCCATATACGCTGTAAATATATATGGTTTAAAGTGACTAGTGCGTTTGGGTCCCCACCTTGATACACCTAAATGAGTATTTAGGATTTTCAAAGCATGGGTTTTCTAAAAACCAAGCCCCTTTAGGGGGTCAGGTTTGACACTCAGTCACTACTTACTTTTGAACATTTAAACCAAATATGTTTTAAATAGAAACAAACTCACAGAATGAAATAGTCTTAAAGAAAAAGTTGTAGGAGAACTTTTGGAAGCAAACTGTAATAATTAATGGATTCATATCATTACATGATGCAGTCAAAAGATGAATGCATGTGGTGGTATAATAACATAGATTGAATAAATGTCGCTTACTTTGATTTAGACTTCAGGAAAATCCAAACTCTTCTTTGGAATATGCCAGAATTCAAAGAAACCATATATGGTGTGAAAAGGGCTTGAGAGAAATGAAACAATAATAAAGTGATAAACAGCACACCCATACTATTATATGATAATAAAGTGATTTGACACTGTGTGCAGATGGAGTTGACATTTTGTGACCAAAAAGAACAACTATGTTCCACCTTATCTGGCACCTTGTTTGTTTGTTTGTTTGACAGTGTAGCTGTGTGGAAAGTTCCCTTCAGTTCCAACTTTTTAACCAAAGTAACTTTAATAAATAGAGCAGAACTGGGTAAACACCATAATCCTTCAAAATTGCCTGGAGACATGAGCATCAAGGTCCTCCCCTAAGTTTTGTTGCAGAAACTTTGTTGAGTATATTGCCTGAGTATTTATAAAGTTACAGACACTCCATTGCCCTGCTCACAGGGACAGAAAGTTCTCAGCAGTTTTGTGCCATGCAGAGTTCCATCCCCCAGCCCCACCTGTCGCCCAAGCGCGCCTCCCCTGGAGCATCCCTGCCTAGACAGCAGGCAGCTGCCCTGCCTCTCCGTGCTGTGCTCCCTTGCCGGCCGTTGCTGCCGCCAGCTATAAAAGGGAGCAGCGCCAGCAGCAGGCTGAGGCGGTTGCACAGCCGCCGCCTGTGGAAGGAGGAGGGGAGGAGGCGCACACCTGATGGCAGCCCTTACACCCACCACAGGGGAGGCGAGGGGGCTTCCTGGACCTGAGAGGGGCCCAACCCCTAGGAGCACGTGCAGTGATGGTGCCAGGTGAGTGTGCTGCTGGGGAGAAGTGGGGGGGGGTTCCTCTCCCCCGGAGCTCGCTGCTGCCTGCGGGGAAAGGACTGGGGGGACTGTGGAGTCCTCCTTTAGGGCCCCAGCCCCGGGGCAGCCTGCCTACACCCCAAACTCCTCATCCCCAGCCCCGCCCCACCCCAGAGCCCACACCCCCAGCCAGCGCCCTCACCCCCCTGCACCTCAATCCTCTGCCCCAGGCCTGAGCCGCCTCCTGCACCATGAACTGCTCATCCCCGGCCCCACCCCACAGCCCTCACCCCCATACCCCAACCCTCTGCCCTAGCCCTGAGCCCCACCCACATCCCAAACCCCTCATCCCCAGCCCCAGCCAGAGCCCTCATCCCCCCCACACCCCAACCCTCTGCCCCAGCCCTGAGCCCCCTCCCACACTCCCAACCCCTCGGCCCCACCCCATTAATTTTGTTATTTGCACCAACATGGAGGTGATTTGTCACACGTCACCTCCACACTGGTGCACATAATAAGATTTATTCCGCACATGAGTGGGAAAAATTAGAGGGAACACTGCTGTATACTGTACGAGTGTCTGAGGGGAAAAAACATGCAACTTAAATTCGGTGGTCAGTTTGGGGTATGATCGTGTTTAGCACAATACTTGATTATTTTATACTATTTAAAGTATATAATTGGTTGAAGAACATCACAAAAGAAGGGGCTACATTTTATTTTAATTTTAGAAAGTATTTGCTTTTGAGGGTTATTGATCCAGGAGTGCTTGGTTGTTTCTGTATTCAAAAGAGTATTAATAAAGTTGATATTCTTAGTTACATAATTTTTTCTTACAATAGTGATATTGTACAATATAGGGAAACTGTTCAATGCCTACTCTTTCCAGTCCATTTTTACATTATTTTAAAAAATATATATCAGCTTACAAGGCAGGTGTGGGGGGGCAGCACTTGGACTTGTTCGGGGCACCACCAAAAATTATACAAACCTGCCGCCCCTGTTTCACCTATGCACTATGCCAGTAGGTAAGAGATCCTGATTCAAGTTTTGTTTTTTTTTATCCTGGTTACACTACAAAGGACTTTTGCTTCACAGGTTAGTGTTCATAATGGTGCCACTTACTGCCCCTTTCTCAAATAGCTGGGTGTTTCTAAAGCAGCAGTCTCAGAAGATGCTGCTTTACCACAATTACCATGCTGCTGGCAATGCAATCACAGCTGCTGCTATGACAAAGAGACAAAGGAGGCTGGAAGAGAGATTTAGATAGGAAAAATTAGAAGCCTAGAAGAAAGGAGTGAGCAAAAGCCCAAGGACTCCATGTTGGACCAGCTAGCTTTGCACTCCAGTCACTGCCTTTGGGAACTGCAGGCCCTTTTGGCATACATGTCCTTGGCCTGGGTCAATTGGGTGAGGAAAAACATAGGCAGAGATCTCTCTGCAGAAAGAACGAGCGAGGGGGGAAAAAAACTTTGGACGGCTTTTTGGAAAACTATAAAATCAAATGCAGTTCATAACACATGCTGTTTGATCAAGCAGAGCTTCCCCTCGCCTGCCAGAACTCTGCCCGGGGACTGAAAGATCTTTTAAAAACTGCCTGTGATATTCTGTTTGCTTTCGTGTACCATAGAATGAATTACTCCATTCTGTGTGGAAACAGAACCCAAAACATGCATGGATGTTAATGGATCATATCCCTGATTTTTATTTACAATAAAGATGTATATTTTGTAAGACAACCTCTTTCATCGGATTCTTTAATTCCTCTGTTTATCAATGACCTGTTTCCTCAACACAATCATGATGCTTGAAAATCTGAGATGATTACATCTTCCTGGCCTCCTACAATAAAGCTGTCTGCCAATGTAGTAATTAATTAACCTTCAATGACCAGCTGTGTCCTTTTAAAGTTTTTTGCCATTTGAAAACAATATATATCATTATTCTGTGCCAACTGGAAATATGCATTGTTGCCTGTCTCAGTAAGAGGACTATAAACAATGCAATAAAACAAATCTATGGTCAGATCTAAACAAATCAGTCTCATGTCTGCCAGGTAGTTAGTGTCTGGAGGGTCAGTTGGATAACTAATTGAGGCCTTTTCCACAAGAAGCACTTCCCCTGGTAGAACATCCTGTCCAGACAGCAAATACAATGGGAAAACAAGACCACTGTAAAGGATGCAGTGAGACTCAGGAAAACCAGAGTCTAATATGTCCATGAACAAACACAGATGACCTGTACTGCCCTGTCAAAAAAGTGTTGTGAGTTATATATATAGCTCTCTGTGCTCCAGAGGTCCACCAGGTTTTATCATTCAGTCTGATCTATGACTGTTTACAATACAAGTGAACCTGCTTATTTGGGTGACTGGCCTTGGAAGGCAGCCCACCGTGACAGTCAGGATTTAGGATTTCAAGAGTTAGGAGATCATTAAAGCCTTTTACACCTTGGCCAGTTTGACAAATGAGGCCTGGCCAACACCTGTTAGCATAAAACTTACCACATCCTGTCTAAAAATAATTCCTCCCTGTTTGTTTGTTTGAAAACTGATGGATATCCTTGTTGGATTCAAAGACTAAACAATTTCATATTCCTGAGTTCCAGTGACTAACGGCTAATCCCTTTTATTTCATTTAGACTCCGTAAAATACCGTAGGAAATCCAAGCTGCTCTCCTTTACCTTTGGACTAATTAAAAAGAAATAATTTTAAACTTGATTTTTTTTCTTTTTCAAATTGTCTTCACCCTTCACACTTCCAGGGAAAGTTATTCCCAAAATTTTCCTAAGTTTTATTTCTAGAATCCATATGTAGCAAGACAGTGAGTCAGATTCAGTGATACCCTGAAGAATATGAAACAAATTGAATGTTTTTAAAAATTCTGGTCATCTAACCAGACACCACAAGTACAATCAATGAATCAATAAGAACTGTATGGTTATTGCGTAGAGTCATTGATGGGTACCTTACTGTGTATTTCCAGACCTTAATGTTTGGATTTTTTTTTACTCTCATTGGCCTGGGTTTATAAAGCTGTTTTGAGGGATAATATCTCTGTAATTTTTAAAGTAATTTTTGTCCGGAAATATATTTAATTTACAGTAATTGCCTTTTTTCAAAGTACTGAGTTAAAAGCTTGTGACTGGGTAGGAAAACACAACAACCTCTCAGCATGCAGCCATATTTCCCATACAGTGTTGGCCAGTTTTCTTGAATATGAGAATATTGGCCAGGAAGCTTCTGCCCCCTTCTCCTTCCCTCCCTTTCACCTGACCCACTACAAAAGACGAGCCAAAGGTATCAGACCTTAACGTAGCACCCAAAGGTTAGATTGACAAAATAAGCCATACTGTAGTGTCTGTACAAGGAATGAAGGCAAGTTCTGGTTAAGACATTCAAATCCATGGGGACTTTCTGGTTCAGAAGTGAAAGTGCTAGCAAATGAATTATATTGACAACATGGCTGATTCTTCATCATTTGCCTGGGAAATAAATCTAAGTTTGGAATCAATCTTATGCTGATAAATCTTGTATGTATAAACATTTCCAAACAGTATTTTATTAATTCAGCTGGACAACTGGCTAATAAAATAACATCTTACCTTTAAGACAAGGTACCTTTCATCCTGAAGCATTGCAAACAATATGCTGATTCTGCAACCTCTCTGCTCCTGGAACTATCATTGGAGTCAATAGAAAGTGCTTTGTGGGGCTGCAGGGTCAAAAAGCCAAAATATATACAGCCACCAACCTCTGAAATGCAGTCACCCACTAGAACAGTATAGGTAAGGGAAATTTTGGCCAAGAAGATGGCTAAAAGCTCCCAATAAAATGGAATGAGATCTTTAATGTTCACATGGATCAGATGAGGCTACGGTTTGTGGTGGCGGCAATGGTTTTAATGAGTACTCTTACTGGGTCTTGAAAATAATTCCATCCAAATAATAATTCAAAGGCAGTAAGCAAAGGTAATAAAGATCACATATGGTACCATATTAAACGAGGAATACTTGCTTTAGAAGGAATATGCCATAAGATCACTATAGGAAGAGAGCGCCTGAGTCTCAGTGGAAATCAGGAATAAAGTCATTATAACTGAGACAGAAAAGATATTTAGGATTTTGGCATGTTGGGCTTAATCTTCTGAGGTGCTAAGCACCCGCTGCAAGATGGCAGTGGCCTCAGTTGCCATGTCAGTCAATGGGAGTTACAGGGCCAGCCTTAGGGAAAATGGCACCCTGGGTGAACTTTCTTTGGTGCCCTTTAAATACTGCTCCCCAGCAGCAGTCATGCTGCCAGCAGGGTGGAGAGGGGATGCACGTGAGCACTTTGCTCCCGCCCTCCAGCCCCCTTTGTGCCCTCTCCCTGCCTTGTGGGTGGCCACAGCCCTTATGTGGCTTCTTGTCCACTGTGCCTTAGCTGTCACCCACCCATAAGGCCAGCCCTGGGGAGGTACAGGTACTAAATACCAAGAGGTCAACACCCTGTAGGATTCAGCCCATAAAAAATAAACCCTGGGACATGTTTGCTGCCTACCAGTTCAATCAGAAAGGGAAAAGAATCAACAAATATTATTGATACATAAAAAACAAAGTGATCATCAGCGTGGACCACACAGTGTTTAAGATCTCATCAGCAGAAGGCTAGAGAGCATGTGAGAATACAGACCAGGCATTCTAAAAGAGCTGGATCAATGTCTATGCCTACACTGTGCTACAGTGCACTCTATGGGGGTGTGAATTGCACCCAATGACTAAAACATGGTTGGTTTCAACCACCCGATATTAAAGCCTATGATAAACATGAAGGTTTGCTTCTTCACTGTAAGGGCTAATGGTTAGGGCACCAGTCTGGGCATCAAAAGATTTGGGTTCAGTCCCTGGTTTGGCTGCTGATTGCTGTGTGATCTTGGGCAACTCATTTCACGCCTGCGCGTCTTGGTTGGAGCCTTTCAGTGCTACGGTAATGTGAAAACTAATAGAGAATCATTTAAAGTTACTATTAAATGAAATAATAAGTGCGCTATTAAGAGGTTGTTAAAATAGAATGTGTCTTATTTTAATTTCTGAAAATAACTAATCTCTCAAGAGCTACAACCATGAAAATAGATAAAGTAATTTGAGTTAAAATGTTATCGTTACCTTATGAAAGAAGTAGCTCAATATTTTTCTTGGCTTTCATACTACAAGGAAAGTGAATCCAAACATAAGCATTACTGTATGCAAAAACAAGAAAAGGGCATAAGAAGAAACATGGGCGGTATTATGCGTACATGGTGATTACATGACAAGATTTCTGCTAAACTGAGCTTCTCTGTAAGGGTTACACACTCTTACAATTGGTGCTATTAGTACTACTATAAATGTACAAGTGCACTTAATGAGCTACCCTGATGTAATATGAGCAAATCTTTCCTTACACTCTTTGCAACCCACACTCGCATGAGAAGTGTTTACTTATGAGCAAAAATGAAGCCAGTGGGACTACTCATCTGAGTGAACTGAAGTAAATGAGGTTACATGAGGGCCAGAGAAAGTCTATTGCCTTTACTCAGGCTGTGTGGTGCCTTACTTTGCCTTTGGAATGAATGGGTCTGCTTCTGAAATAAGGTACTACTCAAGAATGGCAGAATCTTGCCCATAGTGAGTAACCCTTTAAATGTTCTTTTCTACCCCGCAGCAAGAATACTGCACTGTGATTTTTATTTTTATAATATGTTTACTGTAGGTTACACCGGGATACCTCTTTTTGGGAGTGTGAGAAACAGCTTCCCACTACAGTTTATAAGTCTCCCAACAACGTAGCAACAATGCAAAATCAAATTAATGTTTACCTCATATGACTACATATCTCATCTGGTTAAGGGCTAATACTAAACCCTTTATTCCAAGTCACAAAGAAGAAGAAGAACAGAAAAGGAATGTCTTTCATGCTTTTAGCATATCTGATCACAACAATGAGATCCCTTACCTTGTTTGCAGTGGAAGTTAAAACGGGATTGTCGTTATTACAGTTTAATTTTGACAAAAAGAGCCAGAAATGATTGCATTATTTTGAGTAGGTTAGTAGTCTTGTGACGTCAATGGTTTTGAAGTAGGTATTGGATTTGTAAAATTCACCTTCCCCCACCCCATAGCCCAATTAAATGGGCAATGTGCAGGGAATGAAGTGGTGGCTGAAGTGGAAATGGAATCAACATCCCAGCACTAGGCTAGGTCTCAGGGCAACAGTGCATCCTCTCTGCAGTGGCTATTCAGTGGATTAATAGTATGTTGAACCTATCATGCAAGGCAGATATATGCCAAAGAACAGTAATACCAGTCAGTGAAAAAAGTAGCACATGTCCGTGAACTTACATTCCTTTTAGAATATTTTAGTATATTTCAAGTGCACCAAGTCAAGTGTAATATATTTCATTAGTGTCCGAAAATTATGTACTTATTTTGAAACTGTGCATTTTCAAATGTTATGTTTATTGGTGGGGGAGGAGTTGTTTGTGATGCAGAATTTTATGGAACCTATCCTGGAAAATAGAAAATGCAATCTAAAAAAAAGCTTTTCTAAATGAGACCAGTAGGTGGGAGTGTTGACTTTATCCCAGAACCTTCACAAACCCTAACATGAACTTTTCATTGCTATAAAAGGGTAATTCCCAAGAAATGAGCAAATTAATCTTATCTGTGTTTTGAGACTTTCAAAGATATCATCCTTCATATCAAATACCGACATGAACTCTTTCTCAGAAGTACGGCATTGTCCATCTATTGCTTTTGGCACCATATCTTATTCAAGAGATAAAGGAGAATTCTCTGATTTGTCAGGTTTAAGTTAAACAAGTGTCTGAGTTGGGTTATCAGTCTCATAGGTAGCAGGGGATTACTGTTCATCCTGTTGAATACGTGATTTTTAGAGGAAATCTGAGGGGTTGCAAGAAAAAACAGAAAACACCCATGTTTATGCAGAGAGAACAGGAAAAAGCATCCGAACAACTTTAAACTAACACTCCCATACTTACTTTCAGAACAGAGAGAGAGTTTCGAAAACCTTGTCTACATTTAAAATGGGGTAATTAAATGGAGGGATGAGGAAGAATGAAAGGCGTGTTATTCAGAAGCAGGGCTTTGGAGCTGTGCTCCGGCTCCGCTCCAGCTCCAGGCAAAAACCTGCAGCTCCACTGCTCCGTGCTCCAGCTCCGGGCTCCGCTCGAAAGCCCTGTTCAGAAAAGAGAGCAGGACTGAGGGAGTCAGTAGCCTTCTATGGATTCTGTTCCCAGCTCTGCAACTGAGTCACAGTATGACTATGGGCAAGTCACTTAGCGCCAGATTTTCAAAAGTGACCGTTAATGTTGAATATCAACCTCAGACACCTGTGACCTGATTTTCAGAGATGATGAGCACCTGCCGCTCTCTTGACTTTAATGGAGCTATGTGAAAGTTGAATCTGGCCCATTGTAATTACTTGTGCTGGAATATGGCCATTATACTACTGCCACAAAAAAATGTTATGCCCACAAGAACCTCAGTTTTATTTCTCAGGAAGAAGATAGTACCTCCAGAAGCACAGATTTCCCCTTGCACTATGCTGTGGCTATGGTTCAGCAACTCAGCTGAAACCATACCTGCCAGTGGATCACCAACACAGCCTTGCTTTGTTTTGCCTACGGCAGCTCCATTGTGTCCATGTCAGGCATAATGCCAGCCAAAGCACAGGAGCAGTGTACATACCAGCAGCTGGTGTTATGTCCTTTAACCCTGTGGGCCAGGTCTGCTTGGCTGGCACCAAAAAGAGATTATGGCCCAACTTTCACCTGTTTGCTTCCTGCTTTTCTGGTGCAATCAGCACTAAAATGCCCAGTCATTGTGCCACCAAAGCCAGATTCTCTCTCAGTTACACGGATATAAATAAATGCCAAATTTGTCCCTGGGAGCAGAACACAAAGCCCAAGATTGTATCTAGTCTCTTCAAAAGGGGAAAACTTGGAGGACTAGGAATAGTCTAGCCCAAATAGCCCAAATTCCAGGTGATGGGAAAATATACCCGGTAAAAACAAATCACTACAACAGTATATGGATTGAACAAAGCATAATTTAAAAAATAATTTTTAAACTGTCAAAGTATCAGTCCTACATACCTGCACTTATGGAGTAACTTCATGACTAAATTTAGGTGTTTTAAATCTGTGTTTATTATTCATTTTAATGTATACTGTAATAAAAAGGGCACTTATCCAAGGCTCTCAGAATCTCTACCACAAGTTAAAAGAAAGAAAATAAAATAAAACAGCGGCTTACCCTCTGCCAGCCAGCAGAACTCAGCCCCCAACAAAACACACTCTTTCCCACATGGAGGTCTAACACCCATCGAACCCAACCCTTCACAGCAGCCTGCACAAAGAGATGCACCTGGTAGTATGCCCTGAAGTTCAACATGGGATGTTTCAGACTGGACAGTTTGTTGCAGACTTGAGGGTCCCACAAGGAGGGTCCCACACTGCCAGCCCCTCGCTTTTATATCAACAAGCTGTGGCAGTGCAGTACAAGGAGCGACACAGTCTTTTCAGTAGGAAGGTGCCAAGCTATATACGTGTCCCCCATTCTAGTGGCTGGGCCATGTAAAGGTGTTTAGAGTCTGACTTCCTCCAAATGAAGGACCTAGCCTTTAGCTTGTAGGCAGTCACAGACTCATAGACCTCTTTATGTGGCTCAGCACTTGAGTGGGACAAAGACACATTTGCCCAGTGTCTTACCCAGGGTTTTACTTTCTATCATTTTGGCTGGTTGATACACTATCCACAGAGATGTAGACAACAGTAGCAATATGGCGAGCTTTGAAAGTGAAGGTGAAGAATTTGAAAGGGGCCAGAGCCAGGGGACAGATTCAAACAAGGGAATAACATGATCAAAATGGTGGAAGGAAGATTAATTTGGCTGAAGCATGTTGTATGGATTGTAGAGGGGAAAGATTGGAGGAATGTGGGGTCCAAGAGGAGAAAGGTGAATGTTCTGCCTTTTCTGCAACTAAAATCTCGTCCTTGACATTGTACTAATGTGAATTTACTGCATGAAATTTCCTTTTTTTAAAAAAAGTAAAGGTATGAAAAATAAATAGAAAGATAAATAAATATGAAAGTTCATAAGTGGAGGAGTACAAGGAGAACTGTCTGAGCCAGTTCCAGAAACAATGGACTAACAGTTACAGCCATATATGCAAAAGATAAGAATCTTCAGTGGACTCTTTTTTTCCCTGGAAGTCTCCCATCCAAGTGCTAACTAGGGACAATCCAGTTTATTTTAGGAGCTCTAACACCACATGAACCTGCAGAGTATGGCCATTAGGTTAACAATTCCTTACTGTTATAGGCTGTGATTTACAAAGGAGTCTAAGAGAGTTAGATGTGCAATTCCTATTGAAATTCAAAGGGAGTTTAGTGCCTAACATCTTCAAACCCCTTTGAAGATCTCAACCGTACTCACTAAAACCCTGGGGAGTGAGATAACAGGGTCAGAATTCAAACCCAAGTCTTTTGCAGAATACTGTAGAGCTGTACCATTGGCCACTGGATAAAACAACAAATACACCATATTGAGAATAAAAATATGATAAAATCATTAAGAAAAGCTATTGCTATAGCACAAAAACAACAAACCAGATTTTCTGAGGTGCCCCCTCCCAACTAC
This sequence comes from Malaclemys terrapin pileata, assembly GCF_027887155.1. NCBI lineage: Eukaryota > Metazoa > Chordata > Testudines > Emydidae > Malaclemys > Malaclemys terrapin. The sequence goes on along the minus strand of NC_071506.1, from coordinate 120,056,030 downwards.
TCTTCCCACTCTATAACCAGGCCCAAATCTGCTTAGCTCTTAAAATAAGACCTGGGGTACATTTTCAAAAGCACCTAAAAGACTTAGAAGCGTAAGCCTTATTTTCAAAAGTGACTTACATACTTTAGAATCACAGACATGTATGGCTGGAAGGAACCCTAGGCCCATCAAGTCTAGCCTCTTGACTGAGTAAACCTAAGTAAACTTAAACCATCCCTCATGTTTGTTCAACAAATGATAGAAATGTAGGGCTGGAAGGGACCTAGGGAGGTCAGCAAGTCAAATCCAGGGCTTGGGTGGAAACCTCCAAGGTCAGAATGCCTGTCTGGCAGGGGTCCCAACAGGTACAGGCAAAGAAAGAGCTAGTAGCGCTGTTGTGAACACGCCATTTTCTTCCCATTGTGTGTCTTCCTTGTAGAGTACCTGCAAATTAAGGGGCAAAAACCCTACCTCCTGCCTTCCTCCACTGGTGAACTCCCTTATCTCCGATCTGCCTTAATTTCACCAGCCACATGTCCTAAATCCTGTTGACTTTCAATGAATCTTAGGCTGCTAAGAGACTAAGGGCTTGTGTAGATGAATAGTTAGTGTGCAGCAAGCTGGGGTGGAAATCTACAGTACACTAGTATGCTGCACATTATCTATGTGGACCCTGCTGCTGTTCCCTAGGGCACATTGTCCTACTCCTTTTTAGTATGTGGTAGCAGAGTACATATGGACAGTTAGGGCGCAGCAGACTAGAGAGTGGTAGATTTACACCCCAGCTTGCTACGTACTAACTGTTCGTCTATACAAGCCCTAAGTCACTTTTGAAAATGGGATTTAGACTGCTAAGTCACTTGCATACTTTTGAAAATTTTATCAAGAACTTTCTTCCCTCTGTGGGGATTTGTAGTAGTGTCCATCACCCTAGTATTTGAGTACCTCCTACTTAAATAGATTAGCAAAGTGAGGTCCCTAGATTCTCCAGATGGATGAGCCATCTGTTTTATGCATCTATCAACTACTCCTTCCTCCATGACTTTCTGTGACTCCTAAAAAATGATTAATCCCAAGATTCGCTACTACATCTGTAATATCATGATATGAGTTTGCTGTACCATTCACCTCCATGCTTTTACAAACTGTTTGCAAATGACAAATGGGAAAAATGATGGACGGTTAATGTTATCTGTGACGTTGTGCAGTCTATATGGTTATAAAAATATAAGTAAATATAATGTAACTGGAATATGCTTCATGCAAAAGGTCTCTTGTAAGGTATCATTACAAAGCTCATAATCTACTGAGTGTGATCATCCTATTTGTAGAAATGTACCACTCTTGTATCTAAAACTAAAAATATAAAACATAACTCTGAGGGCCTATTGTAATTATGTAAAGTGTGGGCCATTAAGGATGGTTTGGAATCTTGATGACTCCCATTGTCTGCAGATGGCTGTATTTATCTGTGAGTCTTTCTGTATATGTGTGTGCTGGCAAGTGAGTAATGAAGTCTTGCAGTGACATGTGATCATGTCACCTGAACTGGAATCCATCTTTAACCTGGTGCTTTTCCAGTGAGGGGGGGCGTGGAAACCCAGAGGGACAAAGGGTTCCCAACTTATGCAAAAGACATATAAAAGGGGTGGAAGAGAACAAGGGGGGAGAGGAGCCATCATAAAGAATCCCCTAGCTGTCACCTGAGTTGCAACAAGAGCTGTACCAGGGGAAAGAATTGTGCCCAGGCCTGGAAGGTGTCCAGTCTGAGAAAAAACTTACTGAAGCATCTCTGAGGGTGAGATTATCTGTATTCAGTTTGATTAAACATAGACTTGCGCATTTTATTTTATTTTGCTTGGTGACTTACTTTGTTCTGTCTGTTACTACTTGGAACCACTTAAATCCTACTGTTTGTATTTAATAAAATCACTTTTTATTTAGTAATTTACTCAGAGTATGTATACCTGGGGGAGCAAACAACTGTGCATACCTCTCTATCAGTGTTATAGAGGGCGAACAATTTATGAGTTTGCCCTGCATAAGCTTTATGCAGGGTAAAACGAATTTATCTGGGTTTAGACCCCATTGGGAGTTGGGGATCTGAGTGCTAATGACAAGCAAACTTCTGTGAACTGTTTTCAGGTAAACTTGCAGCTTTGGGGCAAGTGATTCAGACCCTGGGTCTGTGTCTGGAGCCAGACGGGAGTGTCTGGCTCAGCAAGACAGGGTGCTGGAGTCCTGAGCTGGCAGGGAAAACAGGAGCAGTGGTAGTCTTTGCACATCGGGTGGCAGCTCCCAAGGGGGTTTCTGTGATCCAACCCGTCACACTATCCACATCCAAAGGAAAAGGATCAGCACACTTAGAGTTTCTTAAAGCTTGGCACGTGATGCTTATAAAAATGGCCTCATCAACTTCTGATTGAGCTAGAATCTTTCCTCTTGGCTATATTCACAAGTGTGAGCAATTGGTGCATTGCACACTGGCATGTGTTTTTGAATTTAAGGATATAACACTGTGTATGCATCAGTGGCTATTTTAACAGTCCGTAACAGCATTTTAAATCCAAATTTCTTTCACCATGCCCAGAGCACTATGGAGGGATTCACAAAGGTATCTAGGCACCTAGCACCTAGTACCCTTCTGAAGCCCACCTCTAGTCTTTATTAAGGATTGAGTTTATGGCAAGAGTGAGTTTTTAAAACAAGCCCATTTACATATACTTTCAATATATGAAAGTTGTTGCCCTATTTAGCAGGTGTCTATCCTGTGCTCAGAGTGCCCTTATAACTAACATCAACAATTGTTATCCTACAGTTATTCAACGTGACAAGTGATAGACTGCTCATTCCAGCCATAGATCAGTAGCCAACATACCTCAGTGCTCCTAACAGTAAATAAACTACCCTCTCAAACATCCCAAGGCCTTGACCCAAAACCCATTGAAATTAATGGAAAGTCTCTAATTTATTACACTGGGCTTTAGATAAGCCCCCCCCCCAAGTACCTCAGAGAAAAGATAAGCCTTACAATGTGTCTGGAAGACTAACAGATCCAGGCTCCTGTAGCAAAATGGGACAAGCAAGCTCCAGAGGAGAAGATCCTTCACAAAGGATGCTAATGTCATCCTCCTGTTTACCACCTGGGAGCTCCAGCTTCTGTACCTCCACTGATTGCAACTAAGGCAGCGTGGCATGACCAGAAAGGTGATGTTGCAGGTAATCAGGTAACAAGCCTTTCAGGACTATGAAAATTAAAACCAACACCTTGAATTCCACATGTTGCTCTTTCACAGGGAGACATTTTGGGGTTATCTAAGCATGCACACAGAAAAAAAATCTGAAACTGTTCTCACCAAGAAAATGTATGCAGTGGTGTTGTAGCTGTGTGAGTCCCGGGATATTGGAGAGATGAGGTGGGTCACCCACCTTGTCTCTCTAACCAAGAATAGTCCAGATTCTCCTCTCTGATTCTGTGAGCAGAAGGGAGCCAAACCTGGTGGAACCTACAGGGGAGAAAAGGTCAATAGAAGGGTAATCATTGGCTCCTTTGCATGCTCCTGCATCCTCTCCCACTGGGGAGCCCCTCAGCTGGATGTCCAAGACTATGGAAATCTGATGATGACGATGAGTCCAGGAGTGGGCAGAGCAGGGAGAAGCTACAGGCTGCAGCACGCTCACCTCCGGTCTCCACTGAAAACTGATTAGGAGTCAATGCTGCTCCAAGCAGCATCACCACCCAATGAGCCCACCCTATGGTTTGCATAATTACAGAGGCATCTGCAATCAGGAGGCGGGGACTGCACTTGTCCTGAGATTTAGATGAATCCTTGGTCATGCACTGGTTTCTGGGAAGGAACCTAACCAACTGTCCATTCCATAATGGGGAAAGCCCTACTTCAATCATTAATGGCATAATAAGGAGGAAAATCTGCAAACTGAAATTTACAGAGTTCTTTGCCAACTCTGAGCCTAGTCCAAAGCCTGTGTAAAGTAATGGAAGGATTCCCACTGACTTCAAAGGGCTTTGGATCAGGATCTTAGTGGATTATAAAATGTCCAGTAATAGAATTTGCTTTACAGTGTAGCACCTGTACACTGGTGCTACTCCAGGGGACTGGACTCGATGACCTCTCAAGGTCCCTTCCAGTCCTAGAATCTATGAATCTATACCCCCTCCACCTTTGAAAATCATGTGCCTTCTTATTCATTTTCCAGTTTTTCAGTTTCTATCGTCATACTGGACTTTTTGCTGAAATTTACCAATTAAATAGCTGCCCTCAATTAGAGACACCAGCTTGACTTAGAGAGATACTGTAACAAGACCAGGTATGGCTACGCACTCTTTTTGAACATTCATATTTTAATATTCATGCTGCCATATGTAACAAATGCTATATTTGCTTAGTATCCAACATATTCACTTTATTCTTTGCAATTCTCCTTTGAAGGTTGCCCTATCTTGACAGTTTCCCCAGTTTAGGAACAGGCACCTGTTCTTCAATAACAGTACAGGAAAGCCTGTCTTAACCATCAATGTGACCACCAAATATCAGTATCTTAATGCAGGTGAAGTACTACTGAAGGTGGAGCAGAATAGTACTCAGAAGGTTTGGAGATGCTTTCTGTGATTCTCAAAACTGTCAAATAAGGTTGTGTCATAAGTATGGCCTCTCTTACAGGTTTTGTATGTTTTTCCCTAATTCATGCATCCAAGAGAAAAGAAGCAAACAGTAGATACGGGGTTTACTGTTTGATTCACAGGACCCACTCTTGTAAGTTCTAGTAAGTTCTATTGATTGCATTTTTTTCCTGAGTAAGTACTTGAGAATAGATTTCACCATGTAGCCCACAGCAAATGAACTGTTGTGAGTGTGATTTCTAGTAATATGGCACAGCTATCAATATTGTATTGATAGGAGTATTGTATAGGGGAAAATATAGCAAGTTGAGTGACTCATTTGGTTACTTATGTGTTGGCTAATTATGTGGAATTGAAATAAATTAACTGCTGTGCCACATTTGCTAGTGGTTGCTTCTGGGGACTCCAAAGACCACAGAAGTCAATGAGAAGACTCTCATGGATTTCCATTGGATTTTGCATCAAGCCCATTATAAACAATTTTGCTTTGACTCAGGCTAAGCATGTACAGTAAGTGTTGAATATAAAAGATATGTTATAGCATTGAACAATGTATTTGGAAATAAAACATTAAGAGGTGACTAAACTTCAGTAAGAAGCTGAGCTTTGATGCCAAAGATGGCTAATTAAGAAGCCAAGGTCAATACCGTCGGAGTTTCTCTGGGGTCAACCTAGGATCTATGTTCTGAAGACTGACCTAACAGTGTGTGTATTTCAATTTGCACTTTGATCAGGTGTCATGCTCCACTCTGTGGCAGTCTTCTTTGAAATGTTTCTCAGATCTTACTGCTGAGTCAGAGAGTGAATTTTACAAACTGCAAATAAGCAATGAAACAAAATCAGAGCAAACTGGAGACAATCAGTTACTTGAAAATAACTATTAACTATCCTGACTGGAGTTACTGGGTCAGAGTAACATTCAAAAGATTTTTTGGATGCAACCCCAAGTCTTCTTAAGTACTGTGCACGTTCTTTGGCAAATGGCACCACAGCAGAGCCAGGAGTTCTATAAAGTGACTACCAGGTGTGGGTTTTTTTCTGCAGTGCAGCAGTACTAAAAGTAGAACCTAATTCTGGGCCCCGTTTGTATTTGGACTAGGACTGTCGATTAATCGCAGTTAACTCACACGATTAACTCAAAAAAATTAAGCACGATTAATCGCAGTTTTAATCTCACTGTTAAACAATAGAATACCAATTGAAATGTATTAACTATTTTGGGATGTTCTTCTACATTTTCAAGTATATTGATTTCCATTACCGCACAACATACAAAGTGTACAGTGCTCACTTTATATTATTATTTTATTACAAATATTTGCACTGTAAAATGATAAAAGAAATAGTATTTTTCAATTCACCTCATACAAGTACCATAATGCAATCTTTTTATCGTGAAAGTGCAACTTACAAATGTAGATTTTCTGTTGTTACATAACTGCACTCAAAAATAAAACTATGTAAAACTTTAGAGCCTACAAGTCCATTCAGTCCTACTTCTTAGTCTGCCAATTGCTAAGCCAAACAAGTTTGTTTACATTTACAGGACATAATGCTGCCGGCTTCTTATTTACAATGTCACCTAAAAGTGAGAACAGGCATTTGCATGGCACTTCTGTAGACGGCATTGCAAGGTATTTACCTGCCACATATGCTAAACATTCGTATGCCCCTTCATGTTTCAGCCACCATTTCAGAGGACATGCTTCCATGCTGATGATGCTCATTAAAAAAATAATGCATTAATTAAATTTTGACTGAACTCCTTGGGGGCGAATAGTATGTCTCTTGCTCTGTTTTACCTGCATTCTGCCATGTATTTCATATTATAGCCATCTTGGATGGTGACCCAGCACCTGTTGTTCGTTTTAAGAACACTTTCACTGCAGATTTGACAAAATGTAAAGAAGGTACCAATGTGAGATTTCTAAAGATAGCTACAGCACTCGACCCAAGGTTTAAGAATCAGAAGTGCCTTCCAGAATCTGATAGGGACGAGATGTGGAGCATGCTTTCAGAAGTCTTAAAAGAGCAACGCCCCGATGCAGAAACTACAGAACCCGAACCATCAAAAAAGAAAATCCACCTTCTGCTGCTGGCATCTGACTCAGATGATGAAAGTGAACATGCGACAGTCTGCACTGCTTTGGATCGTTATTGAGCAACATGTCATCAGCATGGACGCATGCCCTCTGGAATGGTGTTTGAAGGTGAAGGGACATATGAATCTTTAATACATCTGGCACATAAATATCTTGCAATGCCGGCTACAACAGTGCCATGCAAACGTCTATTCTCACTTTCAGGTGACATTGTAAACAAGAAGTGGGCAGCATTATCTCCTGCAAATGTAAACAAGCTTGCTTGTATGAAAGAATGGCCGAAGAAGAAGTAGGACTGAGTGGACTTGTAGGCTCTAAAGTTTTTAATTATTTTATCTTTGAATGCAGTTATTTTTTGTACATAATTCTACATTTGTAAGTTCAACTTTCATGATAAAGAGATTGCACTACAGTACTTGTATGAGATGACTTGAAAAATACTATTTCTTTTGTTTTTTACAGTGCAAATATTTGTAATAAAATATATAGTGAGCAATGTACAGTTTGTATTCTGTGTTGTAATTTAAATCAATATATTTGAAAATGTAGAAAACATCCAAAAATATTTAAACAAATGGTATTTTACTATTGTTTTTACAGTGCGATTAATCGCGATTAATTTTTTTGATTGCTTGACAGCTCTAATTTGGACCAAATATACACCCACTCTGAAATCAAAGCCAAATACAATGCTGGAGGGCAATCTTATGCCTAACCAAAACCAAAAAGCAAGGCTTAAGCCAAATAGGTCTCTCCAGTCTTACCAGTCTTCTAATGAAGTAAAATATAGAGGACTCAGATTCTATGATAAAAAAGCAAAAACTGCATTATTTTTGCTTATATAGTTTCATGCACGTGTTTTATACAAGTATGTTATTTTAAAATATCCGAAGGCTAGACTGTGACTTGCACTATGTGCCTGCACAAGATAATAAGGGAGAGAGGGAGCTTTATTCTGACATGTCCCATTTTTGTCCATCCTGCAATAACAGAGGTGGCTGGCTAGGGATGAGAGGAAGAGTGACGATTTGCTGAGAGAACGGCTGGAAGGGACTACACCGTATGCACCAATTCTGCTTCATCATTGACATACATTCAGTGTTCAAGTTTTTCATTGAAAAAATCTGCTCTCATTATTAATTCCCCAAATTACACAAATGCTTCAGATGTGTAATGTTTTCCAAACCATAGTTGAAAGGCCCATGTAATTTACATAGCTATATAAATCACTGCCCTCTCAGCAAGTAAAAATGTGACTAGTGTTAATGTAAGGTATACAATTAACAAATTGAAAACCTGAATCATTTACATACATTATGTAATCTGATTTAAAATCTTGGTTTGCCATAAAACCAAGCATGCATTGATTCATGATTGAGTTTCAAATGAATAGTAATTGTGCATATATAGGCACAATGTATACTATGTACTTTTCACTTTCATGCAGTGCAGTTGATCATTTCATTCAGAGCTTGGTGCCTACCTCCTTAAGGCTCCTTTGAAATTCCCAGCTGTAATTATCTGTAATATCATCTTGCCATTGGCATGTGAGGAGAATGCTGGATTTTATTTTGTTTTTAAAATGTTACTAATATACAATATAGCATATCTACATGCAAGATGTGGAAAAGTATTGCAGAATAATCACCATGGAGCAGTCTTAGGCTTGCAGTTAAGAGTACTGGTCATACTTACACTCTATATAACATAGTTTTACCTTACACTGTCTTTAAAACTCCACTTTTACCTTGAAATTAATGGAAGTCTTTCCATTGACTTCAAAAGGCTTTGCCTCAGACTCTCTATTAATATAACTATTGGTGGGTTCATTTGTTTAAGTGAGTGTCTTGAAAATCTGGTTACAAAGTTAGCTGAACATGTAATCTATTCTTCCCCTTTCAACTTGGCAGATTATTCATTTTGCTTAGTGTAGTTTTTGACAGAGAGCCTGATCCAATGCCCGCTGACGTTAACGGACTTCAATTCAGCATTAGATCAGGCCCATCAGGCTTGTTATATCAGATGAGACAGGATCCAACCCCGTAACGCTTTCTCACATGAGTAGTCCGTACACATGCTGGTAACCCAATGTAAAGACTGATCAGGTGAATAAGGCTTGCAGGATTGGGCTTTTTTGTGTCTAGAGATTAAACTTTAAGAACTTTAAGTTTTAAACATTAAGAAAAGATGTCAGTATTAACCCCCTACATAAAAGAACACAGAATATACACACTCTTTATGTAGCTAGCAATTTAGCACCTGATTTTCAAACTGGTTTTCAAACTCCGTTTCTGTGGACAGAATTTTGCACCTGCCAGGAAATGACTTGTAAGTGCAAAATTCTGCTCACAAAAGTAGAGACACGTGAAACCTAGATATCTGTTTATATACAGGGCCATTCCTGCATACTTTCCACCCCCAGAAATCCCAGTGAAATTGGTCTGCTGTTCTGGCTGTGTATAGAGTTCAGGATCAGGGCCTTACTAGAAGAATAATGTGGATTGATAATATACCTCAGACAACTCAGAAGAATAACAATCTTTCCTATGTTGTTTAAAAATTCCATGAGTCTCTTGCAGACTTTTCAAACCTTTGTGGTTTCTGTTTAAAATTACAGCAGATTTTTTCCAGTGGAGCATAGCAGCCCAATACGTTAGCTCCTTGTTGCAGAGTGGGAGGTTTCTCACATTTCCACCTTACAGTTAAACAGTTTCTTGGCAGCAATAAGTGCTAATTTAACAAATTTCTTTCCAGCATTTTTTGCCAGCGGGGATCCAGAAACACCCCCAGGTATTCAGAAGAGGTGATGTTGGGAACGGAAAAATGGCAAACTTCATCCCAAGAAGCCAGGTCAGTTCCAGAGACTCTGTACTGGGACCCCCTCCTGCTTGATTTTATACAAAGCCAGCATCTGATCTTACACAGCTAAATACTTAAGTGGACTGATGTTCAGCTGCCATTAAGAAGAATGAAGCCTATGTACCAATACCGTTTTAAATGGGATCCCCTTGTGTGTGAGACATATAAATGACAGGTTTGAATAGCAAATGTCTGTTTGATCTGTTTCGTCTGCTCTTTTTAATTTTTGTTTTCCCAGTGACCAAAAGAGTGATCATTCCAAAACTGGGGAAGGAATTTGTGTGTGTGGGTATTTACAGGAAACCTTTCAGAGTTTGACTCAATGAGACCAGTATTCTAGTTTAAAAGGCAGGCTATGATTAAAAAGCATAAACTCAAATCGATTCTCAAGGATTCCTGTGCAAAATGATGCTTGCTGCTAACGTGGTCAGGGGAGAGAGTACTTTGAAGCAATTACCAAAGTAAAGGAGAACAGACTTTAACATGGATTGGGTGGAATTCCAAAAGGGATTAACCACCAGAACTAAAAGGATGCTTCTGTTAGCAATCTGTCTTGGACTGGGAGGATAATCTGTTCCAGAAGTGGCAGAAACTACCTGATTCTTACAGCCATTTAGCCAGTGAAAGTATCTTACAAAGAGAATCAGTAATTATAGTCTCTGGAATTGTCAGACTCTTCTGTAAAATCAGTGGATTCAGCTAATGCTATCACTTCCTGTGATGTAGACAAATTGGAGGAAGTCCAGAGTCAAGCAACAAAAATCATTAAAGGTTTAGAAAATATGACCTATCAGGAAAGATTGAAAAAAATTGGGTTTGTTTAGTCTGGAGAAGTGTGACAGAGTGCAGGGAGTGAGTAGGTGAGCCTGCACTCTGATCACTTGGCGGCTAATTGGTTTCCCAGGAGAAGATGACTGGTATAATGATCCAATCAGGCAACTGGCCTAGATGGGGTAAACATTCAACAGGCCCCATCAGCCAAGGGCTGATAAAAACAGGCACAAGAAGGAAGGAAGTGTAGGGAGAGGGAGAACAAGAACAGGGCTAGCAGAGTCTAATCATACAGAGACCTCAAAGTAGGGAGATCTCACTTTCCCCTCAGGTCCTGCTGAGAGGGTGTAAAGCTTGGCAAAGATTGTAAGTAGGTGTGAGCACAGGGGACTGTGGTGATATTGGTGAAGGAAAATAAAAATAAAAATAAAGTGTCACTGAAAGCAAACCTGATGGAGTCTGTGCAGTTTCTGCAGGGAAGATGATTGGGGAGGGGGAGCGGGCAGTTACAAGAAGAGATGACTAAGGAGGGACATGATAACAGTTTTCAAGTACATAAAAGGTTGTTACAAGGAGGCAGGTGAAAAAATATTGTCCTTAACCTCTGAGGATAGGACAAAACACAATGGGCTTAAATTGCAGCAAGAAAGGTTTAGGTTGGACATTAAGAAAAACTTCCTAATTGTCAGGATAGTTAAGCACTGGAACAAATTGCCAAGGTTGTGGAATCTCCATCATAGATTTTTAAGAATAGGTTAGACAGACACTTGTCAGGAATGGTCTAATTATTATTTAGTCCTGCTTGAGTGCAAGAGCCTGGACTAGATGACCTCTCGAGGTCCCTTCCAGTCCTACACTTCTATGATTCTATTCCTAACACATATGGGCCAAGTGTGCCACCAAGATTCTGGCCAAACACTTCAGCATGATGGCAGGAAAGATGCCAAAGAGACCTTCCCCTTGCAATAAACTGAGAAAAAAAGTAGTTTATGGGAAGGTGGATAGGGATGAATGGTGGATTAACAGAGACAACAAAACACCAGATTCATTGATGGGCCTAGTCTTTCAGGGCAGGAGACTGCAGCAGTGCAAAATGGAAACAATCTCAATACAGCAGGAGAGGATATAGCCAGGCAGAGCAACCCAAAATATAGGAGATTCTGGCCAGGAAGGGAAATGTGGCCAGCAGAGCTGGCCTTAAGAGCCCACAGAGACCTTTGCTCAAGCCCACTGGATTTTAGACCACAAGAAAAAGCAACACTAATCTGAGCTCTTTTATTAAGCAATCTTTTAAATCATTTCCTTATGGGGATGGACCTGAAAATGTGAATTGATAAGATCAATCACTACAGTTGAAAGTGTCACAGTTGATTTTTCCTGAAGAATATGAATTATTCATGCTTCCTCTTACAGTTGAGCAAGGCGATCCTTTGGGAAACATGAACCCACATTACAGATCTCTCGAGTTAGGGGAATGCAGATGAATTTGCTTCTTGGAGGCTATGACACTTACACTGCAGCTGCTGGCCATATGACTGTCACATGCATCCTCCCAACTGTCAGTCAGCTGCCTATAAATTAACTGGTTCCTTTGCTGAAAAGCCAATGCAGCCTATGGCCACAAGGAAGAGGTAGATGAATACAGTGAGAGGCAGCATCAACTAAGGGGTTTAGCATAGAAATGAGAGCATGAGTCTCCTATATTCTAATTCTGGCTTTACTACTGCTGCCTTTTGTGGCTCTAGAGAAACCCTGGGAAGGGAAATAGTGGTACCACCACCTGCCATTGGAATATAGATTCCACCCCAGGCTGCAGGTGGTTTTACTTATGCGGGGAGGTGTAATTTATAACTCCCTGACTAGCATTAGAGAATCAAGGGCAGAGATCGGCAACCTTTGGCACATGGCAGGGCATGGAAATCAGCTGGTGGGCCAGGATGGTTTGTTTACCTGCAGCATCCGCAGGTTCGGCCAATCGCAGCTCCTACTGGCCGCAGTTCGCTGTTCCAGGCCAATGGGGGCTGCAGGAAGCGGCGTGGGCCAAGGGATGTGCTGGCCGCAGCTTCCCGCAGCCCCCATTGGCCTGGAATGGCGAACCGCAGCCAGTGGGATCTGCGATTGGCCGAACCTGCGGACGCTGCAGATAAACAAACTGTCCCAGCCCGCCAGCGGATTTCCCTGGAGGGCTGCGTGCCAAAGTTTGCTGATCCCTGATTGAGGGTGAAATCCTGGCCTTACTGAAGCCAAAGAGAGTTTTGCCATTGACTTCAATGGGGCCAGGATTTCCATATCCAAACCAAAAGATGGGCTATTTAGGGCAGTGGCTTGGCTTCCTGTGTGAGTTAATAGCATCTGGCAGCCTGTAGTGCTATTGTAATACAAATAATGAGGAATACAAATTATTATTTCTTATTTATTGACTCATCCATTTTGTTTTGAACACTATTAGTCATGGATTGTTTTGTCCCAGACACGTAAGATTGTGAGAGACCTCTTACAAAAAATACGTGTAAAACGTATACAAAGTGAATTCATACTATTTAGCTACATATAATCTTAAATCAATATATAAATAGCATGCTGAGGCTAGTATGCAACTCTGCTTACACTGAATACTGCATATGTAGTATTACAAAGATACAATTTCAGCAGTATTCAAAGTTGGTTAGCCTTCCTCCATTGAAATTATTAGAACTAGCTTCATTCCCTCCTCTTTGCGTTTAGAAATCTACACAAGTGAGCTCTGAATTGGGAACATATTAGCCCTAATTATGATTTGTTTAACTTGCTCATTTGAACAGATGAGCTAATCCTTTCCTAACGTGGATTTTTTTATTTGTTTATTTTTTACCGACATCACACCTTCATATGGCTGAATTGTTCTTTTTGTTAGCTGGCCTTTTTTTAATGTGTGAAGTTTTCCTGATGTCCAGCATATGGTACAATATTTTTATAAGGCTAAATTTGGCAGAAGAGGAAAGGATAAAACAACTTACGTGCTATATTTCAATAGCTAACTAGAGAAGCATCCTCTGATATTCTCATTCTCATTAGTAAATGGACTAGATATATCTCTGATGTAAGCTCAACTGAAATCTGTGGCGTTGCACCAAGGATGAATATGTACAACTACATTTTAGATGGCTTGAGAGGCAATTTTAATTTTGGAAAAACAACACAACTACTTACCAGATTAAAACTGTAGAATGAAACATGGTAAATAGAGTTTTCAAAGTCTAAACACTTACCCGGTTCATACTTAGGAGCATGATTGTTTATTTTTGAGGAGCAGAAATATACCTCAGGCATTGTACTATTGCTTTTATATCTTTTGCTCCTATATATTTCTTATTTCTTTCTTCCTAAGAGCTTCAAAGAAAGAGAAACTTTGTTGCACTATCAACTTGTTCATAAAGAAAATGTCAACAAAATGGGTTGTCTTGACATACAAGATTACTGTGCTATATTTCAGGACCATATATTATGCAAGTGTATTTGTTTACACATAAGGGAGTGTAAATCATACCTTTTATGAAAAAATTGACTTTCCAATAGTTACTCTGCCTTTTCCGTCTTTAAATTGAGTGGCAAGACTTGTCACCTAGCACTTTTATGCTGATTCTCTAGTATCCTTTCATGGAACTCTCTAGTATTCTTTCCTTTAGCCACACACTTTTTCATATCTGCATTACTAGGTTCCAGGCAAGTCCTGGGATTTTTATTGTTAGATTTTATTCATTGAATTTTGAAAGCCTTTGTATACTGATACATATTTTTGTAGCATCATATTTATGCTAGAACTGGGCCCAACCCAAACCTTAAATCCAAGCACCGTGAACTTCAAGGATGTTTGGTTCCAGATTCTAATTTTACAGCTTGGTCCCTTTTATAATCTGCATCAGTTCTACTAAACAATTTCAATATTATGTTTATGTAGTTTTCCGAACTCTCACAGTTGGGTTTCCTTTTAATAAACTGCCTAGATGTCCTAAAGAAGCACAGTGATTCTGTACACATATTGTAATGAGAACAGAAACATTTGTTCTGTACAGAGAAATCACCGCAAATTCCCCTGTTTTCAAAAATCATTCTCTTAGAAACTAAGGACCTTCCTTCATCACTTGCACCATTTTTACACCAGTGTAACTCCATTGACTCCAGTGGAATTACTCCTGTTTTATAATGATATTAAGAAGAATCAAGCTGTATGTGTCCTAACACACTAGAGGGGCTGATTCTCATTTACACCATTTTTGGAGTGAAAGGGCATTTTTTTCTGTTCATACATCACCTAGCATAATGTTCAAGACTGGTATGCCTAGGTGCTACTACAATACTAATAAATAACAACAACAATGAATTAATGTCTATTCACTTTAAGCAGCATGAAGAGGCCTTGGTGTAAATCAGAATCAGGTGCCAATATATTTCTGACATTGTTTCACCTGGAGAGTGCAAAAAAAAAAAAAAAAGCTATTAAGGTATTATCAAAATAACAGGCACACTCCTGTTAATGAAAAAAAAAAATACTTTTCTAATGAGCTGGGGCAGATCTTGGCATTGACATGTTGTTTGCTTTTCTTCAGCTTTCTAAGTGCATTTGATGTTTTAAAAATAGTTTTGCAATTTTAAGGTGTTGTAATGTATATTCTGTATAAAGATATACAAAAGATTCCAGCAGTTCTAGGCTAACTAGAAAGAACTGCAAGAGCACAGTTAGAGCACTTAAAAGAAAAACTTCTGTAGTTTGCTCTTGTGCAGTGGATTACAATATATCACTAAACAACATATCTTACATATGTAGCCCTATATTGTATTCATTATAGATATTTTGGGCTTGATTCTGTATTGCCTTGCATTTTGTGTGTAAAAACTCCACTCCTCTGAGTTGGTAGCAATTTGCCATCACTTTGCACCATTATGAGTGCTACATTAGCTGCCAGGCAGGGGAGAGTCAAGCCCTGTATTTTTTAAAATATGACAACACCTTTTCTTTACATCCAATAAAACAACAAAAATCCCCCATGCTGACCGCAATACCTCTTCTCTTTTAACTAGGGCCTGACACAAAGTCCACTGAAGTCAATAGGAGTTCCATTGATTTTAGTAGGCTTGGTATCAGGCCCTGTAGACTTAGGCTGATTCACCACTCTGGGCACTTGGTAAAATGTCCCCACATGGGGCAAATTAGGGAGATAATCTGTTAAGGACTGAATGGTTAACCAATTAACAGGGTGGCTCAGCTCATCAGCTGAAGCCAGCAAAAAGAGAGGCAGAAAGAAGAGAAAGGGATAGGCTGGAAGGAAGGGTGGGCTAGAGATGCCTGGGATCTCAGGTAGGTAAATGCTTTTTCCCTGTGTATAGGGAGAATTTAAAACTTTGAGTAGTGGGGAATGTGCTTTGTTATAATCATGCTATAAATAAAGCACTGAGCGTTGAACTTGTCACAAGTTCTGTGTGAGAATTGTATGTTGTAGGGAATCCAGGGGAACCCCACCCTCAGAGGGACCCTTGTATTGCCTTGTGTTTGTATTAATTATGTAGTATAACTATAGCACAGAACAATATTTATTTTGTTTTCAACAGATGTGGTCCCTATTCTTTGGCCAAACATTGTTTCACATGAATGTAACTATATCATACATGGCATAAATAGGCTTTGCAGAATTTGTCATTTTGATGGATAATCATTATTTAAAGCCTTTTTTTTTTTTTTTTTTTTTTTTTTTAACTTTCACAGTTATGGGAAACTTAATGGGGGTGGTCAAACAAGAGGGGAGGTCAGACAATTATTTAACGAAGGAGATGTTGAGATTCAAAGAGCTAAAGCTTTATAGCCATTCATACACAAATTGTTGACATCCTGTGTCAAAATATGCAAAGAAAATATCCTTAAATCAAACTAATAAGTTCCCTTAACACTTTTCCTATTTTGCTGATCAGTGAAAATATTTTTCTGTGTACAATGAAATTTAATGATTTCTGATCCTTCCAAGTCTAAGTATATGTGATATCAAAATGTCTTTTGCAGAAAGAAACTCTTAGACATGCTCTGAGCTATAAAATTCAGTATTTTCTGTCTTTTATTCTCAATTGTTTCTTATGTTGATCAGGTTTTTGAAGATAAATATTTCTTGGTGGTTGGTTCTTCCTCTATATTTTGTCCTTTGACTTAACATACAGTTGACAGTAGTAGTAGTATCTCGATGACCCAGGAAAAGGAGGAGTTTAGACAAAACTCCTTGTGCTTTTGGCAGTGTTTAGGTTTATGAAAGACCTAGAAACACATGTGTTGGTAGAGGGCTTTCTTGACTAAGATAGGGTTCTTATATATAGGAGTGTGTGTGTGTGATATAGATATATTTATATTTCTCCTCTCCTCTCTTCTTTTTGTTTCACATCTTCCATTCTGTTCAAATCTATCTGACTCAGGAAGGCCTTTTGAAACTTTTCTTTATTGGCTCTGAGCTGAGGTTTGGCTGAAAAACTAAGAGTCACAGCAGCTCTACAGAAGATTGAGAACCTTGCTTGTTGTAAATAAAACTGTTGAACCCTGCAAACTCTATTTACATATTATGGAGTTAATATCATTGCTCTCTTCTTTACCAGCTTTTCAGTCTCCTGGGCCACCCGATGCAATGACTGAATTTAGCTCTATCATTTCTGCATGTGGCTATAGCCATGTAGAGAACTGAAGTGAAACACTGAATTTAGGCATCATCCTCTACTCAGCAAAAGTAATAAGTTTGTTCTGGGTCAACAACCTATCTCCTGTGCAACTTTTATATTTAATAAATATAAGCAAATAACAGACCCCTTTAAAAAGATCTCCCTTTTAGATGTGACCTAGTCTACGACTATTGCCTGGGAAGTCTGAATCTATCTTGCCAGCTGAGATGGGTGAATTAGAAGGAGTGGATCAGCATAGTGAACATGTCAGGACTAAACTATAAACTTTCTCTGGAATGCTAACAGAATCCTTGTCTTGAAGTAGGAGCAATAATTTGCCTAATGCACAAGCAATTTGAGAGATTTAGGAAATGAAATTAAAGGCAGGAATCTGCAAATAGTTGGGTGCCAGGAGATGAAGATATTCTGGGTCTCATCAGATTTATGGAATAACATGTCATTTCAGATATCAAAGAAGATCAAGGAACCTTTGTAATAAGAAACGAATTCGTGCTCAGACTAAATTATTAAACACAATGGGAGCCAAGATGGAGTGTACTATAATGGCTAAAAACGGATCTCTCTTTCTCCCCTGGATTTCAGACAAAGTGGAATGACTTGGTGGCTTGAAAGATGTTCTTTTCAGATTACTTGGTTTCCTAGGTTAAAACTTGGACTGATATTATAATGACTTGATTTGTCCTCTAATATACAAATCTCAGCTCATTAATTCCACCCCCTTACTTTGTTCATAGTTAGTTATTTTCTTTAAAATATAGCAAGTATCTTGCAGCCTTTATATGGCTCTTCTACTCAGGTGGTGTAAAGAGCCCTCAAAGGCAGTGGCTCAACTCCTGGGTACTGCTGCATATCCGAGGGCTCCCTGGCTACTGTAAAACTAGCAAAACCGCTCCACACCCGGCAGGAGTACAGAAGTTATTTAAATCTAACTTTGCCCTCCCCCCACCCATGCACACTGACTCCATTTCAGTGCCAAGTACAGAGAATGAGAATAGGGGGCCTTGTGTCTAAGCCTGATCCCGTTTAAGTCAACGGTAGAACTCATATTCACTTTAATGGCTTGCTCCTGCTCTTCTTAGGCTAGGTCTATACTAGCCGCCTGAATCGGTGGGTAGAAATCGATCTCTCGGGGTTGGAATTACCGTGTCTCGTTGGATGCGACAATCTATCCCCGAATCGACATTCTTACTCCACCACTGGAGGTGGGAGTAAGCGCCATTGACGGGGAGCCAGGGAGGTCGATTTTTGCCGCCATCCTCACAGCGGGGTAAGTCGGCTCCGATAGGTCGAATTCAGCTACGCTATTCGTGTAGCTGAATTTGAGTATCTTAAATCCAGCCCTCCCCACCCCCTGTAGTGAAGACCTGCCCTTAGACAGTAAGCTCCTTATGACAGAGATCTACAGCTGGATTCTCCTGTTGGTTACACTAGTTTTAATCCAGTGTAACCCTATTGACCTCTGTGGAATTACTGCTGATTCTCACTGGTCTATATGAGAGAAGAAAGAGGCTCTCTGCCCTGTATTTGTCTGTAACGCTCCATGCATTTCTATGGCACTGTGTAAATAATAATATAATAGGAACTGGGTCTCAGCCTGTCAAAGCATGTGGGTTTGACTGAGAGTGAGTAAACAGTCCATGTATTCCCAACCGCTATCCCATATAAGGAAGCAAGTGGTTGCTGGGAAGGAAAGGTGCATGGAAGAACTTTCTGTACTGTGTATGGTTTAGGAGTGTGGAACTAACAAACCACTCCATGTGGGAGACAACAGTATCCTGTTTTCCTTTGTAAGTGTTAAGGTGAGGTGCACACCTCCAGACTTCCTATGTCTCTGCATCTGTCAGTGGAAACCCCAAAATGCTAATGTGTAAGACCTTTTTCTGAGAGGCAAGAGGCCCTGGCCATGAGTCTCCGTCCTCATCCAGAATGAGTCCCCATGCCATTCCTCAGCCAGCAGCAGATTACAGCAAAATAGGGGACTCTCTATGCTTACACTTCTACCACTTAGAAAAATGAATGTGACAATGGCCTTAGCACCTCTGTTATCATTCCTCTCCCATCCATTCAGAATGCAGTGGCTAAAATGATTGTTTTGCCCATTTCGTACTTCTCTTCATTCCACCAGTGAATCCTGCCTCCATACCCTTGCTATCCCCTGCTCTCAGGCTTTGCCCACACTAGAACCTGAACAACTAAACTTTTTTGTGGGGGGGGACAACACACTCCTGAATGACCAAAAGCACCAGTGTGAACAGCGCTTTGTCGGTGGCAGGGCCAGCTCTGGCTTCTTGGCTGCCCTAAACGCCCCCCTCCCCCCCCCCCCCCCAAAAAAAAACGGGGCGGCCAGAACGGCAAAGCAAAAAAACAAAAACAAAAAAACCTGCAGCGCGGCCGGAGCGTGGGTGCAGGGGGACCGCCTTGGGGGGCGGGGAGGAGGGGGGTGGAAGGGGGAGGGAGTGGGCGGGAGAGAGAGAAGGGGGCAGCCAGAGCTACAGCAGGGGCGCTGCCATGCGGCCCCTCCTGCTGCACCGCCTCCTACCGCAAGGGCTCCGCTCTGGTTGGCGGGGAGGGAAGGAAGAGGAGTGCCCTGCAGGGCGCTCTGGTTCTCCGTGCCACCGCCCCCTACAGGGCAGCCAGAGCAGAACAACAACAACAACAACAACAAAAGCAGCCATGCCGCCCCAGGCTTGGGCAGAATGCCACCTCCAACAATCTGCCGCCCCAAGCACCAGCTTGCTCAGCTGGTGCCTGGAGCCGGCCCTGGTCGGTGAAAGAGCTCACCTGCCAACAAAGCTACTGCTGCTTGTTGGGGATGGAAGCTTTTTGTCAGCAGGAGAGCTCTGTCCAGCTGACAAACAGTGGCTACACTTCATGTCTTTTAGTGGCATGGCTGTAGCAGCACAGCTGTGTTGCTAAAAGGTGCATAGTGTAGACACCGCCTCAGTCTCATCTTTGGGCCTCCTTCCATGCTGTCCTCTATTCCTGGAATACCGTCCCTCCCCTATTCCCCTTTTCACCCATTTGCCTCCCTTTCCATCCTATTACATTAAAAAGCAAATGGGGGGAAAAAGGGAGAGAGAATAACACTGGGACATAACTTTTCTCTGTACCTGTCAGTACCTTTTTGATTTCCTATTTTATGTAGACTAGTAGCTCCTCAGGACAAAGACTGCAGCTCAGCTCTCATGCTGTATCCATTTTCTTCTATTGCCAGTGATTTTTAGAGCAATCTAGGGACTACTGTAATCTCCACCAGCTGGTAACCATTCCCCAAGAGCCATCAGCTAGCTGGGGAGAATCCGAGTGCCCTCCCTGCTCACAGTATAGCCCTCTTGGGGGCCCTACAGGGGCATGGCGTAGAAACTGGTTGTGCTTAATCTGCGCCTCCTGTGGACCATCCCACACTGGGAGAAAGTCCAGCAGGCAGGATGGGGCCAGTTTTTGTCCCTGTTGCACTGCCAGTGTTATGCAAAGGGAGTGGAGCAGGATCTGGTCCAGTGCCATCTTTTGTGTCTTGTAAAGAACAAGACAGAGACACTACTGGGGTTTAAATAAATTATGATGATTTTGCATTTTCTTTATCAGAAGACCAGCTGGGTTTTGCTATAAAAATATTAAACAAGCAGAAGGGTCTGTGTTGTGCATGCGCACTATTCGTATTCAATCTCCGGTAAATAAAAAAAATATCTAATTCCCAGTTCAAAACTTCCTAGCAGGATAGGAAGTAAAATGGATTAAATTTAAAGAGGTCAGTGCAGGCACCTGTATTTTTGCTGCTATCCATTGAATCCTGCTGTAGACAGATTACATTCTTTCTGGCTCTACCTGCCTGCTCTTTGGAGATTCTACTAATGCAAGCCCCATGTTCTTAGGCCAGCTTCTATCCTTGGTGGCTAAAGGTCTCCTCAGAGTATCTCTTCTAAGGTCAGCAGCACAATGTGGTTTAGAAGCTCACCATCTAAAAGGGGTGCAGATGTCATTGTCTTTGGTTCTAAAATAGTCTCTAACAGAAGTAGAGCAGTCTGTAGTGGAATGGATCCCATCCATTGATCAGCAGGAAAGGGTTCTGGCTGAGCAGAAAGTGTCATGGCTGCCTATCCTCAGGAAAAAGATTTGCCTGGAGCACGAGCCTGAGGGCACTATGCCTAGGCTCAGCTAAACCCAAGAGATTATAAAAGGAACAAGTGATAGGCTGTTTCTCAGCTTGGACAGAGCTCCTTAAAACTGTACCTCTGCTGCAGCTAAGGAAGGCGCTATAGTTGAAAATGGCTCTTTTGAGTTACTTGAGGAAACTGAGTAGGAGAAACTTTTGAGTTATTTGTGGAAACTCTGACTGCACAATGCCTTTAACATTTATTTAGGAGCCCTGCCTATGGGATCTCTTGCTCGTTCTCAGCTGCAAGCCCTCCATTGTTGGTTCCTCCTATGACTTACTTTCCTCCTGAGAGAAAACTCAGGTAAGGTTTGTGTGGGAGTATGCCTGACAAGCACAGGCTAGAAATGACTAACTTCTCTCACAATACAGAGACTGGAGGGCCCCATGAATCCTGCATTTTTGATTTGGGTGGGGAAAATCTCATGTTAAAAAAATCTTTGCTTTAAATGTTTGCTTTGCTTTTAGCATTATTTCCGGTGAAAAGAGCCTTGAAAACATAGAAAGGGCTCTATGGTTGAAAGGTCTTCTAAAGATCAGAGGAAGAGCTTGCTGCCCAGGATTGGCTTTGAGAGTCCATAAAACCATGAGCCCAGGACTCTTTAGTGGACTTACAATAGGCCACAGTGGCAGTTGGTAATGCTGCCAGTGGTAGCAGAGGTCCTGTAAACTCCCTTCTAACTGGCTGCATGTAGCTGAGACAACTCTTCCACTAAGGTCTTTGTGACCTATTGTTACCAGCTCAATAGCATGGGAACAATTATGGTATACTGGGCTAGGTAGGGGAGGCTATAATCTCACTCTGTTACAGATGCCCTTTGTGGCCTTAGTAAATTCACTTAAACTTTCTGCCTTGGGTTCCCCCCTGCCCTTTGCCAAAAATACGGATAATACTCTCCTCACACAGGAGGGGTTGTGAAGACACATTATTACCAGTATAGTGCTTCAAAAATGTTAAACTTCACCAGCATGTGCTCACAACCCTCCAGTTCACAGGGGCCTAGCTGCTTGTTTGGATGAATGTTCCTTGCAAAAACATCTGACTAGTAACTAGGCACAAGGGCCTGGATTCACAAAGGTACTAGGATTTGTGACACCCAGTCTTGCAACGCTTAACTTTTAGGTGCCTAGAAAAATCACGGAACACACTGTTGTTCACAAAGCTGGTCTAGGCATCTAGATTCCCTGTACAATGCAGGGGGAGTAGAGGGAGAGAGGCATGTTAGGCTGTGTAATGGTTCTCCTGGCACCCAGGACTCGGAGTATTCTTGGTACACCTGGTCTCTAGCAAGAGGGAGTCTTGCCTGTGGTGGCTGGGAGTCCCCAACACCACCAGCCTTTCAGTCACTCAAGCACCATCTCCTTGGCTATAACCTGCAAAGCAAAGACTGGGATGGTAACAATAGGTGCATCCCATGCCCTGAGTCTCCAAAGGAGCAGTTTATTAGTTTTACCTTAAATCACTGTTCTTGTATAGCACACAGCATTTGGGAGTGCATATAATAAAACAAAAGTTGGCTTATTTAAGAAAGAATAGAGATTTATCTAGAAATGAGGAGGGGGGGGGGAACAAATGGCTACAATTCAAAATAAAATAATAAAAGATTAATTAGGAAAGGTAAGTATAGTCCCTATCTAACAACAACATATGGTCCCCACTCTCGCTGCCCCCCCACACACACACCAAAGTTCTGTCTGTTGCAGAGTTGGTTGGCTTCACAGGAACCAAATTTTCATGGACCTCTCCTCCCCCCCCCCCACACACACCCCATCTCACTCAACAAGATGATTCCTGAGTGAATGGATACAGTGTGTCTCTCCCCACTCTGTTATACTGAAATAGTCTCTTGTCTTTGTTCACACATAGGATGCTCCCCTGTCTGTTCTATTTCTTTTTGACCTTCTTTTGTGCTTTTGATTGTTTTGCAGTTGTTGTCTGTTGGTTTTCTATTGATAACCTTGGGATGGAGCAAAGCTAGATAATTGAGCCTTGCATTGCATTGCTGGCTCACCAGGGAGGGGTGACAATTCCCTGCCACTTCAATGGGCCATCACTGAGACATATTATCCCCTGGTGACTAACTTTTACTATAACTCTATAAAGTGTGCTTTCAATATAGTTGCATTATTCCTTATATATTACCTGTAATACATCTCATAATGACTGAGTCTTGATAAGATAAGAGCTTCTTGTAAATGCCTTACATACCCCTTAGGGATAAATACCCCGCCAGACCTACATTTGTTGTAATGAGTTCACCAGGCCTGAGACAGGGGTTGTTTATAGAGGCCAGTGAACCCTTTTGCTGGTTTACACCAATGGTTCCATGTCAGACTGCAAGTCACAAAAAGCTAGCATGCTAGGCAGGGAGCCACCTAGGTTCGTCTGTGGGAGATGCTGACAAGGGGGGGTGTATCCTAAGCCCTCTCACAGAGAGGTTCCGAAATCTAGACTGTAGGAAGGCACCTGTCTCTGCTAGTGTCTCACAAACAAACTGATCTCCTGGATTCAGTTGACTAGATTCCCAAGCTGCTGCTCGTGAGAATGAGTTAGGCAGGCACCTAGCTCCACACACACAATGGCTGATGGAGGTGGCTGTGGGGCCCACCTTATGACTTTTAGCCCACTGATTTAGAACATTCCCCTGGGATGTAGGGGACCAAGGTTAAGACCCCCCCCACACCTAAAGGAGAGTATTTGCATGGGGGAGGGGTCTCCCACCTCTCAGAAGGGTGCTGTAACTACTGAGTGAGGAACCGCCACATCAGAATATCCCATTAATCTCTTCTGTTGACTTTGTTGCCCTGTATATAAATAAGGAGTCATGGGGCAGGAGGACAGGACCATGGGTCTCCCACCTCCCAGGTAGGTGCCCTAACCACCAGGCTACCAAATTGTTCTCTCTTTGGCCCAGTGAAGTGGTTCTACTGTAGCACAATGAGAGCCTGGAATGTAGGTGCCAAAATCCCTTTAGGAATCTGGGCCAATGTCCCCACACATGCAGCTGGACTCCAGGTCTGCCACAGAAGAGCTGGGGGGCAGAGACCTTCCTACATCCCATACTTTGCAGCATATTGGGCTACACACATTTGTCATCCTTACCTGTCAACTACCCTTCTCTCCAAATCTTCCCATTTCTTGTTGAGGTGCTTGATGTAATTCAGAACTGTTCGTTTCCATGTTGTTCGTGGTCTTCCGCTCTTTCTTCTTGTGTTTTCTGGCTTCCGTTCATGGGCGTATTTGGTAAGCATTCTTTTTCCATTCTCAGCATCTGTCCCAGCCACTGATCTCCTCTTTTGTGGATGATTTGTGAGAGGGTGCCTTAACTAGTAATTTTTCTAATGACTTCATTTGTCTTCCTATCTCTGTTATTCACAATATTCTTCTCGACATTTGTGATTAAATGCATCCAGCTTTTGTGTATGTGTCTTGGTAAATTGCTCTGCTATATGTCTCACTGTTATGTTGTGATGGTGATAACAATTGCTACCCCTCCCCCCAAAAAGGGCAGGGGGCAGAGAAGACACCTAAAAATCTCCTAATTTAACCCTTCCTATGCATCCACTCTCACTTATGCAAAAGTAGTCTTAATCTGAGGTGTATCCCAATGAATCTTTGTATTAATCCTCAAGCTGGCCCCTGTGTATAGTGGTGTGTTTATGATGGCCTGGAATTAGCTATATTGGGAAAGGGGCAATAAAAACCACAGGTGTGCCCCAAAATGCTACAGATACAACTGCCACAACCTTTGCTAGAGGAGCAATTGATTGACTGTGTACTCAGTATCAAATGGAGAGCAATTAAACTCTCTTCAAAGATGGAGTTCTGGTTGATTGTGATTTCAGCTGGCCAAAATGGAGATGTTGATGTATTCTGTAAAACTTACTGGTGCGCACAAATCTGACTAGAGAAGGAAAGAATAGCTAATTTGAGAGTAACTTTGTGTGCTAATTCTCAGAATTGGGGATTACAATAAAAAATAACCATTGAACTGATTGCTAACGGAAGGATGCACTGGGATTGGGGAAGTATATTCAGTTAAAATATCTTTTTAATGTTTCGTCCCCTAACGCTTTACAAACCAGATACAGGAATTGTGTGCACTGTTGTATTAATTTAGATGGAATATATGGGCCCAATGAATCAAAGGAGTTAACATGACCCTTTCACTAGCCAACATTAAACCATATTAAACAAGGCTCAGAGTTTGGTATACAGAGACCTCAACCTGCTTTACACCATGGCAAATGCACCATTAAAAATCTTTAACCTTTTTAATAAAAACACAGAAAAGAGAAAGTTACAACATTTGAAATGTAACACATTAATTAAGGCTTTCATTTTATCAACATCCCTTCTTCCCTTTCACTGTAGAGAGCTAAGTTCCCTCTAAGCTGCGTGGCTGCCTATTAAGCCCAATGCAGGAGCTCAGGGCCACGGTGGGGAGAGGTGCCCCTCCCTGACAGCCCCAGTGCAGATCTGCTGTGGCAGAGAGAGGTGCCCCTCCCCTAGCACCAAACTGCTGCAGCCCTGGGGCAGCCTGCACCCCAAACTCCTCATCCCTGGCCCCACCCCAGAGCCCACCCCTACCTTCTGGTACAGCCCCAAACCCCTCATCCACACCCCCAGCCAGAGCCCACACCCAACCCTCTGCCCCAGCCCTGAGCCCCCCTCCTACCCCACCAAACCTGTCGGCCCCACCTCGTCACATGAATTTTGTTATGGGCACCAATATGAAGGTGATGTGTCACACAACACCTCCATATTGGTGCCCATAACAAAATTCATTCTGCACATAGATCTAAAAAAATTAGAGGGAACACTGGTAGAGAGTTGAGTTGTTCTTGTTTTTAAGGTGGGGGGGGGGGGGGAGAGACTGAAAAGCCCTTTATTTGACAATCTCTTAAATGGTGGTAGTTTTTCTTTTTGGGTTAAAATGTATGAATCTATGAAAGTTTGTTGAGATGGGCTGGAGCTGTTGTTGAAGTCTGATCCCATTTTTCTAAAAGACAAACAAAACAAAGAGGGGAGAGAAAAGAACAGTGAAGATAGCAAATGCAGCTTCTGTTTCTGGTATTGACTTTCTCTAGATATCTCACTGCTGGAAAAAACACAGGTGCAGTACACTGTCATATCAGACACTATGAGAGCTGGCAAACTTTTCACCATTGTTGGGTGGTTTAGGGCATTGCTTTTAGTTGCTTCTCTGGTCACAGGCTTAGAGTAGTGCTGCAAAATGCATAGTCTTGGCTGGCTAAGCCAGACTCTTATTAGATAGCAGGCAAAAGGAGAGGCATAGGAAATAGAAAAAATAAGGTGGGGAAGGAAATGAACACATGGGGTGAATGTGTGAGACAGTTTCACATACCTGGTGGTGTTGGGGATTCAGCCAGAGCTGATGGAAGTGGCGACATCCTCTGGATCCTTCTCTTGGCCTGGTCTGGTCAGAACGTCTCCTAGGACCAGGACACTGAAGGCCCAACAGTGTTAGGGTAGATTGCGCAGTCCCAGGAGATGGTGAGTGTGGCAGCCATGATGGTAAAACTCAATGCAGCAGTGGTTGGAAGATAGCTGCTTCTTCTGCTAATTTGCCTCTAAATGTATTTTACCTTTAAGAACCCCAAAAGGGAGTGAAAGGTGAAATAGACCTAATTGGTGAACCAAATAATGAGGGGATAGGCTAACTTCCAACACACCAACTTTGGTTCATTGATTTCCAGTCCTACATTTTTCTTGTTTACCAGGCATGATCGTAATACAGTCCTTGAGTATAGCCACCATAGGCCTTTTTGTTTTGTTTGGACTAATTCATTCTGTCTTCCTTTTGTACCTTTTTCCATCAACTTTATTATAGGTTACTGTGACACTTTCACTCACTCTGGACAGTTGAGGTCACAATTAGGGTAAATTCATAGGCCCAATTGTCAAAACAGTTCCTAGCATTGGGATGGTGTGTGGCAACTGAGTAAGTGTACAGCAATGGTACACAGTAGCCCACGATGGAAAGGGAAGAACAACGTTGTATCCAATGGCAAACTACAGGAAGAGAGAGGATGACTTTAAGCACTTTTGCAAATCTCCCCCTAAAACAATCGGCCAGACTATGGGATTTTAGAGCACAAGTCCTACTGAAAGGCAGTGGGCTCTTAAATCCATTAGGTACTCTTGCAGATCTGCCCCTTAACATAGTGCAGGATTCTAACCACTGCCTATGAGTATACTGCATATTCAGCATAACACTGAACAGTAATAATAGCTCTTCCCCTGTCCACTATCCAGTTGTCTGGGTCAGCGGGAGACCCACATTCTTAACAAGGACCTTCATAAGTATTGCAAATTCTAATTCAGGCAACACCTTACAGTGGTAAAGAATCACTATCGACCAGAAGTAGGCAGGATTGTGTGGGGTGGTTGTTTGTGGTTTGGTGTGTGTGTGTGTGTTTTTTGCTGGGAGTGCCACCTAAATGCCCCAGTGCCATGCTAGGGAAATGGTTTAGTAGAGCAGTGCTCTACTAAACGGATGCCTCTAAACCAGTGGTTCTCAACCAAGGGTCTGTGTACTCCAGGGGGTGTGTCAATCCTCTAGATCAGTTTCTCAAACCGGGGGTTGCAACCCAGGGGGTCATGGTATGGATTTAGGGGGGGTTGTAAGTGCAGGGCTGATATTGGGAGGTGGCAAGCAGAGCAAATGCCTGGAACCCCGTGCAACAGAGGCTCCCATGAAGCTAAATTACATGCTTCCACCCTGGGTGGTGGGGCTCAGGCTTCAGGGGTACAGTAGTCTGGAAAAGTTGAGAACCACTGCTCCAAACCATCTGTAAAAACATGTGCATAACTTGCATAATGTATTGATCCTGGGCTACACCTAGATGCCTGTCAATGGCTGTGGCAAAGCCTCTTTTCCCCCCTTCCCTTCCCCTGCTCCCTATTTGCACCTGGAGAAAAGAGTGACTTCTTTACAATGAGGATCTTGCCAAAATTACCCATTAAGATTTATATTTTTTGTGTAATGTGCTATGCGTGGGGTTACACTTCAGGACTATACAGAAATTGAAACTAATAAGTGAATTGCATGTTTGGACCACATTATGCCAATGCCCTGGGGTTTGAACTGGCTCCAGTAAGTTTCTGGGTGGTATTCAAGAGGCTGGGGTTTTAACCTGTAAACCCCTAATACATCTCTAACTGGACAAAGGCTAAAGATCTAAGTATAGATTGGGTGTGGGGTGTATTTTTGGGGGGTGGGGGGCAGAGGTGGGGAGGTTGGCTGTGTCACAGACTGGTTGTGTGGCCAAGGCACTTAATCTCTGGTTCACATTTCAATCGTTATGATCAGTCTTGCCAACCACCAGCATTTGAAAATTACAAGTCTGGATTAAAAATCATTTTTTTATTTGGGGTTATTTTTATTTGCCTTTTGGTTTCTGAACCTTTAGGTTGTGAGTTAAAACTTTTTTCTGCAACCATGAGGGCTATAAATTTAAACAAAAACTGCAATTCTCATGCAATTTCTTGATTCCAACAACTGGGGCTTAAAAAAATCCCCCACAGCTTGTTATGAGACTCACGATGAAATTGTATGTTTTAAGGCTAACAGGTGATGGTCTGACCCACAGTGTGCACTCAGTCTTTGTTCACTGGCCATAAAATTAAAACTTACTAAGATGTTTGACAGATCCACTGCATTTGGACTTGTTCAGAATCAACAAAAATGTAAATACATTTTGTCCAGAATGGGTTTGAGGCATTGGCACAGGTGAAAGAAAATAACCCCAACGAATTTTGGAATAACAGAAAAACTATTATGTGTGGCTTAAAACTGCCAAAGCACACATTCCAAAAAGTCAGTGGTGGACCACTTCATAGTTAACTGAGAAGGTGTTTGAGCTGGAGCAAAAATGACACTGAGTGAAAGAGATTAGCTTGGAGATGGAAGAATGTAGGGGAGAATGTAGGGACCTGAACAGACGGATTCAAAAACAGACTAGATTAGATGAGTGACTATATAAAGGCAAAGTGTATGGAACTTGAGAATTGTGAAGACTATAATAATACAAAAGGTATGTTCACAGTGGTCAGACTTACCAAAAGGTTTTCCCTGTGCTCAAACCTAATAAAAGATCACGGAGCATGATTAATATTAAACATGGGTGGAGAGATTGGCACAGTAATCTGTATGTCTCAAAGCCACTTATAATACAGAATCACAGGAAAGAAAGTACAGAGCTGGAGCCATCAATCCTGTGAGAGGAAGTGGTGCATACTATTATGAAAATGGAGCCTGGAAAAGCACAGGGATAGATAACTTACCTATAATTGTTAAAAGCAAATGGCAAATATGGTACTGATCTTATGTGGAAAATTTGTATTGATGACTAGAAATTAGCCAGAAGACTGGATGAAGGGAATTTTCTTTCCTTACCAAAGAAGGGAGCCCTAACACAGTGTAGTTACTATTGTACCATCTCCTTTATATCGCATGTGAGCAAAGTTCTGCTCTATGGAACCTAGGATAGCATGAAATAAAGGATAGAAGCAATTACCACCATAGCAAGCTGGTTTCAGAGAAGTCCAAGGCATGTGTGACCAAATTGTGACCATCCATCACATCACTGAAGAACCCAGAGAGTACAGTTACCCATTGATTGTTCTGATGCTATCAGACCAGATGCCAGATCATACCAATGCCCGTAAGCCTCACTGAACACTGGCAAATGCAAAACTGGAAACAAATTTGGCTTCCCTGTGTGTTTTAACATTGTTAAAATAGATGTTAAGTTGATAGATATACATTTAGACTTGATGAAATGCTTGTAGGATGCTGTATGTATTGATCTCACTTATAACATTTGTAGCCCATGGTACAAAGTTGTATTGAGTCTTTGCATTGCAAAGCTCTGTAAAAGTGTAACTCACAAACAGGAAAGAAGCATTAATTACTATTAAGTGCTGGTCCTATACACAAGAAGACCTTTAGCAATCAAATGAGCCATTGTGAAACATGAAAGAACAAAGACTTTGATTGCCTTCCCCATACCCACGAACAGGAGACAAGCACCAATACTTGTTCCATCACTTTGAACTCGGGGGGGAGGGAATAAAAATCCCTGACCAGAAGGAACTGCATCACTATGCTATTTGGAATTTGGAGAGAGTAATAGTTCTAAGCATAAGCAAGGGATCCCTAAACTGCTGAGCTTAGGTTAACTATAAAGGACATAGAAACTGCTGTGATGTGCAAGCTTTCTATTACTTTTTGAAACCTAAGACTGTAACTCATGTGCGTGTATATGTTACCTGCTTTAACTTTGTAAAGAACTCTCTCATTTTCTTTACTTAATTAATAAATCTTTAGTTTATTATAATATTGGCTACAAGTGTTGTCTGGTGAGAGATCTAAGGTACAATTGACCTGGGGTAAGAGACTGGTCCTTTGGGACTGGGAGTAACTAGAAAGATGGTTTCCCTACACCAAAATAATCAATCACCAAGGGAAGTTTGCCTAGGTGGCAAGATAGACTGAGTACCTCAGGGGACTGTCTGTGACTCCATGTTAAACCTGTCATAGTGCTTGAGGGGGTTAGATTTCATCAATAAAGTATAGAACATACCACCAGTCTGGGGTTTGTGCCCTGTTCAAGTCTGCCCTGAGGTTGGCATTCTCCATCGTGAGCCACTCTAGATCGCTTGACAATTAAGCTTCATTGATTATTCAAAAGCGTTTGATACTATCTGACATGACCTGTCTTTGGAGGATACTGGTAAACATGGGAATTCCAAAGCATCTCATTGAATTCCTCACAAATCTCTATGATCAGCAACATGGTGCAAACAGATGCCAGTGAGTGGATTTCCACTGGGCAGGGTGTGAGACAAGGGTACACTTTGTTCCCAAGCCTCTTTAACATACACAGAATTTATTATGAGACAAGCCTTAGAAGGCTTTGACTAAGTGGAAGGAGATGACATTTCCATTGAGGACTCTTAATTGACCTCAGATATGCTAATATGAAGCTCTTTCCTGCAAACACCAGTGCAATGCAACAAATATAAACAAAAACAGTTGCTGAAGGTTATGGACTATTCCTGAATGTGATGAAAACAAAATGCATGTATATTGACACAGAAACCGGATGCAAGCTGGAAAGGGAGTAGATTAGTTAATTGCATCATCTAGAGCCAACCAAAGAGGTTGTTCCAAAGAAATCAGAAGATGATTGGGGATGACTTGCACAGTTGTGGCCTCCCTTAAAATGTGAAGAAAACCATGGAATCTGTGTGACTGGTGAAAACCTATTTTTCCATAACAATGTCAGGATATGAATCCTGGAAAACTAATGCTGCTGACATGAGGAAAATTTAAGCTTTTTGAAATGTGGGACTGGCAGAGACCCTTGCATATCTCTTGGACAGAAAAAAAGATGAATGCTTATGTTGGAAATACTGTTGGAGAGAACCAGATCCTGATGTTGGAAGTCATAAGATGCAAACTTGGGTACTTTTGCTCTCATTAATTGTGGACATAGAAGTAACCTTGAGAAAGTACAGTTAGTGTGAAGGGTCTTTGTAGGAGGGGGGTGACTGGGGAGAAGATTACTTGAAGATCAGTTACTGAGTCCTCCACGTTAGTGGTAGATTGTGAAGGCTGCTAAAAAAAATTTGTAATGTCTCCAATATTCAGATGTAAATGAATGTATTTACTTGATTTGAAACAGAGCTATTTCCCTACTTGACAAGACCTCATGAGAGAATTTATTAATATTTGAGATCCTTAGGTGACAAGTATTATAAATACTATTAATTGATTTTTTTTAAGCTGAATTTCCAAAATGAAATGGGGATGGGAAGGGGAGAGAAATTATAGTTACATTGTGGTGAAGTAAATGAACAAACAGTATCTTAGAAATTAAACGGAAAATGACTATTACATCATACATTCAATCCCTTACCAATGCATAAACGTTATTTTTGTACATAAGAGTGGCAGATGGTTTTTGTACATAAGGTGGACAGGGAATTAAATTGTTGCAGTTTTGATTTCTTGCCTCTCCTCTGTTACACAGAAGAAAGTTCTGTCTTTAGATGTCTGAAATGTATAGCTGTTGATAACAAACATAATAGCCACCTTCACACCTTAATGATCCAGTGTGGCTAACTCATGCCATTTTATTGGAAGTTGTGTGAGTATCTGGTGTCTCTTAAAGCTCCTGGACTTGGTGAAGATTGTGACCGAAGGCCTGGGATGGGCCACCCTGTGTGCCATACTCAGGGCAGACAATTCTCCTCCTCCTCCCTCTCTTCCCCCGCCCCATGGTGGTTTATTCTATAATTTAGATTCACCAAAGCCAAATATGTCCCTTTTAGGTATTACAGCCTTTGGCTCCCAGTCAGGCACCCTAATCTAATATAGTGAGAGAATATTGAAAACCCATTTAATGATATGTGAGGTTCTTTCTAATCACAAAGGATCAGATACATCCAGGTCAATCTGAATCTTGGATCTTACCCAAGTATCACACAGTCAGCCAATCCTTAACTAACTAAAAGTTTACTAATAGAGTTATAAATGGCTAATAGATCATACAAGGACTTTGTAATCCTTTCTACATATATCAGATTTATATCAGTGATGGAATAGACTGCTGGCTTGTAAAGTCTCTCTGGTAGCTTTCCAAAGATTGGACGGTCCTCAGTCCATAGTTCAAGATGCTCCTTTTTATTGTAAATCCACAGTCCAGGGAATTAGTGCAGGAAAGAGGCAAAATGGAGGTGTCTTAGAGGTCATTTATACCCTCTGCCATGTGCATGGAAATGTACTGTCCCTAAATGAAGCCCACAGCCCCCATATGTGTAAAGTTACTAGCCCAAAATGGAGTCCAGGGTCACATGAGCATATCACATGCCCCTATATATTTTGCAGAATCACTGGGGTTGGCCATTAGATCTTCCTGAGGATGCCTCAGACAGCAAGGAGCCATCTGGAGGGGATTAATTTCTTCAATGGCCCATTGTTAGAGTGGAGTGTCCTTGACTGGGCCATCAACACATAGCTGTCTAGCCCTGATGCAAATCTGAGAGGTATTACTGAGGAATATGACCCATGTTTTAGATGCAAGTATATAACAGATATTCATACTCTGGATACAAAGATGATGCACAGATTTAATCAGGATAATCCTACTTAGCAAATCATAACTTTTCCATTGATATTGTACATGACACAGTTTCCATAAGTCTTGTACAGAATATAACCATGATATAAAAGGTCTTTAATCATACAGTATCATAAGGGATTTATCTCTTTTTAAATAATAACACAAGGAAATTTCTAACTCCTGTGGTTGTGGTGGGGAAAAAAACTGAAAATGTGAACCAAGTGTACATTAAAGGCAAACAGGAAAAAAATAGCAACCTTGAATGTGACTCTCTCTCCTCAGTGCCTCCAACACCTCTAAGCCCCTGTGTTACCCCTCAGCCTTAGCAAGAGTGAGCTTTGCAGGAGATTAGGCTGTGCATCTGCTCCCTGCCACACCAATTTGTCAATTTCACCTCCAAACTCCTCAAAACTCTACCAGTCTTAATCTTGATTTGCAGGTAACTATCAGTGTAGTGTCCAGTCCCTCTTACTATATGCTCACAAATTAAATTTGCTGTCTCCAAAGAGACAGATAACACATCAGCCTGTTAGTTTAGCTGAAGACTCACACTTTACTTCAATCTAACAGCACTGAGGTCATTTAACATAAAAATAACTTTATTGTTAATGAAGAGTGGATATTTAAGTGATCTTAATCAAGAGAAAGAGACAAGTGTGGTTATAAACCAAACAAAACACTTTCTAGTGCCAAAAATTTAATTTTAGCAAGGTATAATCATTGCCTAAGCAGTTTTCTCACTTACATCAAGTTATCAGCAACTCTAGCCCTCCGTGTCCTGGGATCTAACTTTCACAGGAATCAGAGCCCTGTCCCCTTTTGTTTAAGTGACAGATAACTAGAATGACTTTTTTGCTCCCCCTTATATTTTCCAAAGGCCATAGTCTTTATCTTAGGAGCTAGGAAGACTTAGACTCATAGACTTTAAGGCCAAAAGGAACCTTTGTGATAATCTAGTCTGACCTCATGCACGTTGCAGGCCACAGAATCTTGCCTACCCCCTTTCGGCATAGAGCCATGACCTCTGGCTGACTTACTGATCATGATTTGAAGACTTCAGGAGAATGCACCATTTATTTTACTTGTCCTGTGCTTAGGGGTGAAAGTAACTTAAAGGACTTACCAGTACTCCAGAGTCCTGAGCAGGGGGCATGGCCTCAACTGGAAGGGCGTGGCCTCTACCAGAAGAGGTAGGGCCCTGGGCTCCAGCTGTGGTAGTGGCAGCTGGGAGCCCAGGGCCATTTAAATCACTGCCAGAGCTTCCCGCTGTAGCGGCAACTGGGAGCCCTGGGGCTCAGGGGCCATTTATAGGGCCCGGTGCTCAGCTGCTGCTACTGCAGCGGAGTCCTGGGCCCTTTAAATTGCCACCTGAGCCCTGCTGCCAAAGCCCTGGGGTAGCAGTAGCGGCTGGGGGCTCCGGCAGTGATTTAAAGGGCCAGAGGCTCCCAGCTGCTGCTGCTGCTACTGCAGCATAACTGGGCCCTTTAAATTGCTGACAAAGTCCTGGGGGTTCCAGCTGCCACTACTACAGCAGGGCTCTGGCGGCAATTTAAAGGGCCTGGGGCTCCAGCCACCGCTACTGCCCTGGGCCCTTTAAATCTCCACCAGCTCCAGTACCGGGGCTGTGGCAGCAATCTAAAGGGCCCTTTAAATTGCGGACTGGGGAAGCCGGTCCAGTACGGCGTTCCGGCTCTTGCTGGTACACCAAACCAGCTTACTTTTACCTCTGCCTGTGCTGCAGAAGAAGGTGAAATACCCCCAGGCTTTCTGCCAATCTGACCCAAAGGAAATTTCCTTCCTGACTCCAAATAGGATGATCACCCTGAGCATGTGGGCAAGACTTGCCAGCCAGACACCTGCAGAAGAGTTTGCTGTAGTAACTCGAAACCCTCCCCAGCTAGTGCCCCATCTCCAACCATGCAGGATATTTGCTGCTAGCAGTTGCACATGGGCCACATGTCATTGTAGGCAGTCTCATCAGAGCATCCCCTCCATAAACTTATCAAGCTCTGTCTTGAAACCAGTTAGGTTTTTTTCCTCTTATTGCTCCCCTTGGAAGGCTGTTCCAGAATTTCACTTCTCTGATGGTTTGAAATCTTTGCCTAATTTCAAGCCTAAACTTGTTGATGCCAGTTTATATCAATTTATTCTTATGTTCACATTGGTGCTTAAATAACTCCCCTCCTTCTCTGGTATTTAAGTTCTCTGATCTATTTTATAGAGAGCAATCATATCTCCCCTGAGCCTTTGTTTGGTTAGGCTAAACAGGCTAAGGTGCTTGAGTCTCCTCTCATAACATAAGTTTTTGAATCCTCTGCTGATCTTAGTAGCCCTTCTCTGCACCTGTTCCAGTTAGAATTTATCTTTTGCTCCTACTTCCTGGCAGGTGCAGACTGTCCTGTGGTATGCTCACTAAGTAGTTTCCTCTGCTGCTACTTAGTTTCAATGCTTTGTTTATCTTGTATGTAAAATGTACTTTCAGTGTCCTCCGCCTGTAATCAAACCAGGCAGATAGGCTAATTACTATTCATTGGTCTAGGACAGACTTGATTTATGTGTTGCCATTGCAATACATTTTAAGAATGTAGTTTTAGCATGCATACATACACAATTCTTTATACATAATGCTATTGCTGCCCTGTGTGTCATTAGTTTACATTTAATACCTTTTACAAAATACCTTCTGGAAACATATTATGACTAAGGTTAAGATTTTGCCACGGTTATTTTTAGTAAAAGTCACTGACAGGTTGTCAGGACTGAGATCCCTACTTTGAACTTTAGGGTACAAATGTAGGGGCCTGCATAAAAACTTCTAAGCTTAATTACCAGCTTAGCTCTGGTTCGGCTGCCACCATTTTCAATGGATTCCCTCCCTGGGAAACCTTGAAAAACCTTCACCAAATCCCTGGTGAAAACAAATCCAACCCCTTGGATTTAAAACAAGGGGAAATTAACCATTCCCCTCCTTCCTCCCACCAACTCCTGGTGAATCAAGATCCAAAACCCCTTTGGATCTAAAACAAGGAAAAAATCAATCAGGTTCTTAAAAAGAAGGTTTTTAATTAAAGAAAAAGGTAAAAATCATCTCTGTAAAATCAGTATGGAAATCAACCTTACAGGGTAATCAAACTTAAAGAGCTCAGAGGACTCCCCTCTAGTCTCAGGTTCAAAGTACAGCAAACAAAGAGAAACACTCTAGTAAAAGGTACATTTACAAGTTGAGAAAACAAAGGAAAACTAACACGCCTTGCCTGGCTATTTACTTACAAGTTTGAAATAGGAGAGACTTGCTTAGAAAGATGTGGAGAACCTGGATTGATGTCTGGTCCCTCTCAGTCCCCGAGAACGAACACACTCCCAAACAAAGAACACAAACAAAAACTTTCAAATCTTGGGGGGGGAAGGCATCTTGTCCCCTTATTGGTCCTTTAGGTCAGATGCCAGCCAGGTTACCTGAGCTTCTTAACCCTTTACAGGGAAAAGGATTTTGGAGTCTCTGGCCAGGAGGGATTTATAGTACTGTACACAGGACAGCTATTACCCTTCCCTTTATAGTTATGACACGCCCCCCAAATCACAGATAGTGTTGGATGTTCGGTTCCACACTGGCTGTGATTTCTTCCTGGAGTTCTAGGAGAAAACAGAGTTAATAAGACACATGTACCTTTAGACATACTACTGATTATATAAAAACTAACAATATGTTTCATTCCAAAAACAATTGTTAACCAGTTAACTCTGGGAAACTTTCCCGGGAGAGTGCATCAGCCACTTTGTTAGAAGCTCCCGAAATGTGTTGTATTTCAAAATCAAAATCTTGGAGAGCTAAACTCCACCGAAGAAGTTTTTTGTTATTTCCCTTGGCGGTATGAAGCCACTGTAGCGCAGCATGGTCTGTTTGTAGTTGGAAACGCCGTCCCCAAACATATGGGCGTAGCTTTTCCAGCGCGTACACAATGGCATAGCATTCCTTTTCGCTGATTGACCAATGGCTTTCCCTCTCAGACAGTTTCTTACTGAGAAATACGACAGGATGGAATTCTTGATCCGGTCCTTCCTGCATTAAAACTGCTCCCACGCCTCGCTCGGACGCATCTGTGGTTACTTGGAACGGTTTGTCAAAGTCTGGGGCCCTTAGCACAGGGTCAGACATGAGTGTTGCCTTAAGCTGGTTAAAGGCCTTTTGACACTCATCAGTCCACTGAACTGCATTTGGCTGTTTCTTTCTGGTTAGGTCTGTCAGCGGGGCGGCGATTTGGCTGTAGTGGGGTACAAATCGCCTATAATATCCAGCCAAGCCTAAGAAGGATTGGACCTGTTTCTTAGACTTTGGAACCGGCCACTTTTGGATAGCATCCACTTTGGCCTGTATGGGATTTATAGTTCCTTGACCCACCTGGTGCCCCAGGTAAGTCACTCTGTTTTGGCCTATTTGACACTTTTTAGCCTTAACAGTTAGCCCTGCCTGCTGGATGCGCTCGAAAACTTTTTCCAGGTGCTCCATGTGCTCTGCCCATGAATCAGAAAAAATGGCCACATCGTCGAGGTAGGCAACTGCAGATTCTCCCAATCCTGCTAGGAGACCATCTACAAGTCTTTGGAAGGTGGCGGGTGCATTTCGCAACCCGAAAGGGAGTACATTGAATTCATACATCCCTGCCTGGGTGACGAAGGCTGACCTTTCCTTAGCGGGTTCATCTAGTGGTACTTGCCAGTACCCCTTGGTTAAGTCCAAAGTAGAGATGAATTGGGCATGTCCCAATTTCTCCAATAGCTCATCTGTGCGTGGCATTGGATAGTTGTCAGGACGAGTTACAGCATTTAGCTTACGGTAGTCCACGCAAAAGCGTATTTCCCCATCTGGTTTGGGAACTAGAACCACTGGAGATGCCCATGCACTCTTAGAGGGGCGGATTATACCCATCTGTAGCATGTCCTGGATCTCCCTTTGTATAGCAGCTTTGGCATGAGGTGACTCCCGGTAGGGTGGGGTTCTAATAGGGTGAGCATTACCTGTGTCAATGGAGTGGTATGCCCGTTCGGTCCATCCTGGAGTGGCTGAGAAAATTGGTGCAAAGCTTGTGCACAGCTCCTTGATCTGCTGTCGCTGCAGACGTCCAAGGGTCATGGAGAGGTTCACCTCTTCCACGCCACCATCCTTTTTTCCTTCGTAGTAGACACCTTCAGGCCACTCCGCGTCATCTGTTTCCTGGGCAGTAAACTGGCAAACGTTTAATTCTCTGGAATAAAAGGGCTTAAGAGAATTAACATGGTATACCTTAGGCTTTATGTTGGAGGTGGGGGAGGCTATGAGATAGTTAACAGCTCCTAGGCGCTCCTGGACCGTGAATGGTCCTTCCCACGATGCTTCCATTTTATGGGCCTGGATTGCCTTTAAGACCATGACTTGGTCTCCTACTTTGAAGGACCGTTCTCTGGAATGCTTATCATACCAGGCCTTTTGCTCTTCCTGAGCATCCTTTAGGTTTTCTTTAGCAAGGGCCAAAGAATGTCGGAGGGTGTTTTGTAGGTTGCTTACAAAGTCTAGAATGTTTGTTCCTGGAGAAGGCGTAAACCCCTCCCATTGCTGCTTCACCAACTGTAATGGCCCCTTAACCTCACGGCCATACACAAGTTCAAATGGTGAAAACCCTAAACTGGGATGTGGTACAGCCCTGTAGGCAAAAAGCAACTGCTGCAACACGAGGTCCCAATCATTGGAGTGTTCATTTACAAATTTACGTATCATGGCCCCCAAAGTTCCATTAAACCTCTCCACCAGGCCATTGGTTTCATGGTGGTAAGGGGTGGCAACCAAGTGATTCACCCCATGAGCTTCCCACAGGTTTTCCATGGTTCCTGCCAGGAAGTTAGTTCCCGAATCTGTAAGGATGTCGGAGGGCCAACCTACCCTGGCAAAAATGTCTGTTAATGCCTGGCACACACTTTTAGCCCTGGTGTTGCTTAAGGGTACTGCTTCCGGCCATCGGGTAGCAAAATCCATGAAAGTCAGTACGTACTGCTTTCCTCTGGGTGTCTTCTTTGGGAAAGGACCCAGAATATCCACAGCTACGCGCTGAAATGGGACCTCAATTATGGGTAGTGGCTGGAGAGGGGCTTTAACCTGGTCTTGGGGTTTTCCCACTCGTTGGCACACCTCACAAGACCGGACATAATTAGCAACGTCCTTGCCCATTCCCTCCCAGTGGAAGGACTTCCCCAACCGGTCCTTGGTTCTGTTCACCCCAGAATGGCCACTGGGATGATCATGGGCTAAGCTCAAGAGCTTTACCCGATACTTAGTGGGAACTACCAACTGTCTTTGAGGATGCCAGTCTTCCTGGTGCCCACCAGAAAGAGTCTCCTTGTATAAAAGTCCTTGTTCTACAACAAACCGGGATCGGTTAGAAGAGCTGAGAGGCGGTGGGGTGCTCCGCGCCGCCGCCCAAGCTTTCTGAAGGCTGTCATCTGCTTCCTGCTCGGCCTGGAACTGTTCCCTTGATGCTGGAGACATCAGTTCCTCCTTGGACTGTGGACTGGGGCTTGGTCCCTCTGGAAGCGATGCAGGTGCTGGGGCTGTTTCCATTGACTGTGAACCGCTGTCCGCTGGTGCACTATGTGGTAACTCAGGCTCTGGCTGAGCCTCTTGGGTAGGCTTATCTGCTGCTTCTGCCAGTTCAGGCTCGCTGGTGCCCTCTGGCGTTGGAGTTGTAGACGGGTTTGCAAGCGCTGGACTCAGGGCTGGCAATGGTTCTGGTGCTGGTTGCGTTGCCAGTTCCGGTTCTGGGACTGGCTTTGGCTGGGTCTCTGGGATTGGATCCACTACGGCTGTTGCAGTCGTTGGCAGAGGATCCAGTTCCACCACCTTTGTCTGGGTCTCCGGTAACACAGACGGGGCCCTGGTGGACGGCTCAGGAACAGGGATGGGGGTGAAAGCTTGCTTAGCCTGGCTGCGGGTGACTATTCCCACCCTCTTGGCTACCTTCACATGGTTGGCCAAATCTTCCCCCAGCAGCATGGGAATGGGATAATTGTCATAGACTGCAAAAGTCCACATTCCTGACCAGCCCTTGTACTGGACATGCAACGTGGCTGTAGGCAAGGTTACAGATTGTGACACGAAGGGTTGAATTGTCACTGTAGCCTCTGGGTTGATGAGTTTGGGGTCCACTAGGGATTGGTGGATAGTTGACACTTGAGCCCCAGTGTCCCTCCAGGCGGTAACCTTCTTTCCGCCCACTCTCAAGGTTTCCCTTCGCTCCGAGGGTATGAGAGAGGCATCTGGGTTTGGGGATCTTTGGTGTGATTGGGGTGTAATGAACTGTAATCGGTTAGGGTTCTTGGGGCAGTGAGCCTTTATATGTCCCAGTTCATTACATTTAAAACATCGCCCTGCTAAGGTATCACCGGGGCGATGTTGGTTGGTGGAGACTGGTGTGGTGGGGTGAGAAGGCGTCTGGGGTTTCCCTTGAGATGTGGGTGGGGCCTTGGGTTGTCCCCGGTGGTAAGGTTTTGTTTCGGCTTGCCCCTTCTGATATTCGCTCCAACTGCTACTAGTTTTTTTCTTTTCTGCCACCTCCACCCATTGGGCTCCAATCTCCCCCGCCTCAGTTACAGTTTTGGGCTTCCTATCTAGGATGTACCTTTCTATTTCCTCAGGAACACCCTCTAAAAACTGCTCCATTTTTACTAGGGAAAGCAGATCTTCCAGAGATTTAACATTTGCTCCTGATACCCAGGCATCACAATTTTTGTCAATGTGGTAGGCATGACGGGTAAATGACACATCCGGTTTCCACTTTAGGGCTCTGAACCGCCGACGGGCATGCTCGGGTGTTAGCCCCATTCTGAGTCTGGCCTTGTTTTTAAAAAGTTCATAACTGTTCATGTGTTCCTTAGGCATT
This sequence comes from Malaclemys terrapin pileata, assembly GCF_027887155.1. Lineage (NCBI taxonomy): Eukaryota > Metazoa > Chordata > Testudines > Emydidae > Malaclemys > Malaclemys terrapin. The sequence goes on along the minus strand of NC_071506.1, from coordinate 120,014,771 downwards.
TCAGCCGCCACCTCTGCTAAGGGTCCACTGAGCTGCGGCCTCAGCTCTACCATGTACTGGTCTATAGCGATGCTGTATCCAAGGCAGGCCCTTTCAAAATTTTCTAAGAAGGCCTCAGTATCATCGCCTGCCTTGTAGGTGGGGAATCTTCTGGGATGGGAAGTGGTACCTGGAGGGGGGTTGTTAGCATTGGCTGGTGCATCCTGCTTAGCCTTTGCTACTTCCAGTTCATGCTTCCTTTCTTTTTCTCTCTCCTCCATCTCTTTTTCTTTCATCTTCATCTCTTTTTCTTTCAGCTCCATCTCTCTCTTGTGGGCCTCCTCTTTGGCTTTTTCTTCTTTCTCTCTGCTCTGTCTCGAGTTTTGTTAATTGAAGCAGTCTCTGATGTTTTCTTTCATTTTCTTCTGCTTCTAGTTTGGCCAGTTCTATTTTGTTAGCTACTTCTTTGGTAGTCATTTTCCTGTTTTCTTGTGCTGGGTCACCCCCTTTGCAGTTGACAAACTGGGAAGCTCTCAGCTCTGGCTGCTGCAGAGTTAACAGTAACTTTCTAACTAGCTACTCCGGAGGATGTAAAAAGAAAAAAAAACAATTCAGCTTGTAAATACCTTTTACCAGTCATTTGCTAATTGAACCCTTCTCTTAACAAAGGACCTGTAAAAAAAACTTAACACCTCTGCCTTCAGGCAAGGAGAGATAAGATATGCATCTATCTACTTCTAGCTCGGCTTTCCAAGCAGCTAGAAGGAAAAAAAATCTCACTGGCTTTTTGGGTATAAAATGATCCCACCGCTATTCACCATGTCAGGACTGAGATCCCTACTTTGAACTTTAGGGTACAAATGTAGGGGCCTGCATAAAAACTTCTAAGCTTAATTACCAGCTTAGCTCTGGTTCGGCTGCCACCATTTTCAATGGATTCCCTCCCTGGGAAACCTTGAAAAACCTTCACCAAATCCCTGGTGAAAACAAATCCAACCCCTTGGATTTAAAACAAGGGGAAATTAACCATTCCCCTCCTTCCTCCCACCAACTCCTGGTGAATCAAGATCCAAAACCCCTTTGGATCTAAAACAAGGAAAAAATCAATCAGGTTCTTAAAAAGAAGGTTTTTAATTAAAGAAAAAGGTAAAAATCATCTCTGTAAAATCAGTATGGAAATCAACCTTACAGGGTAATCAAACTTAAAGAGCTCAGAGGACTCCCCTCTAGTCTCAGGTTCAAAGTACAGCAAACAAAGAGAAACACTCTAGTAAAAGGTACATTTACAAGTTGAGAAAACAAAGGAAAACTAACACGCCTTGCCTGGCTATTTACTTACAAGTTTGAAATAGGAGAGACTTGCTTAGAAAGATGTGGAGAACCTGGATTGATGTCTGGTCCCTCTCAGTCCCCGAGAACGAACACACTCCCAAACAAAGAACACAAACAAAAGCCTTCCCCCCCCCAAGATTTGAAAGTATCTTGTCCCCTTATTGGTCCTTTAGGTCAGATGCCAGCCAGGTTACCTGAGCTTCTTAACCCTTTACAGGGAAAAGGATTTTGGAGTCTCTGGCCAGGAGGGATTTATAGTACTGTACACAGGACAGCTATTACCCTTCCCTTTATAGTTATGACACAGGTCATGGGCACTAAACAAAAAAAAAAAAATGGAGGCCAGGACCTGTATGTGACTTTACTAAAAGTAAGCAGGAGGCAGGGCTAGGTAAGAGAGAGGGACTGACAAATCAAGTCCCTTGCTATCACAGGGGTGCACAATCCTGGCAGCAGCAGCCCCCTCCCTCCCCTCCCCCTCGGCTGCACAGCCCTGGCTCCAGATCTGGCCACAGCTGCAGGATGGATGCATAGCCCCTGCCAAGCCCTGGCCGTGTGGGGGGAGCGCAGGGGAGCACACAGTCCTGGGAATGAGGGGTGTGCACAGTTCCTGCCAAGCTCGGGACGGGGATGCACAGGCCCTGCTACAGCCCTGCACCCCCAAGCCTGGGATGCTGCGGGGCTGGGTTGCATGGGCCCAGCTGTAGCCCCTGGCGGAAGGTAGCCCTGTCTGAAACCCCTGCCAAGCCCTGGGTGCTGTGGGGCTAAGGCACACAGCCCCAGCTGCTGCCCCTACTCCCCCAAGCCTGGGGGCATAGGTAGCACTGCCCTGGCTGCAGCCCTTAATAGAAGGTGTCCCTGGCTGCAACCCCCCCTCAAGCCCAGGCCCCCGGGACTGGGGCACACGGACCCTGCTGCAGCCCTGCACCCCACTACGCTCGGGACGCTGTGCAGCTGGGGCTGCAGCATCCTCCTGGTTCCAGCCCCAATAGCAGTGCAAGGGTGCACAGTCCCCGTGCTGCTTCCTGAAGTCTTAGACGTCACAGAATCCGTGACCCCCGTGACTAAATTGTAGCCTTAATTGTGACACAGGGTGTTTGGGATAGTAGTGAGTGTGTCAGGCAGGCCTGCTATGACTTAGACTAGAGTGGGCTCTTTGTCAGTGAGCAGGGAGGGACTCTTAAGGTCACACTTCTTGTGGTTATAGCAAAAAGCTTGAAAATGCAAACTCAGGGCACTTTAAAGGTAAATAAAAAAAGAGTCTGATCATCTTTGTTGTAAAATGATCAGTCTTGACACACAGACTCATGAGTTTTGAATACGTAGCAAGAGGGCTGAGCTGTGCCTTTCTCCAGTAGCCTCCGTGGGGGGATTACAGAGCACCAGAAGCGTCATCCGTAGCTTTGCGCTTGTCCAGGATCCCCAAATCCCTCTCCTGGGCAGTGGCGCTGCCTGCAAGGGATGCTCCGCAATATTCCCCCACTTCTCCTGCCGTTGTTCCGCCCTTTGCCTTTGCTAGTTTCCCCCCCTGTGGTCCCGTACTGGGGTCTGCTCGGGGAATAAGGGCTGTGCCTCTGCACGCTGATCACAGCGGGGAGTGGTGCCTCCCTGGGTGGTGACTGCTGCGGCTACCAGCAGGGGCTCGCTCCTCCACGGTGCAGGGGGCGCTGTGGCCTCCAGGCGCAGCCGTTCGGCCGGGCTGATGTCGCTCCTTGCATTCGCCGCCTCCTCGGTGCTGCATCAGGAAGTCGGGTCTCGCTTTTGGTGGCTGCTGCCGCCGGAGCTGGATTGAGACCTGAGACAACCCCACCCCCACTTAACCCCATTATCCAATCAGCGGCCCCACCACCCGACACTGCCGGGTTCTGTGCCGGCGCTCTTGTCTTATTAAGGAAGCAACGCTGCTCCTGATTGGTTGGCGGAGGCCGCCGCGGCGGCTTTTCAAGCAGGGGAGCGAGGGAGCGCGTGCATGCTAGGGAGCGCGAACCCGAAATCCTAGCGCGAGCGAGCCTGGGCTGCTGCCGGGAGCGGCGCGGCGCGCGGGGCTGCACCTGTGCGGCTGCACCTTAAGAGAGGAGCCGCTCCGGGGACGCGGAAATGTACCAGCGGCCGGCAGTGGCAGCAGCCTGGGCAAACCCCGCCCCCTTGCAGTAGCCCAGTTTCCAACTCTTCATCTTTGGTCCAGGCAGCACCTTGTAGCCTATGCCCCTGCCAGCCCCGCTCCCCGTTCAGCCCCAGCAGCCCACGTCCCCGCATCCAACACCTTCACCGCCCTGCTCCTCCCACAAGCGGCTGCAGGGCACCTTATCATCTTTACTCCCTGCTCCACCTCTTGCACCTTGATCACGGTTTCCTCCCAACTCGTGCTAAACCGCAGTGCCAGGAACTGGGCCCCTCCCCTCCAGACTCATGGCACAGAACGCCTGTCCCAGCTCTGCACTCATTGTAGGGGACTGTGCAGATATGAATCCCAGGAAGGTGGCTCTCATCACGGGCATCACTGGCCAAGTAAGTGTTTGGGGGGCCGGAGGGGGGAGCGGAGAAGAGTACAAATGTAATTGCTTCTTTCCTCTACCCCAGTCGTTAGGCAGGGCCAGGGGTGAGTGACACATGTGGGTTGCCTCTATCTACACGTGTTTCTGCTTGATTGTTAGTTAAGTACAGTAAGGTGCCTATTGCCACACTGATCAGCATGTATCAGCTCCCTACTGTGCATCAGTATGTATTGCATTGATACCCGGCTAAAAATAAGGACTGCTATTACTTACCAAACAAAATTTGGCCCAACTTCATCCTTAACTGATATTGACCAAAGAGAGGAAAGAAACATTTGCAACTGGTATGTAAGAATAGGGTCTCATCTCCTGTTTTCTACAGTTTTACAACTTTTAGTGTAGCCTATCCTGTGCTGTTTACATGCAAAAATGAGGTCACTTTGATCTTAGTATACAGTTTATCTTCCAGCATTTGACTTACAAGACACAATTCTTAATCTTGGGAGATGAATGAAGAGAAATATTAAAGCCTGCTGCAATAGGAATACGTTTTTTCGCTTGACAGGCAAAGGATTGCTTTTCCATGCAAGAATGAGGGAACATTGTTGTCTTAACTTGGTGGCCAGGTGTAGCTTTGCAGGTAAAATGTGATCACTTCCCCATTGAGACAAACTTCCTTGCAGTTGAAACTTGATACAGTGCTTCATTATGGGTGCTAATTATTGGATCTAAATTGAGGTGCCTAGAGCTAGAGTTCTCCTCTTCTCTTCTCTCTTTCTCTCTCCCCCTCCCCCGATGTTGAATGCCTATGACTCCAGTTGAAATAGTAGGAGCTGTGAGTGCTCGGCATTTTGGAACATCCATCTCAGGTTGAACACCAAAACTAGCAGGAGCTTTTGCAGAAATTGGCTTAGGTGGCTTGTGCAAACCCATATAACAGGCTAATGATAGAATTGGCAATAAAACCCTAATCCATAGTCCCTTGTTCTATGCATTAGATATTGCTGCCTTGTAGAAGGAAGAGACTATTGCAGAGTTGCATCAAAAGCTATAATCCTTAGGAATCTTTTAATACAAATAGGTGTGTCTGAGTCTTTGTTTACAGCAGCCCTTATACCAGAAAGTGTGAGACCTATTCCGAGAATAGAGCTGGACAGAACAAAAATGTTGCAGAATTCCTTTTCACTGTGCCTTGGTCTCCTTTTTGGAATTATTGCAGAATAGGTAAATTCACCTGACATCATGATAACTTCCTGGCAAGCTCTTTTGGTGGGAGACATTCTTCCAAACTGCCCTTAAATTCCAGCCTCTTATGTATGTAGTAGTGTAAGAAACGCACATTGAGCAAGGCATGGGCTTGCAGTTTCTCTAAGAGCTCAAAAATAAGAGCAAATGCTGGTCTTGACACTTAGTCTAAATAGCATGACTTTGCCCATATCATCTCACTTTTCATAAGCTTGCATCTGGCAGCATTGTTGCCATAAAGATGGGCTAATAAATATACATGTTAGGTAGCAGGGCTCGGATAATCTAACCTTGTATTGTTATTTACAGGAAATTCTTTCCTTTACCCTAAATGCGTTTTTTCAGTTTAAATAATTGCCCCAAAACCCAACAAACTGTTAATTTCTAGTAGGGGACAATCAGTGACACATAATACAGTTAACATTTCCACTTCTTTGTGAGTACATTCTTGTCATCCGTGTAAACAGGATGTGTAGAGGACACAAATTGGAAACTACAGTGGATTGGCAGAGATTTATAAGGTGTCAGTTAACCTTGTGAAGAGCAAAGAGAATAAAGGACTTGCCCAGGACTTGAAAGAAAGCCTTGGCCTTGTCATGTTTAACACTAGTGGGGGATGATTTGGGAGGGTGAGTGACTGCCAAAGCACACAACCACAAAACATACCTAGATATTTCTAGTATTTCTGAAACTGCATGGAGGAGCAGCAGCAGCCTCTTCCCTTTCTCCTTGCATCCAACCCCCAAAAGAGGGAAACATCTCACCTATTTCCTCTGGCTTGTTGCGCTGTTCCTTTGTATTTGATCTTCTGCCTCTCTAGCCCTTCAAGCTTTTTGCTTGTGGAATTCAGAAACTGGGTAGCTTCCCCATCCTTCTGCATAATTAGGTGGCTCAAACCAATTGATGCCAAGCAGATTTTGGCACTAAATGCTTATCAGTCTGGCTGATTGACCTTCACAGGGAAACTTCTAATGAGCTGCAGCGACTTGAACTTGCTTTGATCCACCGGAGTGTGCAGCCCCGCCCCCCCGGAGCACTGCTTTGCCGCGTTATATCCGAATTTGTGTTGTATCGGGTCACGTTATATCGGGGTAGAGGTGTAGTAAGGTGTTGGCGGTGGGAGGAGGGGGGGAAAAGAGGATGTTTTTTCAAATAAAATGGGTCAGAGCAGGTAGGATTTAGAGCCCCTCTTTATAAAGGTACTCAAACATCCCAGCTATTGTAGCTCTAAATTTCCCAGGTAGTATAGGTCTAATCTGAATTGGGAGCATAGCATATGTATATTGCCCTGTTTCTTTCAAAATCTGGGTTTCTTTTTCTCATTGCTCCTTAGCCAAATCAAAAATTGAAGATTTTTCTTCATTAATCCAGTTCCCCCCACTTCTTCACACAGACTATTACTTTTCCCAGCAACTTTCTGGCTCCTCCTCCTCCTCTATACTGGACTCCTACATACTGGTTGAGTTGCTCTTATTTCTGCCTGGTCTAGACCTTCAAACAATTAGGCAAAGATGTTGGAGGTAGAGGAGAAAATAGTAGTATCCGAGCCTGCCTCCTTTTGGCTCTATTTCTGAAAAGTCACTACAGCCTGTGGTTGCATGTGAGGTTGGGGGAGGTGGAACAGGGGACATAAGCATAGTCCTTACAAAAGCTTTGTTTACCAAAGGTTAAAATCCTTTGCTAAAATTACTAGGTAGGTTGCTGCAACTCTATTAAATGCTGATCGATTTCTTTTGCCACCCCTGCTTTCTACATGCATTGTTGATCAGGCACATTTCCTCCCAGGCAGATTAATTATTGCAGCAATTTTTATGTGCACGCTAGAACTTGTATTTGCTGCACCTGCTCTGTAGATGGAGGACTTCCTTCTCTGGGAGTGCCTACCTGGCATCTTTTGCTGGTGCTAAAGTCTTAAATTAAAACAAAGAAAATATACAGTCTCATAAACCAAAAAACCCCCATAAAATCATAAATCAAAAATAGTAAACACAATAAGTTTTAAAGACAAGTTGATTTTTCTGAGATCGGGGTCTAGTTTTGTTCTAGGTTGATTTGAACATTAGTTAGCCTTTTATTCTTAACTAGATTTAAGGTTGTTGTAGAATAATGGTATAACTTGTAGGTCTTGATTAGTCGCATAATTGAATTGGAACATCCGTATTAAAGAGACTGACACAGTGTATGGACAACGGATATAACAGGTACATGCTAAGCAAATTCGCTGATCCAACTGGTTTGTCAGCTACAGGAATGTACTTCCTTTGGGCAAAGGATGCTGCAGATCTTGGCTTTTTTCCTAGTGAGGTTACTAAAGTAGTTGAGAGTAGATAAACTTGTTTGTCATGTAGCAGTGTGGTGGATGTAGTATATTTGAACAGTGGGTTGGGAGGTGAAAAAGACCTTTGTAGTTTGTGACTGTATACAGTAGGTAATGGAAAATATTTTCAGAGATCTATTTTTGTGTGTAAGTTTTGCACTTAGTTATGATCTGGCCTACTCCATCTGTTTCCCTTGAAATGCCATGTAGCAAAGCGTTTTCACTGGCTGCAGTGAAATCTAGTGTAGAGGAAAAAGCTCTTTCTCAGAAGCTCCTCTGTCCCTAAAAGTGCCCAGATACAAGCTCATGCTATGGAGAGAGTCAATGGGGGAAAAAATTGTGGATCTAACTACTTCACCTCCCTCCCTTACGGATAATAAGAATCCAGCTTTATGTTGTCTTCTGGCATTTCCTCTCTATCTTGAAGAGATGGCATGTCTTCACACATTCAGCTGCCCTGGGTGGCTATGCACTACTCTCTCATTCTTGCATCTGAAGAAGTGAGGTTCTTACCCACAAAAGCTTATGCTCCCAATATTTCTGTTAGTCTCAAAGGTGCCACAGGACCCTCTGTTGCTTTTTACAGATTCAGACTAACACGGCTACCCCTCTGATACTCATTCTAATGAGTTGGTCCTGCCAGAATAGGGTTGAGGCACACGATTGACAGATGTTGTGCTGTCGGTTTCAGTTCTCTACCTGTTCTGGTATTTCTCATGAGTGTTAGTCACTTCATTTTTGAAGCACTGCATCCACCTATGACACTCTAAATAATAAGTTAAAAGTTGAAGGAAATTCTGTGCATCAGTCCCTAACTTGTAATGACTGAGTCTGTTATTCCTAGTAATGCTTCCCAACTTTTTTCATGTTCTGCTTCATGAAATGAGTGAACCTCTCTAGGGGCATGAAAATGTAAGATTGGTATGCGTAGAAGGAAAGAAAGCGCCAAATGATGCAAGGAATATCTCTGCATACTCGTCTTCCAGTTCTTTCAAATACTTGCTTTCTGTTTTGGAGGCTCTGCTGCTGCTAGCAAATACATGTCCTCCGGACTCCCTACCACCTGTCCTTTCCTCCTTGTCTCACATTCACATGCTCTTGCCAGTACGGAAACCAGAACTGCAAGACTCCTGCAACCCTAGTCTTGGGCCTCCACATTTGAAGGTTAAACTATCAGTAGTCATACTGCAATGGTTCTGTGTTGCTACCAAATTAAACTTCCATTTGACTTGCATACAATTTTGAATATCTTTTTATTTTGATATTTTTATTAGATTGCCAACGGATATTTGTCAGCGATGCGGATGACGGAATGCGCGGTTTTCTTCCTGCTGTTACTTCCCTCTGTGCTTCCTATCAGAAGAAGTGATGCAAAATTGCCTTCTTGCATTTGGTGTATTACAGGGAAGCCTAACAATTCTTTCCTTTCATGCCCCACTAATACAAAAGCTGTATTTGTAATGTTTTTGCATTTCCGGTAGAAATTTATGGTACTAGTGGGGCTGGCACAGTCTTTCCCTTAGTGTCTTATACAGCACTGAGCACATTGTCAGCACTAAACACTCTTTTCTCCAAAAGCTGTATTAAACTTGCATTATTTACTTATTTATATCAAATGCAGTAAGCATTTGTTAATACAATATTAGGCCTGGGATTTTAATTGTATGAAAGTCAGGATATTTGTATATGTAGTACAGTTGTCTTTCAGTATGTTCATACCTAACCTTTGCAAAAATACAGAATCCTATGCTGTCTCAGGGTGTCTGGCCTCTGTGAATGAATTAGGTCTAGCTCCCTGTGCCTGCAGAGGGGCTCCTACTTTCTCCAGTGAGGAGAACAGTCCAGCACCTGGGGACTATAAAGGATCAGGAATCTGAGGGGTGTGAGCGAAGCCTTGGTGAGAGTCAATCAGGAAAAGTCTGGAAGAGGTATTTGGGGAAAGTTGCAGAGAGCAGAAAGCTCGGCAGGCTGTCCCTGGGAAGAGAGAGGGATGAACAGGAAGCAGTGGAGGGGCTAGCTAGCTGTTCTTCCTGAGCCAGAGAGAGCCAACACCAGAGAAGAGTGTACAGAGCTGACATCTAAGACCAGCAGAGGGTGATGCCTGATGGCTCTCAGAACCAGAGAGCTTAAGCCAGGGGGCCAGAGAGGGCGGTGCTGGAGAGTTCGGTTGCGGTGAAGGATGCCAGGGCTGTATTTGGTGGATTGCAGTGTTGGGAATTATTATTAGGCACTGGGCTTTATTTGGCAATAAATTAAGCCCACAAGGGCTGTTTGCCCATAGAAAGACTCTTTAGACTATTTCTGGGGACATAGTAGGAGGGAAACTGAGGCAGGGGTGCATATCTTGCTGGGGCCTGCAGGTGGAGGGTGCTCTAGGTGGGGATGCTGTGTGTCACACGCATATGAAAAAGATACATTTTACTTCAGAGGTATTTACAAAATATTATGTCCTCTTACAGTTTGCTCATATGGGCATTGTCTGTAATAACAATTTTTTTGGATGTGTCCTGCTATTTGTGTGACCACTGGTTGGAACACTTATGTAGACAGGGTTTGGGTGTCTTTACTATGCTTGTCTAGATCTGCTCTGACTAAGGATTGTCAATTTTTTTTTTTTTTTAATTGCCTGGTCTCTAGAGGTTGAGAGTTTCATTGCTGCCTGTAGGATTCTTCAGTATGTTCAGTTTCACTGCATAGAGTATTGTTAATTTTGGACTACTGTTTGGGTAACTTCTTAGTAGCAGGAAAGGCACTGGAGCTGTGGCTATGCAGACTCATAAGGAGAATGTTGCTTCCATTTGTTTGCACTTGGTTCATAGTTCTAAGGTTCTATTTCACAGCTACAAATACTAAAATCCCGAATATAAATGTGAGCTTAATTCTCTAGAAATTTATGGCTTGGGCCCCCCACAAACCGAATAAGCAGCTAAGACTGTTCTGTTTATTGGTGCCTTGGTAAAGGCCATGAAGCTAGAACCAACTCTTGGAGCCTTGATAAGCTCCTGTTCTTTCAGCTCTCTTAGTGAGTAATTGCTCCCTGGTGGTGAGGGGCTGAGCTGGGAGCAATCAGGGAGACATGGTGTAAAAAGTAATTGCTAGGTGAATTCCAGAGCTGTGAATGAAGGCAGATAACCAACATGTTTCTGTGTGTTAAGAGAGGGACTGTGTCGTTCAGGTCTACATGCAATTTCAAGATGGGCAAGGGTGGAACAGTAATCGTGACCTGCAACAGTTGTGCCATGTTTTTCCTGCCTGAAGCCAGAAGGGATGTCCTGTTCATAAATTTGGTGGTCTTGGTATTACTGAAACCTGGTGTCAGTTCCCTGACTGGAATGTTAAAATCAATGCTTATAACTTATTTCAGAAAAATTAAGTGGGCAAAAAGGGAGGGGGAATGGCACACAATCTAAAATGGAATTTCCTGTTTTCAAGTCACTGACAACTAAGAAAATGATCTGATCCATAAGCATTCAAATGTCCTAACGGGTAAAGCACACACTGGGATATTAGTTGGTGTCTGCTACAGCCCACCAAATCACACTAGGAAACAGGATGACTGCCTCATTATGCACCTGTCTGCAATGTGTGTGGGTGGGGGGAAGCTGTGAGATCATGATGGACTTCAATTTGAGTGACACATGCTGGAGGTCTTACGCTGCCAGCACATCGGGGGAGGGATAGCTCAATGGTTTGAGCATTGGCCTGCTGAACCCTGGGTTGTGAGTTCAATCCTTGAGGGGGCCATTTAGGGATCGGGGGGGGGGGAACTGTCAGGAACAGTACTTGGTCCTGCTAGTGAAGGCAGAGGACTGGACTCAATGACCTTTCAAGGTCCCTTCCAGTTCTATGAGAGGTATATCTCCATATATTTGTATTATATCATCATCCTTGGAATTTCTAAATATTTCTAGATGACAGTTTCCTAGTTCAAAAAGTGTTGCATCCAACATGGGAGAATTTTGTATTAGACCTAGTCTTAACCAGTAAAGAGGAACTTATCACAGAATTAAAAAGTAATGGTACTTTAGGTATAAATGATCATGGGCTGATTACATTGATAATGTACAAACAGAATAAAGTCAAAACCAGTGATATATGTACTTGGTGCTTTTAAAAGGGCCAATTTCACAAAGCTGAGAACAATTTGAGTCAAATTTACTAGATGCCCAAAAAGCCATAATGAAGGAAGGCCATATTGATTAAAAAGCTGACTGGGTTCAGAGGAGAAATAAGGCAGCTGTAAATAAATAAGTGTGTGTGTGTGTGTGTATAAACAAATGGAAGAAAGGAGAGGTTGATAATAATATAAATCAGATGCTTGAACTGTAGAAAATTAATATGGGCAGCAGAGGGACACAGTGAGAACTCTATGGCTGGCAGAGTTAAGGACAATAAGAAGTATACGTATAATAGGAACAAAAAGAATCCTGTCCATTACTTGATGGAAGTATCAAGAATAATCTGGAAATATTAGAAATTTTCAATAGATATTTCTGTTCTGTATTTGGAGAGAACAGATGTAGCCATATCATATTATGATACTTTTTCCAGTCCACTAGTATCTTAGGAGGTGTTTTAAACAGCATTTACTAAAATTGGACTTTTTAAATCAACAGGTCTAGATAATTTGCATCCAAGAGTTTTTAAAAGGTCTAGTTGAAGAGCACACTGGACTGTTGATGTTGATTTTCAGTAACTCTTGGAGTACTGGGGATGTTCCAGAAGACTGAAAGAAAGCTAATGTTGTGCCTATGTTTAAAAAGGGAAAACAGGATGGCCCGGGTAATTATAGGTCTGTTAGTCTAAAATTGATCTTGTGCAAAGTAAAGGAGCAGTTGATATGGGACTCTATTTTTTTAATAAAGAAGGGAGGGTAATATAATTAATGTCAATCAATAAGGTTTTATGGAAAATAGATCCTGTCAAACTAACTTGATGTAATTTTTTTAAAAAAAATATAAGTTTGAGAGAGGTAATATTTTTGATGTAATAACTTTAGACTTCCGTAAGGCATTTGAGTTGGTACCACATAACATTTTTATTAAACTAGAATGATATGAAATTAACACTGCACACATTAAATGGATTGAAAACTGGGTAACTGATAGGTCTCAATATGTAATTGTAAGTGGAAAATTCTCATTGAGTGAATGTGGTATGTGTGTTTTGTTTTAAATGAGATTCTGGAGGGATAGATTCTTGGCCCTATGCTTTTTAACCTTTTTGTCAATGAACTGGAAGAAAACATAAACTCATCTCTGATAAAGTTTTGCAAATGACACAATCTGTTAAATAATGAAGAGTACAGGTCTCTGATACAGAGCTATCTGGATCACTTGGTAAGCTGGGCAAAAGCAAATAATATGCGTTTTAACATGGCTAAATGTAAATGTGTGCACCTAGAAGCAAAGGATGTAGGCCATACTTGCAGGACGAGGGACCATATCCTCGTAAGCAGTGACTCCGAAAAAGATTTGGGGACCATGGTGGATAATCAGCTGAACATGAGCTCCCAATGTGACTCTGTGGCCAGAAGAGCTAATGAGATCCTTGGATGTATAAACGAGAATCTTGAGGCAGAGAAACAATGTGTTTTTTTTTTTTTTTTTTTTTTTTAAACCTCTGTTTTTAGCACTAGTGTGACTGCTGCTGGAATACTGTGTCCCACAGTACCCACAATTCAAGAATGATGATGATACTTTACAGCGGGTTCAGAGAAGAGCCATGAGAATAATTAAAGGATTTGAAAACATGCCTTAGATTGAGCTCCTTGAGTCTATCACTATATCTAGCTTAACAAAGAATATTAAGGGGTGACTTGATTACAGTCTTAAAAGTACCTGTATGGGAAACATATATTTAATAATGGGCTCCTCAGTCTAGCAGAGAACATGATCCAATGTCGGGAAGTCAAAGCTTAACAAATTCAGACTTGAAATAAGGCATACGCTTTTAACAGTGAGAATAATTAACCATTGGAATAATTTACTGGGGTTGTGGTGTATTCTTCGTTACTGACCATTTTTAGCGAATTTAAATGTGAATGATTTTTCCAAAAGAAATGCTCTAGGAATTGGGGAAGTTTTATTGCCTCTGTTATATAGGAAGTCCAAATAATGAGTGGTCTCTTCTGGTCTTGGAATCTGACACTATGAACCTTTAAGAAAAGCTTCATACTTATCCATGGGAGTTTTCAATGTCTTTATGATCACAGTGTGGTATCTGTTCAGAAATCCACTAACATACATTGGTTGCCATTAAGCTGCAGTTTCCATAATATTTTTATATTATTGCAACCACTTTTATTCCACTATACAATGCAACTACTTCCTTCAAATTTTGCAGAGCTAAAATATTTTGAATTTAGAACAAGAATGAAAAGTTAAAGGTAGACTTTGAAGAAATTCACAAGATACTGATAAGAGTTTAAGAATGGAATAACCATCTTAACATTAAACTGTCTCTAATATACCCGTGTCTATAATACCATGTGTGCAAGTAAAATTTTTGTCCTCTAGCATTAGTAGTGCATCATACTCTGAAGACGAGCTCTGTGCAAGATTGACAGCTTGTCTCTCTCACCAACAGAAGTTGGTGCAATAAAAAGGTATTACATTACTCCTCTTGTGTCTCTTCATAGTCTAGTATCCAGTAAGATTACCAGGATAAGCATGGTGTTATAAATATATATATATTTTTAAAAATTGTGAAATGCATGTGGAATTCCAAATAACTTAATTTGTTTGATTCTTTTCCAAATTAGTTTGGAGGGATATTTTTGAAACCCGCCTTTTCAAATCAGAAATTAACATTTTTAGTCAGTAAAGGAGTTAGCAGACACTTTTAAAAATAACAAAATCCAGATGTGCCACACAAAATCATGTATGTGTTAGCATTACTTACCTTTATCACATCACATCTAGTTGGCTTTTTAATCAATTAAATTACAGTGAAATGTAACACAGGTTCTGCAAATTGAAAACATAACCAGTATCTATAGACATTAAAATTCCCTAAACAGTAATGCTGTACTTGCATAATTGAATTAGCTATAGTTCAGAAGGGATGGTTTAAATTATTACCAATTGATAAAAATTTTAGTTAATATTTAAATGTTTAAACTGGAAAATGTGATAGGGAAGCTGTATATTTGGAATGCCTGTGTGCTCAATCATTTACATAGCTGTTGGCATTTGCTATCACGTACACACACCACTTTCATTTAAAACTGATTATCCAGACAAAGCTTACAAATTCTGTATTTACAATAGGAATACTTCAAGGAATTTCAGAATCTGCTAGTAAAATGCTCAGGGCATCATTCTTGGGATAGATTTTTGTCACCTTTGGTTAGGTTGAGTAGTACTTTGATTTTATAGGGACTATTTGTAATCAGGCTACTCATGGAGAACCATTAAAAGTGACCGAATCTGACCTGTACTTGTATTACATGAAATTCTTGATTCCTCTATGTTGTATAGCCTATTGGAATTATTACATTTCCCTTTTTATTTCATTATTAGTGTAATAGTGGTGGTTGTACCTGGCAAAGTACATATGCCTTTAGTTAAATTTAGTTTTGTCAAGGGTATGGAGTCATATTTTTATAGGGCTTGTTTTAGAGTTACTAATAAAATTTGCATACATATCAACAAAATGATGATTCAGGAAACATTACTATGTGGTATAGTGATAATTCTTCTCTGTTCCACATTTATATTTAAATATAACCAAACAGTTGCTAACTGCTTTTATAAATATTATTTTTCTGAGATTACTATATTTATTGTGGCATACTGTACTATATTAAATAGGCCCATACAGCAGCAACTAGAAATGTTTGTTTGTTTCCATCTTGTACCATTGAAGTCTATGGCAAGCTGTTGACTTAGATGGAACTATGATTGGGATCCACATCCTTTTCTGCTGTACCAGATAGTAAAATTAAATATTTATTATCTTCATTAGTATTGGTCTTGTATTGTACACAACAAGGGATAGTAAATTACAGATAATAATGTATAAAGTAGTATATACATAGATCCTGGATTATCCTCTACTTTGCCTAACTTAGGCCTGGAAATTCTATAGAGGCAGTGAACAAACAAAATCAGAATGTCTTAAAAATCAATAATTCCTAAATACAATTGAGGTAATGCTTTCTTACATTAGTAGTGCTTAATCCTCTTATTTAAAAGGACACTGTCAAAGTATTTTAAACGGTTTGAATTGCCTTTAACTTAAGTGTAATAGGAAATGCCTTATGGGTTTTAAAAATCTAGTTTTTGGTTGTGGCTGCCAGTTGGATTGTGAAAACAAGCACCCCTTTCCACACCTTCTTGCCATAGGGCCTCCCATTATTGTATGTTAGCAAAGAGGAAGAACAACCCACTACTCCTTTTTTCCTGTGGGATGCTGATATTTTAAATATCAGCGAAAGAATATTAACTTCTGCTTGACAAGTAGTGGAAAAGTACTAAATGTAGTCCAGCTCATAGTAGTAGGAACAAAAAATTGTCCCTTACTTTATTCCTGACTCAAAACCTAAATGTTTCCTTCTTTTTCACTAAGTTGTTCTTGCCTTAGAGGAACGAGAAGTTCAGTTCCACCCTCCTTGACTGTCTGATGTGTTGGGCTTCCATCTCACCTAGCCCCACTAGAATGTGCATCACAATGCTCTGACACTTGCGGACACTATACCTGGGACGTTAAACATTTTGATTTCTCTACTTCATTTTCCAAGACTTTGGTTCTCTTTCTCCCACTTGGGTGTGCCCTTTAGTTTACCGTTTCCATGCTGATGCCTGGCGTGCTCTACTTTCATGTTCTTCATGAACCATTTCTTTCGTCTCACTGTACTTGGCTCCACATGAACTTTCAGAATTAACTTCTAGATGAACAGTTAAGTGGCCCTTGTTTTCCCCTTTTATAGAAATATTAAGGTTTTCATGGATACTGCTCAGGAAAATAAAGGGTCTGAATTTTGCATTTCTGACTGGGCTAATTCCATTTAAAAGTGCCATGTTGTGAGGAGAAAAATAGCCCAGTACAGCCCAGTACTTTTACTCTTACAGCAAGAACTTAAACATTTTCAGTCCCATGAAAATCTGTTTTCTCTGTTGGCTCAGGGAGGCTACGGCATTTCAGTGGGAGTTGAAGACTGTCCATATTTCTCTCATAAAATGTCCCTATAATTACTTTCAAATGTTGACTTCATTGTATATGGCCTGTTTGTGTGTGAAGGGCAGGATGGAGGCCAGATTGTATCCGCAGATGACTGGAAAAGGGAGTGGGTGGCCAAAAAAATAAGTAGCGAGAATGTTCTGGTGACACAAATGCAAACCCACACTTTTAATGAAGGTTTGAAGTCTTGAGAGGTGCAATGTGCTAGCAAACTACAGTGTATCAAATTCAGTTCTGACCACAATTTTAAAGAATCGCAGCCTTGGGGTTTTTAATTGTTTCTGATTCATGCTAAGAAGCAGTTTGTGTTTAAAAGAACACCAACTGTTCTAGTCTGAATTTACCTATTTTTACAAGAAGCAGTAAAGATTACTGTAGTTGAGAGAGAGTTTTTCAGCTCTATTTGTGCATTTAACAGTATATAGTTTGTGTTTCACTTTTTTAAAGATAGGAATGTTATTTATCAACAGTTTGTCAGGCAAGCTAGAGATGAGGAGCCGTGCCTGGAAATACTTGACTTAAAGGAGCACGTTCAACCTGAAATCTCATCAAATATCTTAATGCATTTATTTTTACTTTGCGGATCCAGGGATGGGAGGGGTAGGGGGCAGTAGAGTGTCAAACTGTTCTAATACATACAAATGTGCTATAGTAACTTGCATCCATGTCATGACTTTACTCACATGGAGGGGGGAAAAATCCAGAATTGGCACAACTCCCAAACATATACACATTTTAAAAAAAACCCAAACACCCCCCACATTTAAATTACACCAGCACATTGCCAAACTCTACAGAAATTATCCTCGGATGAATGCTTTCAAAGGTAATATATTCACAATCCAAATTCATTGATACATGTCTTTAAACTTAAGCTTGTTTTTCATTTTAATGACGAGCCTACTGTAATTTTTTCGACGTGACCTGTTCACCATTGTCTCTAGTGTATGATCTCCGTCACTATTAAGATTGCTATTGTTAAAAAGGGTGATATTTTAAATTGGTACAGTGTCCTAATATACTATACACATTAGGAGAAAGCTATTCTGTATTCCAGTTACATGTCCTTGGTAATCTGGCTTTATCATTTTAAAAAAAATTATTTTATATTGCAGGATCTCCCAACCTAAGTTCCCACTAAGATGCATGGCCGCGCAGCAGTCTATTAAGTCCACACAGGTGCTCAGGACTGCGGTGGGGAGAGATGCTTCTCCCCCAGCCCTGGACCTGCCGTGGGCGGGGAGTGGTACACCACCCCCAGTCCCAACCCAGCCCGGACCTTCCGTGGCCGAGGGACAGGTGCCTTTCCTGCCCGGGTGGGGGAGGGGGAGAGGGGGAGGGGGAGAGTGTGTGCGTGCGCTGGTGGGAGTCCTCTCTCCCTGCTGTAGCACTGGGGCAGCCTGCACCCGTAGCCCCTCATCCCCAGCCCCACAGAGCCTGCACCCCCAGCCGGAGCCCTCACCTCCCTGCACCCTAGCCCTGAGCCCCCACCCATACTTTGAACCCCTCGTCTCCACGCCTGCAACATGAATTTTGTTATATGCACCAATACGGAGGTGATGTGTGAATATAACAAAATTCATTCCGCACACATGTGGGAGAAATTAGAGGGAACACTGCTCCCAACAGTATATTCCTGACGGGTGTTTGATTCATTGAAGTGTTGTATTTCTCCCCTTTTTCTGGGATAATTGCTGCCCCAAGATCAGTGTAAAGAGTGCTGCGTCTATTTTCATATATACTTGTGGCTAGTTATTCATTGATATTTGATTGTGTTGTATAGAAGAGTAGATCTGCTTAATTGAAGAATTACAGGTGACTTAATATCAAATGTTCACTAGGGAAAATGTCTTCAAATCTGCTGATGTTGTTTGATGTTTGAGCACACAGTAGCCAAGTTTAGAAGAGCTAAAGCATTTAACTGCAGATCAACAGCATTTTCAAATCCTAAAGCTAACATGGTCTTTACATATGGATCTATTATTTTCTTAAACAATACATTTTAGAATAAAATATAATGGTATGTAATTTGTTCTCAGAATACCTGTAGCCTGTTAAGCCTCCTTTCTGCAGTAATTACCTAATTTTTTTTTTTTTTTTAAAAAGCAAAGTCCTGTTTGAGGTATTGAGTCATATCCGAAGATTGGATTTTATTTTCCATTCATAAATTATATCAAATATAGTTGACTTTTTTTATTTATATTGGGTAAAACAACAAAAGTGCTCCCTATGATTATAGGCCTAATATACCTGGTTCTAACTGAAAGCAGTTTTTACAGATGGGTGTTACTTTCCTGAAAGTAGAACAGAACTGCAGATATAGCCTTAATCATTGTGCTAAAACCAGCACTTCTCTATTATTGAATGACCATTTTACTTGTACTATTAAAAAATGGTGTCTTACAGGTGTTTGGAGTAAATCTGTGAGACAACCCTTGTAAGTTTCTAAACCATCATATAAATTCTCATAATAACCTTCATATAGGCCAGTGGTTTTCAATCTTTTTTTAATTTGTGGACCCCTAAAAAATTTCAAATGGAGGTGCAGACCCATTAGAAACTGTAGACGTACTCTGTGGACCCCCAGGGGTCTGAGGATGATAGGTTGTAAACCACGGAGATGACTCTTTTCTTGTAGGTCTTTAGACATTAACCAAAATTCCATATTTCTGAAATTATTATTGCTTTTAATTATCAAGGCAAACAGGGGGCCGTGATGAGGAAAAGGTAGAAGAAGAAACTAGCTTCCTGTTATGACCAGGACTGATATGGTCTGTTTTTTAAATTGAGTCTCCTTGAAAATAGGTATTTCTCTCCTTATTGCAGTTTTTCACCATGTGCGTTCAGCTGCCAGGATTTCCCAGGTGGCAGCAGCAGTGGTACTATCTTAAGTAAATGCTTGAAGGGATATTTGAAGTAGAAACATTGCTAACTTTTCCTGTTCCTCACCCCCAACATCAACATGCCCAGCTATAGGAACTTCCTGGAATACATGTAAATTCATGTTGATATTGTATAGCTGCGCCTATCATCTGTTCTGTTTAAAGCATATAAAACCAGCATTTGATTGAAATATGCTGCCCTTTGCTTCCGCAGAGTCCCAATTTAGGCACCAGCATTAGGAAATCAATGAAACAATTTGGTGCACAGCATCCGGTCTGGAGTAATGTTAAGCTCTTTGAGGAGTGACCCACCCTCCTCTGTTATGAGAACCAAAAACTCAGTAATCACTTCTGTGATTACTATTTCTAACCCTATTAAAGTAGTTGGAGATTGATACATTGCCTCTCTTGTGTACAATAGGATTAACGCTCCAGTGCGTAGAGCTATCCTGCCTACTAGAGAAGTTAATTTGAGAGCAACTGGAGTTCGGGGTTGACAGATTCCATAGCCCTACTTCTAGGAATGGCTTTTTAAATTGAAAACAGGAAGGAAAAGAAACAAACTTTTTATCTTGGCTCAGATTGAAAATTCTTTTGGACTGTTGTTGAAATATGAATTGTGGAAACCGAGGTAGTCCAGAATTGTTACAAAAAGTATTTGGTTTTTACAGCTTATCCTTGCTGATGTTCAGAAAATGTGTGCATATGAGGGAGACTCATTATAGTATTACTTGTATAGATTTTTAGGGTAGTATGCACATAGGTGTATCTATATATCTGTCCATTAGAAGTTATTGTACAATAAAGTACTTTATTTGGATATGGTTAATATATTTTGAAACAGTTGATCCCTGTTTTATTTATTTATATGTATTTAGAAACGCTTAATCCCCTTGAAAATGATACAGGAGACGGAAAAACAGGAATTGGGTGAAGCTGAAGCTTCTGGTCCTAATGTTGTTGCTGTTATCTAGCCCAACTAATTCCAATGGGCCTCCATCCTTGCTACAGCAAAAGCTATATTGTAAAGACTGGCTAAAACACCGCACCCCCATACCCTGTTTTGAATGCTGTTGGCTGGCTGGTGTGACTGGGGGATTAATGTTCAAAGCCAGTTTAATATTTGACTTCCAGAAGAATGCCTGTTTAAAAAGCCCTGTCCTCTAATTTATTTAACACTAGATGATTAGATTTAACTTACTTTACAGGATAACTGTTACCAGTCTGTAAAGCGATAATCTATCCTGATATCACACTTTCGCTGCTTTTAATTCATGTGTTTTTGAGGTTGCCTAATATTGTCAAACTTCTGGTATGAAGTAGCAGATTCTTTGCTTCACCACAATCTGAATATTCCTTATGACCTCTAAGCCTGCCTAGCCTTTACCTCTGCAATTGTGACCCCATGGATTAAATTATTAAAGTATGGCTCATTCATGTAGTTTTTTCTTTTGGCAAAATATGGAGTGGTTTGAAATGCCAGCATGTTGCATACTGTAGCAGACAGGATTAAAGATAGATAAAATTCAGTTCTGTATAGGGGACACATGAAAGACACTTGTTAAGAGTTTAAGTTGGGTATAGTGCCTTACATGGGCAGGGCCGCCCAGAAAGGGGGGGCAAGTGGGGCAATTTGCCGCAGGCCCCACAGGGGCCCCCATGAGAATATAGTATTCTATAGTACTGCAACTCCTTTTTTAATGGAAGGGGCCCCTGAAATTGCTTTGCCCCAGGCCCCCTGAATCCTCTGGGCAGCCCTGTACGTGGGCCTTCTACACAGAAATGAATTTCACCCAGATATAGTATAATTTCTTCTAGAGAAATCGGCTTACTACACAATTTAAGCTGTCCTGTATAGATGTAGCAGTAATTGTGGACAAGTTTGGTGTTAGTGTTAGTCTTTTGAGGAATTGGGTGCATGCCATTAATTAACCATCAGTTTGATATATTTTTTGGGGGCGGGGGGGATATTTCATTATCCCTTGATTGTAGCATCAAATTCTTGATTTTTTTTTTTAAATCTATAAATATGTAACTTTTTCACCTTATTGCTTATTCACAAATTATAATTGTGTGATTGTGTAAAGACAACACACTTCAGTAAATCCTATTTTTTCCCTTAATATCAGGGTTTTTCATCTTTTTAGAACTTTTTTCATTTTTGAAATTTAAAAAAAATTGTAGTTTGCTCCTGAAACTGTTCATTATCCTGAGGCGCTGTTCATTCAATGGAGGGGTGGGTCCTACCTGGTTTTTCTGGTTGTGCTGCTTCATAGTAGCATTCTGCTACAGTAAAGCTGTCCACCTAGAGGTAAAAGTCAAATGGTGCCATTTACAGGACAGAATTAATCTAAAAGGCAAACACACTTCATACAAAGGAAAATGGTAGTAAATGAAGTCTGTTTTTCTTATGGAAGAAAATATTTGTAGCCAGAGGCTTTCATTACATAGCTTTTATTTGATACATCAATGCTATTTCCTCTTTCAGAACAGTGTCATAATACATCAGTTTTGGGGTTTCTTTGCTCATAATAATATGTATATGTGAAAATTCTCCATCTTCCTGTAGGCTTAAAAATAAAAAGTGAATTAGCCTGTATAATGTCACTTCCAGGTATGTGCACACTCTGATTTGAAAATAGAAGACTTAAGATGAATAAACTTTCTAAAATAGCAATTGCCCACATTACTTTGGCTTACAACACTATATTATGAAGCTCTTTTTTCCTTGGTGCATTTGAACTCCCACAGCTTATATTCTGAGAAGGAAATGAATCAGACTTAAGCCTTGATTAACAATATCATTACCAATTATTACTGGTGGTAAATGCTATATGTGTACAAGGTAACGCAGCCATAAAAGACTTTGTGTGCCCAGTATATTTAATTATCAGATCTTACGTCATCTCTTTCTTAGTCCTATTCTTTTACCAAGTGCTCTATAGTCTTGTGTTTAGTTACAGTATAGCAGTTCAGCTCTGTGCCATCCACTTCCCTCTGGATACCTGGCAAGAATCCCAGCCACTGATTTTTGTCAGGAAAAATCTTGTCAGTAGAGTCATTGTTGTCAGCTGCTGCTTGTTACCAGCTTTGAGGCTAGGCTGATGGCTAACTTTAGCGCTGACATCATATATATATATTTTTTTAGTTTTCTCAATTTGAGTGGGAAGGGAAAAAACTCTTCAGTGAGCAGTTGTCCAGACGCCCATATGGAATTATGAAGTGTGCGTCTTTCTAAACACTGTCTCACTGTGTCACAGCTGGACTGCTCCACAGTGATGCAGCTAGATCATAAAACAGTACTTCAGGATACATCTATCTATCTTACCCTGGGAGTTGGAAGAGTTGCCAGTTTATTCCCAAAGTCAAGCTTTTCTCATGCTTGAAAAAAGCCACTGAGTTGGCCAACAAAATATTTTTTTTACTATTTAAAGATTTAGTCTTGTCTAGATGTGCAGAGATTTACATACTTAATACCTTTTTATATTGAGGAATTATTGCATTAAAGAATAATTTTAGGAGGTGCTGGAATTGACCAGAAAGTAATACTTTTCTTTGGATCTCCTTTGGGGAATTTTTAGAAATTACTCACTCTGTGGTTTTCAGTGTAGTAATTTTTGCATTGGACGCTTGAGTAAGTTAATATTTTATATTGCAAAAGTACCTTCAGGAGTTTGTTGCTCCGCTTTAGTGTCAACCTTTCACCCCCCCTTACTCCCCCCCCCCCCCCGATTCTGCAGTCCTTCCTCACATCCATGTTACTCACAGTTGCACAATTGAGTTCTGTTTCTTTTAAAAAGTGGATGGATTTGATGCTTGTGGAGAATGGACTAGACCAGGGGTCAGCAACCTTTCAGAAGTGGTGTGCTGAGTCTTCATTTATTCACTCTAATTTAAGGTTTCGCATGCCAGTAATACATTTTAACATTTTTAGAAGGTCTTTTTCTATGTCTATAATATAGAACTAAATTATTGTTGTATGTAAAGTAAATAAGCTTTTTAAAATGTTTAAGAAGCTTCATTTAAAATTAAATTAAAATGCAGACACACACTCCGTCGGGACCGGTGGCCAGGAACCGGGCAGCGGAGTGCCACTGAAAATCAGCTTGCGTGCCGCCTTCGGCATAGAATCATAGAATGTCAGGGTTGGAAGGGACCTCAGGAGGTCATCTAGTCCAACCCCCTGCTCAAAGCAGGACCAATTCCCAACTAAATCATCCCAGCCAGGGCTTTGTCAAGCCTAAGGAAGGAGATTCCACCACCTCCCTAAGTAACCCATTCCAGTGCTTCACCACCCTCCTAGTGAAAAACTTTCCTAATATCCAAGCACTAAACCTCCCCCACTGCAACTTGAGCCCATTATTCCTTGTTCTGTCATCTGGTACCACTGAGAACAGTCTAGGTTGCCTACCCCTGGACTAGACAGAACCCAGGCATATTTGTGTAAACTTCCCTCCCCCCCGACTGGATTCCTGCCAATACACGTTAGTCTATACCTGCAATAATCCTAGATTGCCGCTCTTCTATGATGGGTCTCTGAGTAGAGCCTTCCAATTGTGCTGAATGGGCCAGATTGCATGGTGGTTTCTGATATGGACCAAAGTCCCCGGGCCCGAAGTGACAGAAAACACATAAGAAAGTCTTCTACCTTATTCAAAATGTCAGTTCACTTTAATAGGAGTAGAAAGAAGCCTATATATATTTAATATATTGCATCCTGAGATATATTTGAGGGTGGTTAAGAGCAGGGCTGGCTCCAGGCACCAGCCCACCAAGCATGTGCTTGGGGCGGCACCTGGAGGGGGGCGGCGCGGCGCTCCGGCCCGAGAGCTGGGCCGCGACTGGGCTCGCCGCCCTCCCCCTGGCTCCCTGGCCGCCGGGGAGAGCGGAGCCCCAGCTGGGCTCCCTGGCCGCCGGGGAGAGCGGAGCCCCAGCTGGCTCGCCGCCCTCCCCCCAGCGCTCCGGCCGGTTGGGGAGAGCAGGTCTGCGTCCGGGCTCAGCGCCCTCCCCTGCTGCGCTCCCCGCGGGGGGGGGGAGCAGCGGGAGGCTTTTTTGCCTGGGGCGGCAAAAAAGCCAGAGCCGGCCCTGGTTAAGAGACAGGATTTGTCCAGGGATGTGTCAAGCATGGGCACAAGGGCTTGTGGTCTGTAGAGAGCAATCCTCTCCAGATTTTGGAATGCAACCCTACATTCCTGAGTCTCGCCATTCCTTTACTGTCAGCAAATATATGTGAAACCCACTGGGAAAGTTTGTGTGTCATCTTCCTCTAGTGCTGGAGGATGGCAACCTACTTATTGTTATCAGTTAGTCCATTATCTTAAGTGACAGAAGTCTGGGACATAATTAAGGTTATCCAGGCAACCTTAATTTTTGCAGTTCCTAACTTTTGAGTGCTTGACTTTGCAAGCTTAATGATGTTCTTTTAATGCAGTTTGTGTGTAATTTCTTAGGTTTTTTTTGTCATTTTATTTTTTCAAAAACCTAAAATTACACACACACACACTACGTTTAAAGAACATCATTAAGCTTGCAAAGTCTAGCACTCAAAAGTTAGGAACTGCAAGTAAGATTAACCTCAATTAGGTCCCGTTGCATTATGATGATCTTCAGTCTCATGATCCCATACTGTCTTCCTCAACATGTTACCTCATTAGTCCTCATAATAGAAAGTGCTCATTGAATTTTTCTCATTATTCAGTCCTTGGCCCCATGTTGCGTGTTATTCAAACCCTTTTCTGAAGATAGAATTATTAATTTCCTCATGGGCTTTTGCGTGCCGTGTTGCTCATCATTATAGTGTCAGGGTACTTCATGAATATTAATGAATTTATTGTGTCAGCATCCCATGAGAAGTGGGAGTTGGGACAGACATTGAGGTCAAAAGTTACCACTAATTTTGGGTGCCTAATGTGGGAAACCTAGGACCTGACTATTTTAGATGTACGTAGCATTAGATAGCACTTCATATGTTCAAAGCACAGCTCCTGTTGATATCAGTTGCAGCTGTGCGTGCTCAGTACTTCTACAATTCAGACTCATCTATGAGTCTATCAGGTTAACCTAGCCCTCTGAGATTTGTTGATTGCCTGATGATAGTTTGTGGAAAGTTTTATGGCTAACCTGTTTTAAAAATAAAATAAATGAGTTAAGGACATTGTTTCAGTTTTATAAACTGCCACTGAAAAATGAAACAAAGATGTTGTGTTTGACACATAATTAAAGTAAATTGACCCTGATTTGTATTCCAAAATCACTGCTTCCTATAATGTACAGTGCTTAAATCCTAGCATATTAAGTCAAATACAATGCTGCTACTTCAGTATAATGATAGGCTTGGAGGAATTAGATTTTTAATAGTAAATGTTGGTAAAAGTCAACTTCACCATATACGCCCACAAATCATGAGGAAAATATTTCCATCAATGAAAATTGGCGTTTACAGATAAGCAAAGAAAGAAGAATGTTGCTTGAGAACTTAGTTTGATTTAAGGATACACCTCTACCTTGATATAATGCTGTCCTCAGGAGCCAAAAATTCTTACCGCGTTCTATTGAACTTGATTTGATCCACCAGAGTGTGCAGCGTGTCCGTGTCTCCCCCCCCCCCCCCCCCCCCGAGCACAGCTTTACTGCATTCTATCTGAATTCTTATTATATCAGGTTGTGTTATATCGAAGTAGCAGTGTATTTACTTTGTATATTTTAACATGTGATGTTGACAATTTGTGTTAAAATGGTTATAAAGGTTTATCATTTTGAATCTCATGGTGTACTATCATTAATTATTGTGAAAACCTGTGAAAAATGAAAGATTTTTATGAATTAAAAAATTTATATCTGTTGAAATAAACAATCAAATTATGTCAAGCCTCTACATAATCATCTTATGTATTGTTTTAGACGATAGAATCCTTTCACTATTATGCATCTGATAAGTGTGTCTCTGTAGATTGCATTGTTCGTGGTTTTAAAATGTTAGATTTAAGAGGTATTAAATCTCACTCATGTAAACCATATAAAATATGTTGAATAGGTGTTTAAAAATCATTCAGTGGATGACAAATTGAAATGCAGTCTATGTAATTGCACTGAAGCTTTTTCATCTGGAGACAATGTTTTGCAAATGCCAGAAACTTTTGATTGTTCATTTAATGACTTTTTAGAATAAAAGGAAACTTGTTTATAAAACAGTATTTCAGCTTCAGATAACACTAAAGTAATTACTGTATAAATTAAGTAGACAAACTGTAGACAACTTCTAAAATGCATGAATTATAGGTTATTCCTTATATTGGACTAATGGAAGATAATGGTAAAATGGAAAACTCTTGAGAGTATGACTCAAACAGCCCTGAAATGCTATGGTAATATGGACAAGTACTTGGCATCAATATTACCAAAATTTGTTCAAATGCCTTGTTTGGCCCAGTAGCAGGAATTTGAAGGCTTGTCAAGTCATTCAATTGACAGGTTAAATGATGTCTGACTGTCTGTTACTTGACCACAGTCAGATATTCTAGGAAGAATGCCCTGAGATAGGCAGCCTACCTTTTTGATTGCACCATGGTACCATCTGTTAGCAAGCCTACTTAAATGTCTTCATCACTCACTTTATTACATGCTAATACTACGTGTTGGGAGGGGTGGGAGCAAAGGTGAACTAATTTAAAAGTTGAGCATCTTGATTGGCTGGAATCTTCTAGAACAAACACTGTATGTATATCTTTATTTGAATGCCAGGCCATGGGTGTACATAGCAGTTTACAAAGCACATTAAACAAGTTAGTGTCCTGTCCCTGTCCCGAAGGTCTGGAAATCTAAGCTGACTAGACAAACAAACATCCAAAAAGTGAGTGGAGGAGGAGGATTCAGTCATTAAGTTTCCTCCCCTAAACCAAATAGAAAAGGTGCTCAGCCATTTAGCTTCTCCCTTAACAAATAAAAGGTATCACAGCTATTAACTTCCTCTCCCACCCTCAACAAATCAACCAACCAACATTAAATTCCTATATAAATAATCCCCTACACTTTGCCCCCTCAACAAAAGGCCCTTAATCCAGCCCTCTACCTCCCTGGCCAAACCCTGCTGATAACATGACAGGATCTATGCTAATGAGGGAGGGTTGACATTACATTTCCCTCCTTCTGCTTAGGGTAACTTTGTTTTTTGTAATTAGGGACTCCAGTAGGCTTAGCTATATACTTATGCCTAAAGTCTTACTCCTTTTTTGGTTACTTTTCTAATTATTGCTTTGAAAAAATTGACCATATCTGACAATATTTGACTGATCAATTGACCAATTATTTGGGATTAGTCAAACCCCAACTTGAATTTTAAGACATTTTACACTCCTTCCCACCTAATAGTGAACAACTTTTGAGCCAAATAATAAAAACAAGAATCCCCCACCGGCAAATACTGTACCAAATTCTGCATAGATGGCTCCTGATTAGACTGTGATTTGTGTGTAAGGGGAGACTGGAATTTGGGCCACTGTGTGAGATAATTGCAAATAAGCAGAAATGAGAAACACATACAGTGAAATCACTAGGGTGGCATTGTGCTATGTTAAAGTTCCCATTGATTTCAGTGAGAGCATTTGTTTGGATTATTGTTGGAATTAGGATGCCTGGATTGAACCTTCACTTTTGATGTAATATCCAAACTCACAATTTGTTTTTTGCTTATTTTTGAAATTGCTCAGTTTTTTTTAGTTTGTAATGTTAAATAATCGCAGTATGCTAAATATGAGTACTGTTCAGTTATAGCTGTAAGAAGAGACCTCAATGAATCTTAATAATTTAAAATTAAAGATTAAGGGTTAGTTCACAGAAGAGTTCTAGTGTAATACAGAAGAGTTAGAGGCCTATTTATATTACAGGTTTCTCTTTTGATCACAATGCAAGATTCACATTTAAGCAAAGCCAAGATTCTGTTTGTTCATCATTACACATTATCTTAATAGACAGAAACAGTGATTCAAACAGTTGCACCACTAGTAAGATTTTCAGGTAGTTTCATTTGGAAGTATTCTTAAAGCAAATCTTTTATATATTGTAAGCCTGTCCTGCCCCCTTTCCCCCGCCCCATACACATACACTCTGCTAGATACAGAGCTATATATTCATGTAGACATTGGTAACAGTATTTTTAGTACATTTTTTTTGTGCTTTTCCTTTCCAAAGAGTAAGGAACTGATGTAAGTGCAGTTGAGGCTTTAGAAACTGACTTTCAGGGATTGGGCACTTGGGGGCTTGAAGTATTGAAGAGATCACTTGTTTAAGGATTTATGAAAAGTCTCTGTTCTGGTGCATTAAGTATTACTGTTTTATTAAAAATGTCTAATCATCTGTCAAAAACAGCCAAACTGTTTCATGTTAGTACAGTAATTTACACCAGACTGTTAATGCATAACTGAATACTAGGAAGACTGGCTAAAGAACTGTATTTAATATAACTGAATATTGGAAGGCATGTGTAGGAACAATTAAACAGTTCTGCTTTAAAAAAAAGTTACTGCCCTTCCCTGGTGGACTTGGCTGCCAGCTGTTGTTTAAACTCGCGTGCCCCTGCCTTGTGAGGTTGAGCAGTTGAGACTACTGTACTAGCCGGAAACCGGGGCATTTATGATTGAGTTCCTGTTATTGGCTTACTCTAAAGGAAAATGCCAAGTTGTACTAGACATAGTACAGTAGGCCCTCTGTGTGACTCTTGGTATTTTAGGCTGTTTTCTATTTCAAGACTGACTGACTTTGGATTTCCCTCCCCCTCCCCCTCCAAACTCTAAGTTTGTTCTGTAGGTAATTAGGAAAATGGCTGAGCTTAACAAAATTCACGTAACTTTTAGCAGTATCCTAGAAACGTGGATAGAGCAACACACTTGTGAATATATTGTGGATGCAAATTCATTTCTTTATAAACTTGGGTCTCTTTTGTATGACAATTGGTTTTGGTCTTGATGTACAATATGCCAGTATTTTACAATAAGATTTTAAAAAGATAATCTATAATCCAAAGCATATTAAAAGTGCTCAGTTCGGCTGCTGAAACTCGTGAAAAGAAATGAAATGCCACAGATAGCTTTATAGGCACTTTAAAAAAAATTATGCATTAATGAGGTAAAATATATTTCTAAGATTAAGCTGGAAATATTTTACTTGAAAACTTTCCTGTATTTTAATAGCTGCTGTAGATTGGCACTGATGCTGCGTTGGGTGCTATTTTGCTCAATGTGGAAGAGGGAAGATTTACTATATTTAGGGTGCCCAGATAGCAACAGTGGAAAAAACGGGACGGGGGGAGGGGGAAAGTCCCAAAAAACAGACTGTCCCGTTTTTAAAGGGACAATCTGGTCACCCTAACTATATTTCTCTTTCAACTTACTTTTTCTGAATACTGCATTTGAAGTTCATAGAACCGGAATTGCTCCTAAGTGAGCTAAATATATTCCAATTTGCTTTCCTAAAAAGCTGCTCCATATGAGAACAATTTATAGCTGTGGAGGGATGGAGTTGCTACTATCATACAAAAGTGGCTCTGTACATGTATGCACACTTCATACTATAAATGAGAATACTCTGTGCATTTTCTTTAATTTTATCTGTATCTTTCTGTCTCCATATTTTTATGGGGCACTCGCACAGTATAGGAGCACCTCTCAATTATTAAAAGAAAATCTCTTCCTCACTTCTCTTTTTTAGGAGAAATACCTTGATTATTTCAGAGGGGAGTGTATGTGTGTGTTTGCAGTACAGTAACTCCTCACTTAAAGTCATCCAGGTTAATATTGTTTCATTGTTACATTGCTGATCAATTAGGGAACATGCTCTTTTAAAGTTGTGTAATGCTCCCTTCTAACGTCGTTTGGCAGCCACCTGCTTTGTCTACTGCTTGCAGGAAGAGCAGCCCATTGTAGCTAGCTAGTGGGGGCTTAGAACCAGGGTGGACTGGCAGCCCCCCGATCAGCTCCCCACTCCCCTAAGTTCCCTGTGCAGCAGCAGCCTGCAGTTCAGCTGTGTCCCTCCCCCCCACTGCCATGTGCTGCTCCTGCCCTCTGCCTTGGAGCTGCTCCCTGAGACTCCTGCTTGCTGTGCAGGGGGGAGGGAAGGAAGAGGGGGGGTTAATGTCAGGGTGTCCCCCCTTCCCCCTGCTCCTGCACCCTGCTTACCCCATCTTCCATAGAGCAGGGGGACACACACCAGGGCTCAGGAGGGAGGGAGTTTGCAGCAGCTGTGGTCTCAGCAAGCTGATCTATTTAACAAGGCAGTGTACTTAAAGGGGAAATGTGCATATCTCCCTCCGTTCCTGCCGTCTTGTAGAGTGAGAGAGTTAACCCTTGAGGGCTCAGCCAATTGCTAGTTCATCATTTAGCAGTAAGGGAAATATCCCACCCTCTGACTTCTCCATCTCAACAAAGCTTCACAATCATCATCACTGTGTAACAGTATTAAATTGTTTGTTTAAAACTTATACTGTGTGTGTGTGTGTGTGTGTGTGTGTGTGTATATAATATAGTCTTTTGTTTGGTGAAAAAAAATTCCCAGGAACCTAACCCCCTCATTTACATTAATTCTTACTGGGAAATTGGATTTGCTTAACATCGTTTTGCTTAAAGTTGCATTTTTCAGGAACAGAACTGCAACATTAAGTGAGGAGTTACTGTACATTACTTGCAAATTAAAAATGGACCACTCTGTCTTTAACTTAAAAAAGAGATCCCAAATCATTAGCAGGCCCATGCGTAGACTTGAAAATTACAACTATATATATGAGGAGTACTTGTGTCACCTTAGAGACTAACAAATTTGTTTGGGCATAAGCTTTTGTGGGCTAAAACCCACTTCATCGGATGCATGCAGTGGAAAATACAGTAGGAAAATAGATATAGATATACACACAGAGAACATGAAAAAAATGTTAGTCTGTATTAGTCTCGTTATAGTTGGTATGGCGACACCCATGTTTTTCATGTTGTGTGTGTGTGTGTATCTATATAGCTATAGCTATATAGATAATCTATCTTTTACTGTATTTTCCATTGCATGCATTCAATGAAGTGGGTTTTAGCTCACGAAAGTTTATGCCCAAATAAATTTGTTAGTCTCTAAGGTGCCATAAGTACTCCTCATTCTTTTTGCTGATACAGACTAACACGGGGGTGGGTGTGTGTGTGTGTGTGTGTGTAAAATATATAATAATTTTAAGGATCGTTGACTCAGTTTAATAACTTGATTTCAGTCTTGGAGCACTGGATCAAATTACTTATTGATTACTCTTTGCTTATATTATAGTAGTGCCTAGGATTGTTGCTTCATTGTGCCATATACACCTCTACCCCGATATAATGTGACCCTATATAATGCGGTAAAGCAGTGCTCCGGGGGGGTGGGGCTGTGCTCTCTGGCAGATCAAAGCAAGTTTGATATAACAGTTTCACCTATAACGTGGTAAGATGTTTTTGGCTCCCGAGGACAGCGTTATATCGGGGTAGAGGTGTAGTAAGGTACAGACCCCTTCCTTTAAGTGCTTACAATCCAACTTTCTCCTAACTTCATTCTTGGAAACAGCTGAACCACTTTTACTGAAATCCCCTTCTTACCTCCCTCATCCCTCCAAATCCGTCCCAAAGTCAAACATAGTGTAGAAAATCTCAGCATTAATGGTTAAGGTTTGTCAAAGTTCTAAGCAACTGAAAATGGGGTCTTTATAATGGAGTATGGCAGGAAACCTTAATTACTGGTGACACTACCTTGCCCACCTATACTGAAAGAAAATCCAAATTTATATTTGGAAGCTAATTACAGAGATTCAAGCTCCTGTACATTGCTTTGGGAGGAAATGAAATGAATTCTGAGGGATGCACAATTTTGTATCTAATACATATGAAAAAGAAAAGATCATTGCAACAAAATGACTGAGGAAACAGCTGAAGTAACTAAAACAGCTAAGTATAAAAGTGGGCAAACCAGGAAGTTTTACACCTCATTGAACCTTTGTACACTCATCAAGAAACAAAAATAGTTTTAATACAAAAACCTTTGAGTAGGGAAGTGACCTGTGAAACCTGTTGGCTAAATTGGTTTAAAGTGTGGGGGAGGGAACCCCAACAGCATATCTAAAAAAATCTATACGTCATCAGAATGAGTTGGACAGTCATGACATCCTCACATAATTAGAAGAATTGTAAAAATATGAGTTTTAAGCTAGTGGGAAAAGATTAACTGACCTACAAATTCATTTACTTTTAAATTATAAATAATTATAATAGAATTTGAGGGATTTTTATGAAATATGAAGGAAATAAATACTGCCCCGGGGTCCTCTGTGCAAAATTGGGGCCCTAGAGTGTGATTTTTGCTGCATGTGACACAAATTGAGTTTTGGGCCAGGCTTTATAAAATAGACCACAGCCCTCTACGTGATGCCAACAATTGATAGTGCAAAAACAAACTAGTATCCTCTGTTTAAAGTTGAGAAGAGGAATGTAACAGGGTTTGTCCCTTTTTTCCATTCGTATTTGAAGTGATTATAGACCATTGGGCAGTTTTAACATAAGAACGGCCATACTGGGTCAGACCAAAGGTCCATCTAGCCCAGTACCCTGTCTTCAGACAGTGGCCAATGCCAGGTGCCCCAGAGGGAATGAACAGAACAGGTAATCATCAAGTAATCCATCCCTATCGCCCATTCCCAGTTTCTGGCAAACAGAGGCTAGGGACACTATCCCTGCCCATCCTGGCTCATAGTCATTGATGGGCCTATCTGCCATGAACTTATCTAGTTCTTTTTTGAACCCTGTTACAGACTTGGCCTTCACAACATCCTCTGGCAAGGAGTTCCACAGGTTGACTCTGCATTGTGTGAAAAAATATTTCCTTTTGTTTGTTTTAAACCTGCTGCCTATTAATTTCATTGGGTGACCCTTAGTTCTTGTGCTCTGAGGAGTAAATAACACTTCCTTATTTACTTTCTCCACACCAGTCATGATTTTATAGACCTCAATCATATTCCTCCTTAGTCGTCGGTTTTCCAAGCTGAAAAGCCTCATCTGGAAGCTGTTCCATACCCCTAATCATTTTTGTTGCCCTTTTCTGAATCTTTTCCAATCTCTCTCTCTTTTTTTTTTTTTTTTTTTTTTGAGATGGGGTGACCACATCTGCACTCAGTATTAAAGATGTGGGCGTACCATGAATTTATATAGAGGCAATATGATATTTTCTGTCTTATTATCTAACCCTTTCTTATTGATTCCCAACATTCTGTTAGCTTTTTTGACTGCCGCTGCACATTGAGTGGATGATTTCAGAGAACTATCCACAATGACTCCAAGATCTTTTTTGACTAGCAACAGCTAATTTAGACCCCATCATTTTACATGTATAGTTGGATTATGTTTTCCATTGTGCATTACTTTGTGTTTATCAACATTGAATTTCATTTGCCATTTTGTTGCCCAGCACCCGGGGTGAAAGTAACTTAAATTTCTTACTGGTATGGTGTATCGCAACCCACCTCCACTCCTACACCCTTAACTTCATGGATCCCTTTGCATGACTTTGATACAGAAATTAAAGCTACTACTACCAATACTCTAGAATAAAACTTTAATATTGGAATAAAAGCATGAACTCTGTCACATTTCTCTCCTCTCCTCTGTTTTAAGGGAGCCCTCATAGGGGGAAGAGGGAAAGAATCTATGTACAAACCAGACTCAAAGGAAATCTAGCAGGTAGAGGGAGGGGGGGGAGAGAGAGAGAACCAATCCCACTGAGCTCCGCAGGTGCAAGAGAAAAGTCCCCCACAGGCTCTGACACCAGTTGCACAGCGTGGGATCCTGCACCAGTCCTCCCAGCCCTTTCTGATCGTGGCCACAGGCCAAAACCACCGGCTCCACCGCCCTGTGCAGCTGCGGGACAGAGCCGGGCAAGCTGCGGAGGATGCCCAGGAAATGGCCCCTCACCATCCCAGCTCTGATTCCAGCTTGAAGTAATGAGTCAGGAGCTGTCTTTGTTGGAGCTGTCGATCCAGGAATCCAGTGCTGCGCCCTGCCCGTGGCGGAGGAGCTGGAAGATGAGGAGGGCATGGTGACTTTCAGCATGCCGGGACTCCAGCCTGTGGCTCCCTCCTCTTCTGGCCAGGCCGCGGAAGGTGGCTAGGCTCGGCACTTCACCCCTGCCTCTCACTCAGCAGCGCTGCGGCTCCTTTCCAGTGCAGGGGCATAGCCACGGGTGGGCCTGGGTTGGCTATGGCCCACCCACTTAGCATCCAGGCCCACCCACCCCCAGCTTTGGCTGTGTTCCCGCCAGGGCTCAGGGCCTTGCTCCTCTCCACCCAGTGCTCCAGCTGGGCCTGGGGAGTGCGGTTGGGGGCTTGCAAGCCCCCAATCCCGCTCCCTGGCTGGAGCACCAGGGTGGGCGGAGCAGGGCAAGCCCCAGCTCCCTGGCTGGAGCACCAGGGCAGGCGGAGCAGGGCAAGCTCCCTGCACCTTACCCTGGCTTGGCGCCAGCAGGGAGCAATTCAACACAGCTCCAGTGAGGCAGGGGTGCACCTGTGTGAGTCTCCTCCCAGAGCAGTTAGCACAGCGGGCTGGCTTATTCCTCAGGACCAGTGACTGGGCACCACAGGCAGAGGCAGTGGTGAGTCGAGGGCTGGGGGGTTGCAGTGGGGCTGAGGGAGGTCTGAGGTGTGGAAGGGGAGGGCAGGACTGAGCCGAGGGCTGGGGGAGGGCAGGGCTGCGTGCAGAGGAGAAAGTAAGCTAGTACTGAATGCTTGGTCCACTTTCTTACCATTACGCCCTACCAGTCCGTACTGGTTTACTTTGACCTCTGCCAGTCACCCAGTTTTGTGAGATCCTTTTGTAGCTCTTCGCAGTGTGCTTGGGACTTAACTGTCTTTAGTAGTTTTGTATCATCTGCAAATTTCACCACTGCATTTATTCCTACCCTTTGTTTCCTATTATTTAACCAATTACCAATCCATGAGAGGACCTTTCCTCTTATCCCATGACCGCTTACTTTGCTTAAGAGCCTTTGGTGAGGGACCTTGTCAAAGGCTTTCTGAAAATCTCAGTATACTATATACACAGGATCCCCCTTGTCCACCTGCTTGTTGACCCCCCTCAAAGAATTTTAGTAGATTGGTGAGACTTGCTTTCCCTTAACAAAAACCATGTTGATTCTTTCCCCCAATGAATTATGTTCATCTATGTGTCTGACAATTTTTTGTTCTTTACTATAGTTTCAGCCAGTTTGCATGGTACTGAAGTCAGACTTACCGACCTGTAATTGTATTTTTACACTTCATTTGCCAGAGTTTATGCTCCTTTCTATTTTCCTCACTAGGATTTAACTTCCACTTTTTAAAGGATGCCATTTGGTCTCTCACTGCTTCTTTTACTTTGTTTAGCCATGGTGGCACTTTTTTGGTTCTCTATGTTTTTTAATTTGGGGTACACATTTAAGTTGAACCTCTATTGTGTCTTTAAAAGGTTTCCATACGGCATGCAGAGATTTCACTTTTGGTGTTGTGCCTTTTAATTTCTGTTTAACTAACCTTCTTTTTTTGTGTAGTTCCCCTTTCTGAAATTAAATGCTACAGGGTTGGGCCACAGTGGTGTTTTCCCTGCCACAGGGATGTTAAATTTAATTATATTATGATTACTATGACCAAGCGGTCCAGCTCTATTCACCTCTTGGACCAGATCCTGTGCTCCACTTAAGATTAAATCAAGAATTGCCTCTCCTCTTGTGGGTTCCTGGACTAGCTTCTCCAAGGTGACAAGAAACTTTACTTCTGCATCCAATCCTGAGGTGACATGTACCCAGTCAATATGGGGATTGTTGAAATCCCCCATTATTATTGAGTTTTTTATTTTAATAGCCTCTCTAATCTCCCTAAGCATTTCACAGTCACTATCATCCTGGTCAGGGGGTTGGTAATATATCCCTAGTGCTATGTTCTTATTATTAGAGCATGGAATTACTATCCATATAGATTTTATGGTACACTTCATTTAAGATTTTTACTTCATTTGATTCTAAGCTTTCTTTCACATATAGTGCCACTCCCCGACCAGCATGACCTGTTTCTATTTTTCCGATATATTTTGTACCCTGATGTTACCATGTCCTATTGATTATACTCATTCCACCAAGTTTCTGTGATGCCTGTTATATCCATATCCTCATTTAATGTGAGGCAGTCTAGTTCACCCGTCTTATTATTTAGACTTCCAGCATTTGTATATAAGCACGTTAAAAACTTATCACTTTTTAGCTGTCGACCATTACATGATGTAATTGAATGGGACTCTTTTTCTTTTGATTGTTTCTCATTAGATCCTACCCCTATTTTATCATCTTCCATCCTCTCCTCCTTACTAGGACATAGAGAATCTCCATTAATAGATCCGCCCCTAAGGGATGTCACTGTCCGAACCATGTGCTCCTCAGCACCTGTTGGCTTTCCCCCAGCCCTTAGTTTAAAAACTGCTCTCCGACCTTTTTAATGTTAAATGCCAGAAATCTGGTTAGGTGGAGCCCATCCTTCCTGTATAAGCTCCCCATTTCCCCAAAGCTTCCCCAGTTCCTAATAAATCTAACCCCCTCCTCCCTACACCATTGTCTCATCCACTCATTGAGACCTGCAGTTCTGCATGTCTAACTGGCCTTGCGCATGGAACTGAAAGCATTTTAGAGAATGCTACCATGTAGGTCCTGGACTTCAGTCTCTCACCTAGCAGCCTAAATTTGGTGTCCAGGACCTCTCTCCTATCCTTCCCTATGTCATTGGTACCTACACGACCACCGGCTCCTCCCCAACATTACACATATGTCTCTATCTAGATGTTTTGAGAGATCTGCAACCTTTGCACCAGGCAGGCAAGTCACCGTGCGGCTCTCCTGGCCATCGCAAACCCAGCTATCTGTTTCTAATGATAAAATCCCCCATAACTATTACCTGTCTCTTCCTAGTAACTGGAGTTCCCTGCCACGGAGAGGTATCCTCAGTTTTAAACAAGAAAAGAAAAATGATAGTACTCAAGGTGAAATAAAGGTTCATTTTATGTAAATGACCTACTAATATTCAATACCAATCCAGTAAAATTAATACCTAACCTTCTATGGAGAACACAAAATATAAAAGTAAACTCTCTGAAATCAGAAGTGCTCTCATCTGGAAATTCTGCTGCTCCCATGGAAATCTGTTTTCTATTCAAAATTGCCATCAGAGCCATGAACTATTGAGGATATCAACTAATGTTGGAGTTTGATTTAAATATAAAACTTTTATTGAATACAACATTAAACATGGAAACATGTAGGACTTTCCCATTAACTTTTTGGAATAGATGTTATAAGTGAACACTTCAGTGTTCAATGTCCCTCCTCCAGATGTTTCCTGACTAAAATTTTAAAAAAACCTAACTTGTTACATTTGTATGGAATAGCACCTATATAATGTGTTGAAAATGTGATGAGTGTCCTGTATGAGCAGAAAAGAGGATGTATGGTTTGATATTTCTACTTTATAATTCAGAAAACCTTCCATGTTAAATGTGTGAGGTTTTAGGATCCTGTTGTACATTTTGGCTGAGAAATGGTTATTGGTAAAATTTTCAATAGTGTCAAAGGAACTTAGGCTCCTAAGTCCCATTTTCAAAAGTGTCTTTGGCACTTAGACTCCTAAGTCACTGAGGCCCAACATTCAAATAGAAACAGTGGGAGCTAGGCATCTAAATACCTTTGAAGGTATTTACAAAACTTCCTATCTGTTTAAATCTGATCTTGTAATTGAGTTGAGATCTGCTGACGTCACCGAATTACAGTACATTGTATGAATAGCTAAAGAACCATGCTATTCAAGTAGATTCCCAGAAGAAACTTGAACCTTACCACTTAACTGTTTTTATAAACAGTTGACAATTACGTTCAAAAATAAATTCCACGTGTTGGAATGTGATGAAGGATGTTATGGACAGCATTCTATGAAGTAGAAGTAGGGCTGTCGAGATTAAAAAAAATTAATCACAATTGATCATGTGATTAATCGCACTGTTAAACAATAATGTAATACGATTTATTTAAATAGTTTTGGATGTTTTCTACATTTTCAAATATATTGATTTCAATTACAACACAGAATACAAAGTTTACAGTGCTCACTTACATTTATTTTTCATTACAAGTATTTGCACTATTAAAAAAAATAGTTTGAGTAGCAGCCAAAATAGTATTTTTCAACTCACCTAATACAAGTACTATAGTGCAATCTCTTTATCATGAAAGTTGAACGTACAAATGTAGAATTATGTAGAAAAAAACCTGCATTCAAAAATAAAACAATGTAAAATTTTAGAGTCTGCAAGACCACACAGTCCTCCTTGTTCAGCCAATTGCCCAGACAAACAAGTTGGTCTACATTTGCAGGAGATAACGC